>NW_024375145.1:1510677-1830293 GCF_014805655.1 Passer montanus | reverse complement strand
CCACCCCTGCCATGGCAGGGACACCTCCCACTGCCCCAGGCTGCTCCAGCCCCAGTGTCCAGCCTGGCCTTGGGCACTGCCAGGGATCCAGGGGCAGCCCCAGCTGCTCTGGGCACCCTGTGCCAGGGCCTCACATTCTCACAGAACAATTCCCATTCCCAATTGTCCCCAATTTTGGAAACAATTCCTAATTCCCAACATCTCATCCACCCCTGCCCTTTGGAAGTGGGAAGCCATTCTCTCTGGGGCAGCCCCAGCTGCTCTGGGCACCCTGTGCCAGGGCCTCATATTCTCACAGAACAATTCCTTCCCAATTGTTCCCAATTCTGGAAACAATTCCTAATTCCCAACATCCCATCCAGCCCTTCCTTTAGCAGTGGGAAGCTATTCCCTGCCTCCTGTCACTCCAGGTCCTCACCCAAACTCCCTCTCCAGCTCCCTTTTAGGTGCTGATATTAATTTATTATAACACTGGCTACTGGTTCCCACTTGGATGCTGAGTGATTTCCTGTAACTTTTTGGATGCAGCCATCCAGCCAGGTCCTTATCCATCCAAGAGTCCCTCCTTCAAACCTGTCTCTCCAATTCAGTGCCGAAGTCTGAGTCTACACAGAGCTAAGTAGTTCTGCTATGAAGACAGAAATTATTTAGAATGCAAAAGAAATCTTGTATCCTACGGGGAATAGCTGTGTGCTTAATTTTGAAAGTTCAGAATTGCCTTATGGCTAAATATGTGCATGTGTGAAATCTGGAATTTGTGGAGATGGTGGCTGTTAGCCCCCAAATACATAAGAGAAAAACAGGAGAAAATGTGAAAGAGGAACATTTAGAAATTCATCCTCTTTCACAATATAGCATAGAGTTATTAAAAAAATATTGTCTTTTGCAAGAATATTGAGTATATTTTGTATCTAAATTAAATTATTAAAGATATATGAATTCTGCTTTAAGACCCTAATTAATGCCTCTTTGGAAGTAAGATGGAGGGGCATCCAGTGAAGAGAGAGAATGCTATAAATAGAAACCCCAGCAAGAGGGCTGGTGCTGGAATGTTCATGGTAGTGTGGAATCCAAACAAGCAGACAGAGTTCAGCAAATGAAATGTAGGGTAGCACGAGCTCCACACTCTGAGTGTTATATCTCATTTATGCCTGACTTTACATCACGTACAGAACAGTTACAGTTGGTGTGATTTGTGGCAACGTGAGATTTATAAATGCCACACCTTTAGCCTTTTCTGGACTGAGCTGGAGGTGCTCCCCATCATGTCCTCTGAAAAGGAACACTGGTTGCTGAAGTAGCAGAAGGAACCAAGGGAATTGAGGGCAGTGTGGGTCACTTTGGACCTATCATCTCTAATAAATTCAAGCATGGTAAATCTTCAGGTGCTTCTTGATGACAGGCTTCTTAAGAAAAGACTCACAATTACAACAAACTCATATTATCCCTAGTAAGCCTTTATCTGATAATATAACCAGTAATAACACAGCAGTAGGGACCCAAATCTAGACTTGTTAATGTTGTATTTACTGGTGAATTTGGTTACAGGCTTGAGCCTTGAAACACCATTTTACAGCTTCCCATTCCCCACCACACTGCCAATATTGGTCAGATACCAACATTGTGGCACCTGGGAACGTGGTTTACTGGTGAACACTTGGTGCTGGGTTAAAGGTTGATGGTCTCAGAGGCTTGCCCAAACTCAAAGGTTAAGATTAAAAAAAAAAAAAAAAGGAAATTAACATTTCTTGCTAGAAATAACCCTCCCTAAGCTCAATTAAAAATGTTTCCTTTTACTTACTATCATGTCTCAAAATTCTTCAGTTGCAGTGGTCTGATTATCTCATCATCCTGCCTTCCCTTCCCTTTTACTCTGAACAATACTGTACATTTTCATAGTAATTATACTTTGATTTTCTATACACCCATGCTCTCACTTGAGTGTCTGAAAGGGCCTTAAGTACTATTGAATTGATCTTCAAAACACCTCTCCCATTATCCTCCTCATCCTCATTCCGCAGGTAGGTGGAAATGGCAGCAAGGAGCCAATGACCTGCGAAAGGCAGCGCAGGGAGCAGGGGCAGAGATGGAAGAAGGTGAGAGCTGGAAATGGGTGACACCAGCCTCACCATCATCCCCCAGCAATTCCCCAGCGGAGAAAACAGGATAGAGCAGCTGCTCCTCGGCTTCTGGAAACCCACAACGAGCTGTCGTCTCCCAAGGTGCTTTCAGCCACCTCAGTGTGTAAACATTTCCCTGAAAAAGGCAAGCTAATTTACCAGACAGACAACATTTGTAAGTGTTGTTGCAAACACACACGGATATATATTTTTACATGAGCGAAATACGCCTATCCCTACAGCCACGTTGTTTGACGGAGCAGGTGAGGGGACAGGAAAAGTTACCGAGAGTTGGGATGAAAAGGGATTAAGCAGAAAGTGACCTGGATTTGGGTGAAGTGTCGGGACGGCAGACAAAAGAGCCATGGCTGGGAAGGCAGCGCTCGGGATCGCTGCTGCTGGGTGGGTCTCCTTTGAATTGGTGCTCGGGGGCACATTCCACTAGTCTCACATGCAGGATAACCACCTCTCTGGCCTCTAAAATCACGTACAAATGTATACATCGTGCTCCAGAGATCCACCGTTTAATTTTACATCTTATTTTGGCTTTGTTTCTAGATTTTAGCCGTTTCTGTGAAAATTCCTGGGAAGAGAAACGCGTCCTTTCAGCGTGATGTAGTCTGAGCCTCACAGGGCTTACCTGGGTTTGTCATTCCTCAGGTGTTGCAGCGCCGGATAATGCAGAGTGATTGCTGGGCTGGAAGAATTCTGTCACACAGCCGCCCTGACTTCAGCAGAGCTGCACCGGCGGAGAGTTTGGCCCGTGGATCCCATTGTTATGGTAAGGAGCTGTCAGTGCCGCGCACAGACCAGGGGAGCTGGCGCTGATGAGCTGCAGAGGCTGAGGTGTGCTATTTCACAGTGTTATTAAATAAATCATTCAAATTTCGGTGACAGATTGCTCTCAGACTCTTCTCCTCCTGACTTCCTTTGACTCCTGCTGTATTATTTACCCGGTGAAAGTGCTGCACAGTGGCTGGGGCTGGGGATTGGAAGTGGTTTGGATAACCTCTACCCCCTGCCCTGCCTGGAATCTTCCCTGTGGTATAACTGTGCTGTAGGTAAATACTTCAGTGAACCCTTGTGCCAGGGTAAATTTGGTCAAGTGGGGCCAGTGCTTTTGGGAATCATGGACTAAAAGTAAGAAATTCTGAGGTAAGGATTGGTGGGGGGGACAAGAGAAGTGAAACTGCAAGAACCTGGTGTTGGAATTCCACTGGTGCAGTTTGGAGGGTTGGAGCCCAACAAATCCTTTTTTTGCACACACTTCTGCAGTGGAAATTGTCAGCAGTTTCAGGGTCAGGAAAGTATTCCAGCAACATTCAAAGGATCATCTTGCTTGATATATGCAGTGATTATGCAGCATGCAGCAGGTTTCAGGCTTTACCTGAATAAATGCACAGATGTTATGGGGGAAAGAGCCACCAAACCCAAACAAAACTAGATTGGATAATACCTCTAATTAAACTGCTGATACGACTTTTGGAGGTTCTGGTAAATTCCTGGACTCTGTAATTCAAAGGAGGGGAAAAAAAGTCCTTGGCCTTGTCTAAATAATGATAAACAATAGCATGAGTGTTATAAATAAACTTATTTAATAGAGTATTTGGTGAAGTCTGGCATAGAGGTGCTATTTTAGCACATGCTAACCTCTTCACTTTAGGCAGCAGGTCTTTTCTGTGATATAAAGAAAATTCCTATCATTAACAAATGGGAGAAAGAGGTATATGAAAAATGTGTAGTTAGAGGTCATGATCTTTTGTTGGTGAGGACATTAAAACAGGGATTTTCTCCAGTGCCACAACTGTTGTATTAGGAGTGCTGCAGAGCAGTACAACGATAAGAATTCCTCGGGGTGGGGAGGCCTGAAGGAGAACTGCATAATCCCTTGTTTCGGGTTACTTTGTTTCTGCACCCATTTAACTCACATTTTAACAAGTGGCTTTGAAATGCTCTCAGACAGACCATCACCAGACTATGCACTTGTGCTTCAGAGATACTTAATAACATTTTTTTTTTTCCCACGTAAACTTTTAAGTTTCTTACAGAAGCAGCTCCAATCTCCTATTCATAAACTCACACTAGTGTTACCAGCATGCCCTCTGACAGCACAAAGCAGTTTAATTTCATTACTGTAGGTCCAGGTCCACAGCCTGTTGGATGTTTTCTAGGGTTCAGAAGCCCCCAGCCAAATCACAAACCCCTCACAACTCCCAAAGACCACCCTCAACCCATGATAATCCCCCCTGTAACTCCACAAATGCCCCCAAATCCATAAGTGCCCTATAGACCCAAGACACCCAAGAGATGCCCCAAATTCATGATAAGCCCTCATAGCCCCACAAACTCCTCCTGAGCCCCCTATGCCCCCCACATCCATGACAACTCCCCAGAACCCCTCCCAACTCCCCCAGAACCTCCCACTCCATTTTACCTCCCCATTAACCCTCTTGTTTCTCTAGAAATCCCATACCTCTCTAGAGCCCCTTCAAATCTGTAACCCCGCAGAGCCCCCCAACTCCTCTGCACTCCCAAAACCCCCTGCAGACCTACCAGAACCCCAAAGCCCCCATAACTCCCCTATAGCTCCCCCAGACCCTCCCAGACCACCACAAATCCACGAAAAACCCCATTACCCCCTATAGCCTGCCCAGACCTCCCCAAAGACCCCCATAATCCCTCTGTATCCCTACAGTGCCCTGAATCTATAGTACCCCAGAGCACCCCCAATCCCCTTGTGCCCCTCAGGCCCCCATAAACCCACGAAATCCCCCTGCAGCTACCCCAAAAACACCACAGCCCCCCAGACCTCCCCCAAGCCATGATAATCCTCCTATTAGCTCCCCCGAGCCTCTCTGACATTCCAGACCTCCCTTAAACCCAGGATAATTCCCCTTCAGCCCCCTCAGACACCCCCAAACCTCCCCCCAGGCCCCTTGTACCCCTCCCCAGACCCCCTAAACCCACAGTAAGGCCCCCAGAGGTTTCACACAGCTGCCATCAGGAGGTGTTGTCACAGCTCTGGTTCTGGTAGGTATGGGACTGGCATTTCCTCCTGGGATCTGAGCAGTCAGAGAAGGATTTCATGGGCTCTAATAAGAGAAAATAGCTGTTACTAAAATAACAGGGAGTGATAACACTCCGTGGGTAACAACCTTACTGGGAAGAGCCTCAGCTGGACTCAGCTTAAGCTCCAGGGCTTGTCGCTGTGCTGCCACAGGCAAGGGGGAAAATAGGGAAGAAAGGGAAATGAAACCAAATCTAACCCTTGGAACGATGCCTGTGGTGATCCTCAGAAATCCTGGGGTCAAACAGGCAGATCCCATGCATCCCTGGAGTGCAGGGTGTTGTGTGCATGCTGTGCAGTGGCATCAGGGACACGTGTTAAGGCCAACCTGCTGGGACACAGCCTGTACTGCATGTACTGTGCATAAATTCCATAACAAAAGCTGTACAGAAATACTTTTAAATGTGTGTTACCTTCTGTTTGGCTTTTGCATAGTTTCTGTTGTTGAACTACTTTATTTTACAAAACAAAACAGAACAAAACAAAAAAAAAAAGAAAAGAAAAAAACCCCTTTCACCTGTGTAGAATTTCCCTCTCAATCTTCAACTGGATCAGTCTCCTTAGGTAAAAAAATTTTTTAGACCTGTAACAGAAGAGTAATGTACTCTGGAGCTTATCAATAGGCTTAATTTATGTTATTTGCATAAAAGCAATCCTAGTTCTGATCTACCTACAAAAATATTTCACACACTGCACGTTGAACTTCTTTCTGACTTTTTAGCCAACTCAGTACTGGTATTGTAGTTTGCTGGTGTAATAAAACAAGAGAGAAAGAATAACTTGCTTGTTTATTAGAATTATATATATTTACTATAGTTCCAACTGTGTCCTCTTACTGTAATTTCATATACTAACGATCTTTGCTCCACTGCCCACAGATATTTTAATGCTATTTTGACCAAGAACTTGTGAGCTAACTAGAAAAAAATCCTTCTGCATCAAGCAGTCCTTCTCATTAGCTGCAACACCCCCAAAATTCAATTTTCCTGTCCAGGTGCAACACTTTTGAGACTTTCAACTGTTGCTGCCTTTTGCATGAATGGCATCAGTATTTCCTAGATAGCCTGTCTCAAGTTGAGTTTGATATATATTGGGCTAGGAGACAAAAAAACCCAAAAAAAACCCAAGAAACTTGAAGAGAATACAAAACAAATGAAAAAATAATCTGAACTCTGAAAGATCTATTCAACTTTTATGTAAAACAAAAAAGGTAGGAAAAATTGCTAAAAACAGAAGGTGGCAACTGCTGGATTGTGACTGTACTTCCTTCAGTGCTGATTGGAAACATTTGCCACTGGAGTGGAATAAAAACCTTCATGAAAAATGAATGCTGTTTGTGTACCTCTCAGTTTATTTCCTTCTGAACTTCCAGCACAGTCACAGAGTCCAAGAGCTCAAACAGTCGAAGGCACAGAATACAAGTTGACAAAATTCATCTCCATTCACCAGCCCAGCAGTTACCACAGCCTTCAACAGGTCACTTCACTCCTCCTTTTCTGCCAGCAAAAGGAAAAATAACACTACTTGTGTACCTGACAAAAGAAGAGCAGTATTACAGTGATTACTGAAAAACAGGCTTTGTTAACAATTTTTAAAAAGTAACTGTCCACTTACCAAGTTCTGTCAGGGGACAGGATTTTGACTACTAATTCTCCTGAACAAACACAGCAGAAAACTGAAGAATATCTTGTTTTTAATTCTTGTTACATATTAGTACAGAAAATGAAGAAACTTTGTGCTACAGCACAGGTGAAATGGTTTGACCATGCTGTCCAGCAGCCTCACAAGACAGTCTCAGGAGAATTTTGCTTTGGCCACACCAAATTATTTCTGATTAGGCCTACCTGGCAATATTCTTTTCTTACAAAACTTTGCAACACAGGTACTGCCAGGCACTAGCAATAACAAATTATCATCTCATTTCAGCAGCATCACTCAGTGTCAGAAATTAGGAGTAGTCAAAGAACAAAGTGTAAGAAGCAGCATTAGAATTGCTGTGAAGAATTGCTTTGTCAGGAGATGAAGCACACTGGGGAAGATTCATGGGATGAAATGCTCGTGGTGTTAATTTTGCCAGTCTGGGAGCTGTAATGTCACCTTTTCTCCTTTGGAGAGTAGAGTGCTGCACGAACTGCTCGACTGATCAAGGAGTTTGGGCTGGAGCCGCATTTCCTGGGACAAAAGAGCAGGATGGAGAGATGAAAAAGACATTTCAGAGGTCATTCAGTCTGGCTGATAAAGGATTTTTCTCCACAATCTTTATTTAGCTCAGTTCTACAATTCCCAATCAACTAAGTCCCTACAACAACTGTAATTTACTGTGAAAATTTAATTTATTTGTTTTGATATTTGATAAAAATTTGGTATTGGTATCAATGATTTTGCTCATTTATCATCATCAATGATAATATGTGAAATATATTTTTTCTTCTAAATATATATATATATTTAGAAGAAAATTAAATGGTCTAATGACCTTTTAATGCATTTAAAGCACATGACACAAGGAACAGGGCTATTAATGCTCTTGCCTGGCACAGGTGAGATGGAAACCCAAGGCATTTTTCCAGGCAAAAGGAGGAAGAGAGAGGAGAGAACCCCCCACTTTGGGACTTCGTGTGCAGTAATTTCAGAGGTGCAGCAGATGCATTTCCCTTGAAAAAGAGGCACACACTGCAATCTACTGCAGTGCCCTGGCAACGGGACTGGAGATGACCAAGCTGATACCAGGTGCTGCAAGAACAGAATTTCACTCTGCTCAGCCTTATTTTTCCAGCCATGGCAACTCCTTTGCCAACTTTGATGCAAAATCAGGGCCCTCTCAGCCACTTTTTATACTAGCCATGTCCCAAACCCAACGAGTCTTCCCTAAGATAATCCAGTGAGATGGTAACAAAGCTAAAATTAGAAATCAAGAGCTGTAGCTTCCAAGGAAATGCACATTATGTGACGTTTTTTCATTACCACTTGCATTTACTGTTAGCAAAAATGGCCTACAGAGAACACTCCACAGTGAAGAATCCTCCCCCAAAACTCAGGGGTGGGTGACACCATGGTTTACTCAAGAAATTAAAAAACCCATCCATTTAAAAGAAACAGTAAAGAATCATATAAATAATTAATTCTGAAGATTAAATAAGGGCTATAGTGTCACAGCCTGTAATGGCATCACGCAAACTATGCAGCTGATTTTAAAAATTATGTATGCAGTGAAAATACCAATCTATGGGGGCATATAATGTGCTCAAATAATACAATTAATCATCCTCCAGAATAACTTAATGAAGTAAAACTTTGTTTATATGTGCCTAATGTTGAAAACTGCAGACTGAGATGGAACATTTCATTGATCACAAGTGGTGAAAACCATCTTTGTACATGAACTCTGGTATTTATTTGAAGGACTTGGCTGCTAACAGGAATTTTAAGAACAAAGAGGGACATTTTGTCTCAGGAATATAAGAAAAGAACAAAGAAAAGGAAAAAGGAGAATAAGAAGAAAAAAGAAAAAAGCAAAAAGAAAAAAGGAGAAAAAGAAGGAAAAGAAGAAAAAGAAGAAAAAAGAAAAAGAAAAAGAAGAAGAAAAAGAAAAAGAAAAAGAAAAAGAAAAAGAAAAAGAAAAAGAAAAAGAAAAAGAAAAAGAAAAAGAAAAAGAAGAAAAAGAAGAAAAAAAAAGAAAAAGAAAAAGAAGAAGAAAAAAGAAAATGAAAAAGCAAAGCTTTGGCCCTCCTGAGCTCTCCACACCCAGCAAATTACAAGGAAATTTGGAAGTGCACAGTTGGGAAAATGCCACATCACAACCCACCATTTGCATACAGAAGCTTTCCCTGAGCAGTGTGGTCTACAGACTGGTGGGGTAGCTGTGGTTTACTATACACACAACAATCCTAAAACTATTTAAAACAGCAGATTATAGCTACATAGGTAAAACAAATGTTTTTTGTCTACCCTGTTGTAGTGCATTCTGTGCATTTACTTTGGACTGCTTAGCTGTGCCAGGCAGGACTTTACCACTGGAAAACGTATGGTTTAATAGACTCTTTAATTTAAAAAATAATTTCATCAGCATTTGCGTAGCAGAACAGCTTCAGTGCTCCTCCAAAAGTCTCAGACCTACAGGCAATTACAGAAACAGTGCAGCTGGGTAATGGAACACTGGAATACATGCTGGCACCTCCTGGAAATAGCATTGGAAAGACCTGGGAATGGTCTAGGAAGTGCTCAGGTGACCCCCCTGCCATGTTAACTCCACACCACCTCCCCCTCAAAGAGTAACATTATATATTTTGGGGACAGGAAGGTGACTAGGCCTGCTATTGCCGAGCGCTTGGTGTAAAACCAGCCAGGGCTGGATGCACGGAGGGGCTGGCTCCTCCAGGGCTGGCTGGGCACCCACACCGGGCTGGGGTGGGCGGCTGCAGCCCCCAGGGTCCCTCATGGCCCTCAGGAGCTTCACACCCCGCAGGCACCTCCAGCCCGTCCCTCCCTCATGGCTCTCGGCCCCTCATCCCTCATTCCCGGTGCCCCTTCAGCCCCTCAAACCTCTCATCCCCCTCGGCCCTGCTATCCCTTCAACCTCTGATTCCCCTCATCCCCTTCTCCCCCTCACTCCCGCTGCCCCTTCAGCCCCTCAATCCCTTCAGCCCCTCCTTCCCCTCCAGTCCCTCCTTCCCCTCGAGCCCCTCCAGCTTCTTATCCCTCATTCCCGCTGCCCCTTCAGCCCCTCATCCCCCTCAGCCATGCTGCCCCTTCAACCTCCGATTCCCCTCATCCCCTTCTCCCCTTCAGCCCCTCATTCCCTTCAGCCCCTCATTCCCCTCCAGCCCCTCTAACTCCTTATCGCTCATTCCCGCTGCCCCTTCAGCTCCTCATCCCCTTCCGCCCCTCATCCCCCTCAGTCCCGCTGCCCCTTCAACCTCTCATTTCCCTCATCCTCTCATCCCCTTCTCCCCCTCACTCCTGCTGCCCCTTCATCCCCTTCATCCCTTCATTCCGTCACCCCACTCCTTCCCTTCGTTCCTCTCATTCCCTTTATCCCCTCGCATCGTTATCGCCCTCATGTCTTTCATTCCCTGCATCCCGCCATTCCCTCTCATCCACCCCGCTCCTTCATTCCTTCATCACTCTCGCTCCTCCATTCCCTCATCCCCCTCGCTCCTTCATTCCCACATCCCTCTCATTCTCTGAGCCCTCTCATTCCCCCATTCCCTCGCTCCTTCATCTCCGTCATTCCTTCATCCCCCTCGCTCCCTCATACCCTCATTCCCTCCATTCCCTCATCCCCTATTCCCTCTCACCCCCTCAGTCCCCCATTCCCCCCACCGACCTACGCGCATGCGCAGCCGCCCCCCCGTCCTCCGCCCGGAGCCGCGCATGCGCAGGGCGGCGGGGCCGGTGCCCGGAGCGGCGGGAGGAGGAGGAGGAGGAGAAGGAGGAAAAAGAGGAGGAAAAGGAAAAAGGAGGAGGAGCGCACGGTACGTGAGGGGCGGCGAGCGGGGCCGGTCCCTCCCGCTCCTCCCGACCCTGTCCGGCGGGGCCGGGAAGACCGTGGAAAGGAGGAATCTGTGCGGGGCTCGCCTGGCCTCCCGCTGCCGGCCGGGCCCGGGTCCTGTGGGACGGGCCCGGGCGGGCCGGCTCGGGGCTGGAGTAGGGAACACTGAGGGGGGATCCCTCCATCCACCCACCCAGACATCTGCCAGGGCTGCCAGAGCACGGGCAGGCTCTGCTCAGGGCTGCCAGGGGCAGCAGCAGCAGCAGTGGCCATCCCAGGCAGGGCAGGCAGGGGCAGCAGCAGGAAGAAGAACTTGTGTCCATGGAGGGTCAGAGGCCTGGGGCAGCTGCCCAGGGAGGGCCTGGAGTGTCCCTGTGTGGAGCCATGGCAGCCCCAGCTGGGCACGGGGCTGTGCCCCTGCCCAGGGCACCCTGCCTGGCCTGGGGAACCTCCCAGCCCCAGATATCCTGGGATTCTTCACAGCTCTGTTTTCCAGAAGCACTCAGCGCTGTTTCAGCCCTGTGAGGGAACTTTCGCTCCTCACCGATTTGCATTCCTTCATCAGGGCTGGGGAATTTAGGGAATTGCAGAAACACCTGCACTGTCTGTTTCCTGCTTTTCCCCTTTCCTGGCATCCAAGAGGCACAGAGCCTTGGGTTAACTGCTGTTGAGGGCAATGTGCTTCAAGTGCTAATAAATAATTTTTGTCGTGGGCAGACAGGATGATGATGTGACTCAGGGTCAGATACTGAAAAATAATGAGCATTGTGTGAGATGCTGTGTCAGTTGCATTTCTTGTTAGGGAGGGGTGTGATCTGGTTGTAATGGTTACAGGTTGTTGTTGTTACAGCCACTGACAGGACAAGGGGAATGGCTTTAAAATTGGAAAAAGTAAATTTGGAGTAGATAATGGGAAGAAATCCTTCCCTGGCAGGGTGGGCAGGGCTGGCACAGGGTGCCCAGAGCAGCTGGGGCTGCCCCTGGATCCCTGGCAGTGCCCAAGGCCAGGCTGGACACTGGGGCTGGAGCAGCCTGGCACAGGGGAAGGTGTCCCTGCCATGGAACAAGATGAGTTTTTTGGCTCCTTCCATCCAAACTATTCCAGAATTCAGTGGTTTGTTTGTGGTGCTGCAGTGCTGCCTGATGTCCTCAATCCTCTTTGAAATGGGCAAGGGAAGGGGGGCAAGCAAAAATGACCAAATTATCTGAGAAAAACTTTATCTTCAAAACCCTTTGAGCGGCAGGGAAGGCTTTGAAGCCATATTTTTGGGCTGCACTGCACTATTAAGGAAATACAAGTTAAAAGTGCAGCTCTGGGCTGCCCAGTACAGGGATGACACCACAATACTGGAACCACTCCAGCAAAGAGCCCCAAAGATGTTTAAGGGTGTATGAAGCAAGGCTGAGAGAGCTGGGATGAATCAGCCTGGAGAAGAGAAGGGTCAGTGGGATCTTCTGAATGCCCAAATATACGTGGGGGAATAAAGAAGGTGGAGCCAGATTTCTTCAGTCGAGACAACACAAGAGGCAGCAAGCACAAACTGATGGGTAAATGCTCCCAGTTGCACAGAAGAAAAAAAACATTCCCTGCAATGGTAATTGAGCACTGAAGCAGGTTCCCTGGAGAGGCTGTGGCATCTGCATCCTTGGAGATAACCAAACCCCAAGTGTAAACAACCCTGGGCAACCTGCTGCAGTTTGGCACTGCTGAGAGCAGGGGGAATGGACCAAAGGTCCCCAAAGGTCTCCTCCTGCCTCAGCTGTTCTGCAGATCCACGATTCCCTGATGGAATTGAGGAAAAGTCTTTGTGTTATTTAAAGCAATAGTTGTTTTTTCCCCATATGCTTTGTTATTTGGCTGTTCAGTTGCTATGAATTAGTGAAATTTCTTGGTGTTCTTCTCATCTGGCAGCACTAACCTCCGGTTTGCTCTGCAGGTGTCCTGTAGCATGGCAGGTGAAGAAGACTTCTTTCTGGAGGAGAAGAGATTCAGGCAGTTCTGTGAGGACTTTGTTAAACACTCGCAGCAGATAGGAGATGGCTGGGAGTGGAGAACTAGCAAGGTAAAACAATCAGAGTGATGACTTTTAGAAACTCTGGGTAGGCTTTTTGGGCTGCTGCCAGCCACCACAAGCTGAAACATCCTTTACCTGCACAGGTGTGTTGAGGTGAGGGCTTAGGCCAGTGCAGGTATGGAATAGGGCTGTGGATCTCTGAATCCTGGCCAATCTGTCAAAACCCTTTCTTAGCTCTGGGCAGAACCAGACAATGAATGTCCCTGTGAAATTCAATCCCTCCTACTCTGTGTGGTTTTATGTCCAAGGTTCACTTTAACCCTTTAGGCTGAAATAGCACATAGCCTTTGTTCCAGATCCTTGCCTTAGTATTTTCATTACAATACCTGTCAGCTGCATACAGCAGCCAGAAATCTCTGCCAATATTAATGATCAATTCTCATTATTTGCTGCTTCTCCATAACTTTCAAACCCCTACAATAATAACTACATATTGTTTCTAGGTCATTAATCAAAATTTTAAATAGCACAGGGCTAAGACTAGTCCCAAAGGACCCCATTAGAATCACTTCTTTTATGATGATTTACCCATTTTTTAAGTTACACTTGAGATCTGTGAATTAATAAATTTTCATCCTATAGCAGCATGTGTAATATTAGCGTGGAATTGTTTTAATTTTTTTTAATTTCCACTTGTGGAATCCACTGATATCTTAGGGAATTCTGAGCATGTATTGTTCCACCTTGTATGTTTATCAGCCAAACATGTCTTCTGAAATTACACAGAAAAAAATTCTGTTTTCTTTAAGAAAAATGCTTTTACTATACATATTTTTTCATTTGCTGAGTTCTATATGGCTTTTATTATTTTGCTGAGGATAATGTCAAACTAATATGTGTATAGGTACACAAATTATCCAGTATATGTATTATAGTGTATAAATATGTATTGATACAGTATATAAAAAATTATTGTTACAGTATATGAATATATGTTGATACATGCTGGCTTTCTCCAGCATGCAGGTTTTCATGTTCTCTTTTTTGTATATTCTTTCTATTGCAGAAAATTTCCTGGTCTAGCTTTTATTTAATTTTTTTGTAGAGTTTAATGGCTTCAGTGGTTTCCCATGTTTTCATGAATGTTTTTGGAGAAAAGTCATGCTTTTTCCAGTGTGTGCCATCGTTTTTACATGTGTAGTAGTACATTAATATCTGTAACCCTTTCATCACAGACAATCAGAATTTCAGTAAGAGGGAGGACCTTGGACTTAGATTTGTTCCATTTAGGAGTTTTTATAACAGTGCAAATATTAGCCAAGTGTTACAATGCACCCTTTCTTACAGAAAACCATTTGAAACTTTAGATTTCAGTTCAAGGCTATATTTGTGAGGATTTATTCAACAAAGAAAGATGCTCTGAGCCTCTACTGGGAATTTAATACATGGGTCAAAGTCTGAACTTTCTGTGAAATAAGAAGCTTTGCTGGAAATAGCAGAATAAGATAGATTTTTGTTCTCATATAAAAAAATTCTGAGAGGGTTGTTTTCTTTTTTTAATGGGCCAAGTTGGCGACTCTGTGATTTCAGTGTGTGATAAAAACCTGGCCGTGGAGACCATCCATTTACAGTGTGGAGTCTGGGAAGAAAGCTTTTCCTCAACAAGATGTCTCATTGTCTTTTTGCCATTTTTTTTTTTTTTTTTTAAAACCAGTGTATGTGTTGTGGGTAGTTTGGGGCACTCTTAATTTTGCTGATGTAATGCACTTGGATCCCATTCCCCATTCCTGACCCACGTGAATGGAGGCATTGATAGCAGTGAGACCACACAAGTGAGCCAGGCTGGTAGAACTGTGCTCCCGTGTTTTCTGTGGAGATTAAATTTAGATGATGAAATACTCATTGTTCTCGTGGAGCTGGCTCTTGGTGCATAAGCTCACATGGCCCAGGCAGAACCCTGTATTTATAGCTGTAAGTGAAATGTTCCAAATGATGTTATTTTTATAATGTGTTTTCTTGGTTTAGGGTTTTTTTTCCACCGGAAGAAAGCTGTAAAAAAGCCAAGAGCACCTCTCCTGCAGGAGCTGGCAGAGCTGAACTTGGGTGCTGCTGTTAATGGTTAAATCTTGCTGTGGAGGTCGAGATTTACCTGAAGCAAACGAGGCTCTGTTTGCTCTCTGCTTTATGTTTGTTTCATATTTAGTGAGGTTAATCCAGGTAATCATACCAAAAGCTGCATTAGTTCCCTTTGGCTTTTGGTACAGCTGCAGTAGGAAGGGACTCCCTTAGCACATTAGTGGGATCATGGTTCTGGCTACAGCTTTGATTTATAGGGGTATAGGAGAGTACAAAACACTACAGAGTGCAGCAGGAGGGGTGCTGCTCCTTCCTGCCTGCTCTGACACAGCTGCAGAGATAGCTGGCTCCAGGTCTCCATCCATCCATGTTTTCTCGTGGCTCTCCCAGGATGTGAGGGCTGTGCAGTTTGACTGCACTGTGTTGGGGGCAAGAACCGTTTCAGGGAGGAGGAGGAGGCTCAGTCCAGCCCTGCTCTGGCACACCTCACTGTGCCGTGGGGCGTTTCTCCTCTGTGGGTGGCTGCAGCCCTTCCTCTGCTGCTCTCAGTGGGACAAATTCCTCTGCAGGTATCTTTCCTCCTGCTGGCACTGTTGGGAAGCTCCACGAGGAGACACTTGAGAGGAACGAGGACATGCTTGAGAGGGAGTTGAGGGTGAAAAAGGTGGATTTTCTATCACCAGTTTAGACTTAGTTTTCTTTCACCATTCTTTGTGCACTGGGTTCCTCCCTGCACAGGCTGCACTTGGCTCTGCTGCCAGGATTTGCAGGAAAGTTTGGTGGGTTCATGCTCTTAAGGAGTTTTATTGAGAAAATAAGGTATATAGTAGGAGAAGTGAGCAATGTAGTTGCCTATAGTGTTATTAATGCTTAAAAATCAATGGAAAAAGTACATGTAGAGAGCGTTATCCTTTTTTTACTGCATGAAACTTGGTCAGAACAAAGTAAACAAGTAGCTCATAGTCAATTTGGAGATACATTTAATCTACGGTGTCTTTGGAAAGAGAGAACTAGTCTGTCAGTATAACACCTGTGATGGTTTAAAGGTAAAAATACATGGCATAAACTGTGTCAGCAATGACAAATTAACCAAAGAGTTAAATCATAGTTAAATTTGCAGTCTTGTCAAGAAATTTAATGCTATGTTGATGAATTTTGTGGTGAGACTGTTTTGAATAGAATCCTTTTCCATCAGATGTTGTGCATATGCTGTTTGTCTAAAATAAAATGTAATGAAACAGCTAATAAACTCCCAATTTATTTGTTTCCTTTGAGAAGTAAATCCTTGTCGTGCAACTACTGTTCTTTGTGTTCTGTACTTGCTTTCTTCCTTTCAGAGTGTACCTCTTATTAAATGTTTTCTCTCCTCTTGCTCCTAATTAGGAAAAATAAAATGTGCAGGTAGACAGGCCAGTAATGCAGGAAAACTCCTAAACCTTTCTTCTGCCACTCTGGGGTTGTACAAGAGCACTTAACAGCTGTGGGCTGTGTGGCCTGGGAAGCAAAATGATAAAATGGGAACTGGGAGAAGGCACAGCTTCGTCTGTTTTCCCTCACGTTTGACCTCAGAGGTGATCAAGAGAAGGAGACAAGTTGTGACTCTGCATACATAAATTCCGAAGTGGTTTTGCTTTGTTTTCAGGACTTTGTGAAGTTAGAGGGAGAAACAGAGCAAAACCAAACTCAGCCTCTCAAGAGCTGGAAGTTAATCCTGGCATGAATGCATTGAAATAGGTCAAAATCATTAATAGCTCCTCATCTCTTCATCACCTTGGTGCACTGCCTTCCTGTTCTTTGGCACTTACCCTGATCCCCAGGGTGCAGTTGTCTTATTCCATTAATAGCTGTATTAAACTTTATTTTTGCTGTTGAGGCCTGTGACTTCCTTCAACACCAAGAACTGGTGTAAACCATCCGTGAGAAGGTGCTGAGGAGCACTGCAGTCACTGGTGCCTATAAAAAGACTTGGAGCCTGTGCCTAAATACCATGCTCTGTTTATTTTCTAGAACAGTGAAGGCATTTACCATTTTGGTTACAGAAAATTTCTTTTTTCTTTCTCTTTTTATGAACACAGGACCTTGGTGATGGTTATCTTAGTAAGACACATTTCCAAGTAAGAAGCAGACACGTCCCACCAGACCTCAAGGAGAAAAACAATGATAACACTGAACAAATGTTATTTGCACATGTAGAAGTAAGTACAGATTTTTGAACTTACGCGTTTAAAAAGTAAGTAATAAAATTAGAAACCACTATGCTAGTAAGTCCTTTCAGCAGGACTTCAGATTTGAAGTTAACAGTGGCTTTTAATTAATTGTCCTACAATTATAGGAAAATTAATTAATACACCTCATTGAGATATACAGAAAATGGGGAAGAAATTAAAAAGATGCCAGCATCCTTTATGTAGGTGTTCTCCTCATAGGATAATATTTCTTGGCATTTTGATTCACTAACATTAAAGAAACTTTTTTTGTGTGTGTGTATGTTTGGAAAAAGGTTAATCATCCAGATTTATTTATCTTAGAGGTAAGTGTTAGTTAAAAGAATAAAGGAAACTTTGAGGTTAAGACTAATTTGAAGTGATATTAATTGAGTAAGACTTTTATACTCAGTGGCTACTTTTCTGCTGTGGAACTGACTTAAAGACTGAGCGATTTTTTGAAACTGATGGGGGGCAATGAGATGTTCCTGAAGGAGAATAAGTGTCTTTCTTCCAGAAAATGAAAACTGTTCATCAAACTCTGGTTGGACTGATGTGAATAATTATTTGCTTGCTTGAGTCTTCATTAGGCCTTCAGATTATTGACTAATCAGGATATAAATGACAGGAATTCACTCCCTTGTTATGTTGTTACCATAAAAAACCAAAATAAATCTTGGATTATAATAGACTGAAAGCAATGTATTCTGTGTGCTATAAACTGTTGAATAGGTGGATGTGGTAAACTTTGCAGTTGCCTTTTTCTGCAATTCCTTTCCTTTTTTCATCAGCACTCTGATTGCATTTTTTCCCCCACTGAGACTCTGGTACATTTAAGACATTTCTGGTCTGAAATGAGTATTCTTTTGGCCTGGTTTCTGAAGGAAATGGCACTTAAAACAATTGTGCTATTAGTCTGTGATACAGTCATTTCTACTGATTTCTGAGCTCACTCGCAGGTTTTCAGCTGCATTTTAAAGAGGGATAGATATCCAAGTCATTTAACAAATAGCTGAGGCATTTTTCAAGTTTTTATTTAAATTGTATTCTGATATTTTGTAGAAAGAAGGTGGGTATCAATGCTTCAGGGGTTGTTATTTAATTGTCATTAACAACAGTGTTTGTGTACTTCAGTCCTGACTTGTAACAACAGATTACTGTTTATATTGAAAGTTGGTTTTGATTATTGTGACCTTTTTTTTCCTTAAATAATGAATAAAGTCTTCGTTACGGAGTGCATTTTAAAAGAACACCTGTAAAAAGCTACTGAGTCCTTCTTCTGGTGTCAGTTACAGAAAATATAATGAAACAAAAAAGATTCAGAGTCTCTAACATATTGAAATGTTAAATACACCGAAATATTCTAATAAATAATAGACTGAAATAAGATTCCGGGCCAAACTTTATCCAGATTTATCAAGATACTGAAGTGAGTAGTCCTTGAGAGATTTGGAAAGATTTCTTTGTTTTTAGCCACAGTAATGTACAGGCTGGAAGAACCCTCTTGGAGAAGGAGCCTTTGTACCTGTCGTGTAGGAGCAGTAAAGATGAAGAGTGAAACAAGAGAAAGGTCTTAGAAAATTATGGAGGTTATAAGACCACAAAAAAAAAATTAATTTCTTCTCCAAAATATTCAATGCCTAATAGAGATGATGTAAAATTTACATTCTACATTGAGCTGAAGGGTAACCAGACTGTTAAAGTTATTTAATCTATCAAATAGGAAAATGAAATTAGCTTTGGATGTGTAGAGTAAAGCTGTGTGTTTAACACTAAGAAATATGAAAATGGTGACTGTAGAGAGGTTACATTTCCTTAGGCATAGCAGTTCCTGTGCAAGATGCATGTTCTTTTTCACAGATATTGATTGCTAGAGACCAATTCCACTCTTAATAACAATCTGTTATTTAAATAGGTGTTAGGTTTTGGGGGTTTTTTTTTAGTTTTAATATATGTTGTACCCATAAATCACATGGTGTAATGGAATTACTGCAATCTGTTTGAGTAAGTTATTGAAATGCATTCTGATGAAAAGCAAAAGTTGTGATCTTGGTGGAAATTGGAAAGGTTTCTTCTAGCTACATGCATTCAATATTTACTCTTTATTTTGAAAATTAATAAATTTTATTTTTATGTATTTGGAGCTTTAAAAAAGCTCTAAAGAGGAAATAAAATTTATTTTGTAAAAAAACCCAGCCATTGACTGATAGTTGCATATTTCACAAATTTCAGTTCCAGAACTGCTGTTATGATCTTGATTTTTGTATATTGTATCTCTGTTATTGTATCTTATTGGAATATTTCCATCTGACTAATCTGATCTCCTCCAAGGTGTGGTAGATATGATGCATGTGCATATAATAATATAATTAACCAGGAACAGTAAGAAAGGAAAAAAACGGAAATTAAGATCTGAGTAATCAACATTCATTGTTAGGAACAATCAGTGTTGACACAAATAAAAAAAGAATGTGCTGTGGAATATGCCAGGGCATAAGAGGCCAGAAGATTTTCCTCCCCTCATCTTGGAAATCCAGTTCAAAGGTTACAAATAGAACATCAGTTTTGGCAGTCAAGGTGAAAATTTGGAGGAAAATCAGAAGACGGATTCTTTGAGTGAAGTTATGGGAAAGTTATTCATAGCGAGGATTTAACTCCTGTGTAAGGGATTGAACCCCAGACACATCAGGGAGGAGGTGATGTAGAATTAACCATAAATATCTCCTGTTTTAGTGAGGTACAGTTAGGATGTTAAAACTGCAGAGTGGAAAAATTATCATTGCTCTACTCATTTTTAGTCTATGAAAAGACACTGAAACCTAACAATGTGATAAAGAAAACACACAAATAGCTTGAAGTAACTTTATTCAAATAGCAAATCAGTTATCACAGTTTCAAAAATGTGCTAATCTTATAGGATCTACTGGAAACCTAACCAATTTACTTGGAGTTTGTTTCACCTCATTGATTAGCACGGATGGTTAATGTTCCCAACCTTCCATCTCATTGATTGGTGTCTAAATATCAGGAGCCTTCCTGGTGAAGGAGTGATGAGTAACTTTGTATTCTGGTCTTTTCCACAGAGCAGTCTGTATTATGTGCTGGTTCCTTTTATACAAGTTGTGTTTTCATCTGAAAACCAAGAATAAAATTCTATGTGGGTTTCTTTCTGCTTATTTTAGATATCTGCAATATAGAGCTTGTCACTTAAATCTTTGTTTCAGCCTGAGGAGGTAAAAAAGCATTTTTTGGATATAAATCAGTTGACCTATTTTAGGTGTCTCCTCTAAGAGAGGATGAGTCTAAAAGGGTGTGTTTTTCCTCAGGGGTGATCAAGGTTATGCTACATGGCTGTAGGTGCCTGCATGTTCTCATGTGAGCCCCCTACAGCAAAAGGTGGCTCTGGGCTCCTTACAGCACTGGGAAATTTTGCTGGTGACTTCACTGGAGCTGAGATTTCCCTTTGATGGTGGAGCTCATACTTAGCTGAGGATTGTGTTTTGTAAAGGAGCAACTTAAAGATAGTTTAAGGAGTTTGTCTTCTTATACTTGGCAGTGTCTCAGTTGTCAAGCTGTTTATCTTAATGAGGTGCCTGGGGATCCTGTCTTAGGCAGACCCCATTTTTCCATTTTTCCATCCTCCTGGAAAAGGATTCAAGCTGCTCTTCTGCTATGCCATCCTCTGATTTTTGTGGTTTCAGTTTAATCAAGATGTTTATTTCAGCATTCTGATTGGTAAACAGAAACTGCTAATGGCATTGTGACTGATGATGAACTTCAGGCCAAGTTGGTGGAGGATGCTCTTCTGACCAGTGAGATGAGATTCAGTCCCTTGGATATGAGCTGAAGAGTCATAAACCTTTTAGAGGCTCTTCCAAAAGAATAAAAATAGCCTGAGATGCAAAGCAGGGGACAGATAGGAACACATGGGCGCCATTTGAAAATTTTTAAGTTGCCATTTTGTTCTGGTTAAATTTTTATTGAATCAGTTGTTGTCTTTCTGAGCTGTTCTGACTTTATGCCAGCTGAGTGTCATCTGTACTTTTCCACAGGCAGCATAAATCTTGTGTAACCACCATAAAGCGTTCTGGCTAATTCAACAACAATCTTCAGTATGTATTCTTTCTTTATCCAAATCAAATCAGTCCTCCCAGGACATCTGTCAGGGTCTTTATCAGTGAACATGGGACTGTGTTTTCTTTTCTAGCCAGGACAGAACAGTTACATACATTATTGCATGAATTCTTGATAAGGTGAAAAATACTGTACAAGATCCAAAGTGAAGGTAGTTCTCCTGCCTCAAAGAGCTTATACTCTAAACGACTAAAATGTGAAAATCTGGATTCACTTTATGCATTCTCTTTGTTTGTTATTCAAATAGCCCAAGGGAAGCAATAACTTGGAGTAATAATTCTCAGTGTGTGGTTTGTCTCAGCTCCTCTGGGTATTGCAGAAGAAGTGAGTCAGCATGGAACCGTTCCTGGAGCTGGAGCCACTGCCACTTTATGAAGGAGTGGGCAGGTTGGGAATGCTGAAGGTCTATTCATACCTGACACTGCCTTTGGAAAACGAGCACTGAGCCCCAGCAAACATGCTGATGAAGTTATGCATTTGCTGCATTGTGGGCTCCACCTTTGCTGGCAGCTGTTCGTGACTGTTGGTGAGGATCTGCCTGATGGGGGATGTGGCAATCGGTCTGACATCTTTCTTAAAGGTTGTAATTCCATTATTTGCTGTTCAGCTGTGCTTTTAAGTTTGTAGAAAATGGAAAACTACACTTTTTAGCAATTATTGATAATTTTTTCTCTAAACAAATCCAGTATTTTTACAATTAGGAACAGCTCCTTTTTGGTTTTTTTTCTGTGCAAAAATAAATAAGATGAACACAGTGTAAACATTTGCATAACCACAGCATTTGTTGGATGGGTAAGTGAAAACCCAGCAAACAGTGCTTAAGGAGAAAAATGTAAATACATTTAATAGAATCCAGCATTCACTGCAGGAAATTATGGCAGTACCTTAGAAAAGAGGAAGAAAATCAAGTATTGCATACCCAAACCATCAGTTTGTAGTAAATGTATTGGGCTCAAGAGCAGTGAAGTTGCTGGTGTACCAGCACTGTTTTCAAATGTCACAGAAATGAAACCCAAATGGAGACCTGTAAAAATAAATCAAGAAATCACTTATGCAGGAGAGTTCTAAAGTGTATTGCAGAAACACAGTGAAGATCCTCATGACTTTGCTTAAAAATCTATTAATCTGAAAGTGGAATTACGCTTTATTAAACCACAGGAAAATATTCCAGTGTGGATTTTATTAACTGTTGTCTGCATGGAAAGGCTTGGCAGAATAAAGGCATTGTTTAGAAATATCAGGGCTGGAAGAAACTTTGGTGGAGGCATTGCACCCCTTCCTTGAGCTGGAGAAGAAGAAGAAAAAGAAAAAGCAGAATTCCTCAGACAGAAGCCACCTGAGTCCTGCTTTGGGGCTCCTTCTGTGCTGGGATTCCTGAGTCTTCAAGGAGGAAGTTTAAGTGCTTCTGTTCCTGTAAAGTTCTGGAGGCACGGGAGGTTTTTGTCTCCCACACACAGACCTTTGTGCATCGTTTTCTGCATGTCACGTTGGAATCCTGGCAAATCTTGTTAGCAGTAGTTACATTTAGTTTCCAACAGCTTTGATGACATGCTGTTGGCTTGACTGTGGTTGAGGGTGGTGGGACCCTGATCTGAATTCTCTTATCTTGCACATTCTCTGATTGCTGTTCTGTTTCACCCACTAATAACTTTCCACAAATCTTAGGAAATATATCAAAAGCAAGTATATAACCTAATTATGATGCTTTTGGGAGAGCTGGAGGAGCACTTTGTATGACCCCCAAAAGTGATTAATTTTCTGTTTAGATGTTAGCATGGAGTGATTTCAACTTTTTATCTGCCATCTTGGTATTCAGAGCTGTCACTTAATATTAGAAGAAAATGCTACATCAGACACAGGAAAAGATGCTCTAATTAAGGTTTGGTAACTGAATGTGACAGATGAGTTGGAGTCAGCCTGGTTGAAGGCATGATGTCATTCCAGCACAATGTCTTTCTTCTGCAGTAAATAAACCTTCATTTCCTGTGGAGCACGCTCTGAGGCTGTGGGGAGTGAAGGTGATTTTCCCAGAATCTGAACTTTGAGAGAGCAGTAATGCCAGAGACAAAACTATTTATAAGCTCACCCTTTTGTCCTGGTGGTCTTGTGTTTTAGATAGCAAGAAGGGATATTGCTGTTTGTTTCCATTTAGTGCATTTTCTTATGATGTCTGGAAAGGTGTTCAGTGCTTTTAGATCAGATTCAGAGTATTTAGACTTTTTAAATTCTTCAAGTTAAAATTTAATTAAATAATTATAGTTTGATTTAATGTCACAAATGTACATTCTGGTGGGGTTTCTTTGTACAATGAGTCATTTTTATGAGGTTGTAAAAAATAGTTTTTTTAAATTGTGCCAGAGCAGACTTGAACTGTGGTTGTCTTTACACAGTAAATTGTGTTAATTTACCTTAGAGCTGTGTGTAATTGCATATACAGCAGCAGTATCAGAGACATGTAGGCCACACAGTCACTCACCTACATGGACTGTGTGCTTCCCCTCTCAACTTGCTGGGTTAATGTGATTTTTTACAAGTCTTGGTGACTCTTCCATCAAATGTTTTGATGGTTGGCATGCCTTGATAGCTGGGCAAAACATCAAGAGATCCCAGCTTCTGCAGTTTTATCAGTGGAAAGGCTTGTGAGAAATTAAAATCTGTTTTTCTGTTTCCAATTTAAAAAATATTACTGCTGTGGTCTTAATAGGAGAGACAGTTCTGTAAAAAAGACATTTTTCCTTTCTTGTATTGTTCACCTCCTCTCTCTCCCTCTTTTTTTCTCCTCAAAAGATGTTCAAAATGCCATGAATGGAGGAGATACTGAACTGATGGCCATATCAACAATGCCTATGTTGGCACATTTGGCCACACTTTTGGCTTCCTTTTATTTAATATATTAAACCAATATATTAATATAATATATTGAAATATTATTATTGAAATATAATATATTTAAACCAATATATTTATTTAATATATTAAACCAATGCATGTTGTAACACAGTACATTTGCAATGCTGTGTGCCTTGGGATAATGGAATGAAACTTTGGGGGGATCTAAATTCCCCAACTTTTATGCAGTTTTGATATCAAGACACTTTAGGATGCAGTGGAACACAATTCATGTGGGTCATAGTTGCTCAGAGTTTTTTAATCACTGAAATACACACATTGCAGAAGGATTTTTTCTCCAAGCACCTGCATTGGGATGTGATGTTAAATACCACAGAAAGATTAATGTTAGCATTCTTGCATTCCTGAAAGAAAATCTTCAGTATGTTTGTAACAACCTGACCATGCCAGGTGTAGGTAAATTCTGCAGATAAATACACATTTTCAAATACTTAATGACATTAATTCACAAATGAAAGACATGACACTGTAGTTTTTGTCAATACTGTTTTACCGCAATAGAAACAAAATCACAATCTGGTCAATTGTTAGCTTTTTACTTTTAATGGGGAGCCTCAAAACACTTCACTTTTCCAGCCTTGCATATATGCCTGCTTTTGTTTATCTTAAATTAAATTGTACTGGTTCAATGTTATGCTCTAATTTTCTGGGGATGGTGATGCTCATCTGTATTGGAACAATGCTTTTATTTTGGCGAAGTGCCTGTGTTTTTAGCAGTGTCATATGATTGTCTTTCAGTGTGTTTGGATTGCTCGCCTGCAGCACACAGGTCGCGTTGGCTCAGAGTGAACATTGCAGATTTAGGGCCTCAGAGTGGCTTCCTGAGAACCAGGCTAAATGGCCAGACTTCCATATGTTGCTGCTTTGTGGAAAATTCATGGTTATTGTCCTTTTAGCTGTGAGGTCCAACTGTGAGTTTTGTTTCCTTCCCAACACCATCTCACTCTCATTGTCTCTCAACTCTCAAGATACATGAAAAAATGCTTTTCTCCCCTTTGTTACAAAGAATGGTTGCGATTTTCTGCTCTTTGAAAAAGATACAGTCTCATACTTTCTTTTCCCCCCTGCATGATAAGGTTTTCTTTACCATAAATCTTTTTGTTAGCCCTATTAATTAAGAAGCAGCCAATGCGGGTTGGTATTAATACTGTAAATAAAGCAATATAGCTTTTTTCTTGAGGTCAGAATGTGCTGTTTCTCAAGAACATTATAGACTTAAATTGTGTAATCAGTGTGTGATTTTGAGGTCAGGTCTTTTCTAGATATAACTAAAGAGCATTGAAGTTCACTGAAACCTAGGAACTTGTGCAGGAAAATGTGTTCTAGAGTTACAAATTATTTTTCATGGATCATAAAAATATCTTATTTTTCCCCATACAGACCAACACACAGAGAGAAGACACTTCTTTTTTACCTTGTAGGAGTCAAGACTTAATATATATACTTTAAAAACATGTCTATATATAAAGTGTGTATATAACATAAGACTTTTTTCGTACTGCACTGGTACTCAACATAATGCTGTCAATGCAGAGTGCTAAAATTTGGTACTAACGTGATTATGAATGCCCCAATTAAAAAATTTCTGTTCTAGTGTATGGCAGAAATTAATTTGGTTCCGCCAATTGCTATGATACAGGTGTTTTCCTGAATGAGCAAAACAATAGATCTTTAATACAGACCAGTTTTTTTTTTTCTCTTGAATTAGGTTTGCTAATGTTGTGTAATCTTTCTGCCCTGGTTTGCCAAGGACTAGTTCAGGCAGCACTTGGACATGCTCACTGACTTTTTAAATGAGACACTCACTTCTCCTGAGTGCAAGATACTGAGAGCACATGGGACATTAATGCTTGGGACTGGAAAATACACTTCTTGGCATAAACGGATGGAACTGGGAATATTTTGCTTAATGGGTGGCTTTCTTATGATGGTCTGCGGTGGTAGCAATGAAAATGCGTTATTTGCATTGACTCAGACATCTCTTACCATAATTTTTCTCTGAATTCTGAGGAAGATATAATGTCGTACACTAAATAAGATTTAGGTTTCCCGTTTGAAAAGGAAAACAATAAAGTGTAAGAACTTGTTGAGATCATGAGATAGACATTTTTCTGGGATAAGTGATCAATGAAGTTGTGGAAAGGCAGACGTGTCTAGTATGGGAGAGAGGAAGCTGAGAGACAAAAGCCTTGTGCTGTAGGTCATACTTTGTAACATAAGCTTTGTGTCCATCTAGTGATTTTTGTAATACGATCATTAGTGTTTCCATCTGTATTTTGTGTTTTTCCCTATTTGATAGCTTGCCAATAAAATTTCTTCCCCAGACAGCTGAACCTAGCTTGCAGACTGACAGGGCACCAAAAACCCCCCACCTTCAAAGGGAAGCACATTAAAAAGCTCAGAAATCACCCGAAAGCGTTAACGGCTCTGTTGGCTGCTACACGATGGGATGCAGGAATTGCAGTAATGTTCTCTTCCATCTGGTGCCTGCAAACTTGCTGTTTTCGGAGGCATTCACTGCTGTAGCAAACTGTTCACTTATTCATTCTTGTGTAGTTGCCCGTTATTCTTTGGAAAAGACTTGGGTTGAAAGCGGCTCGGTTCTTTGTTGCAGAAGTGCTCAGTGTCAAACATATTACGAGGAGATGTCAGTCCAAATGCAAATACCATCAGCTCTCAAAGCCTCTCCGCATGTTGTGTATATTTGGAATGTGCTGTGAAGGTGTAGTCCCAGGAGCGAGGATCTTGACTGACAATACTCAAAGGAAAATCATGCAATATCAGTGCCAAAACGTCTATCTCAGGCTGAAATTTCAATTTCCGCTTTAAATTTCCTGGCTTGTGTTAGCTAACATTGCAGCCTTGGTTTTCCTTCTTTTCCTGGGATCTTGGTGGTTATTTTCTTTGTTGCATCTGGACTGGTTAATTTTCAGGAAGGTGAGATAGCAACTGAGTGGAAGGTGTTGCTCTGAGAGGGAGGGATGGTTTAAGGAACTCAAGCAAGTGAAGACACATTTCTTATTGCCAGACCATGAGGTAAAGGAATTCACATACAATTTCTGAGCACAGACCACTCAGAAATGTCCAACTCTTGGTCATCCCTGAACATCTAAAGTCACTGTGTTCATACAGCAGGAGTCTTTGGTGATGTGTTTGTAGCAAGATGGGTTAGCCATCACCTGCCATACATGATTCTGTCCCAGAATTTACATTTGTTTCTTCAGTCCTGTGGTGTTGAGCAGGTGGATCAACTTATTAATAGTTTTCCTGGAAGTATTACAGGAATTTCCAGCATTCTGCCCGTTTTAGTTGGATGTTATGTAATGATGTTCATTTATGTAAATCTTGCATTGATTTCAGAAACTGTGAGCAGTATTGGGGTGTGTTCAAATGACCTTGGAAACATTAATTTAATGATATGTAAATTGTCAAGTGCTGTACGATGTGCCTTTGTCTTTTTCAGCTTTTTTTTATTTTCTGTAAGGGTTTGGTGCTGCCTGTATTGTGTGTGGGATCTGGCACTGCTGTATTTCCACATGCTGCAGGTGCAGTCTCTGAAATACCAGCCACAGGTCTGCTCTTGAGGGCCTCGAGGCTTTTAGGATGAAAGCTTAGCTCTCTTAGGCAGGTATGTGGGAGCCAGGGTTGTGCCTGGATTTGACTCAGTTCCTTTGGAAATGTTCTGGGGATTAAGATTCTGTTTGTCACCACAGTGTACTCTTGAGGTTGTTTTGTGCTTTTGAGTATCTCTAAATTAAGATATTATCTGCTTGAGTTCAGGCAGCAGCACTGCAGATGTGGGTAGTTGGTCATGGTGACCTGCAAAACCAGTTATTTCTTCGCCAAATAACTTGGAACTTTAGCCCTGAATATGATTTAATGATGAATATGATTTAATTATTTAAGTATCTAACTTAAGCAAGCTGAATTCCATCTTCCAGCTTTGTTTCCAGTACTTCAGTCAGTGCTCGTGAAACTTTTGTTTTCCCTCCTACATACTCAGTGAAATCCATACTTTGGGGATGCTGGTAGGCAATACTGATCTTTTTGGAAGGGAGGTGTGTCAGAAGAATTAAATGTTGTTATCTGGGCCATAGAATTTCCAGCAGTTGTGGAAGCTGAGCTGTGTCTGAGCTGACCTGGACCTTGGCAGCGCTGGGTGCTTTGCCTCTCTTCAGCAGGAGCTTCTGAGCACAAATGCTTGGGAAAATCAGGCCATGTAGGCACTTAAAGAGAGCAAAGCCAGTCCAAATGAGAATCTCTGATTTTGAAGGTGCTGCCCAAGATTTAGAAGCTAAGGCAAAGTTAAGTGTCTTGAGTAGCTGCACAGGTTTACAAGAGAGAGCACAGGAGCTAGAAAAACTTCCCATATGAAATCCTGAAACCTAGTGGGATGCATGGAATATATTTAAACATCTCCTTTGCAGGATTCCTGTCTTTCAGCAGTCACAGCATGTGTTCTAATACATGTAAATGTATATTTAATTAGTCCAGTGTTTAAGATGCTGAAGTGTAGTTAAAAATTAAAGAGAATACTGAATCAAAATTTTGATCCCATAGTCTTGCATAAACTAGAAATATTTAGCACTCGGAAAAAAAACCCCTATTACCACCCTATTATTACTACTGTCCATTTAGATACAAATGTAAATGGCAGACTATCTCATGGGTTTGTAATTTTAAAAATATTTCTAACTGCTGCCCATTGTTAGATGCTTAAATTCTGTATTCCCCAGATTTTGTCCTACATTTTAGAAGGATAGAAACACATTTGCTGTTTTACATCAGATGTAGTTTTTGTGTAAACCATAACTGCACTAACTTGAATTCTGAGAAAAATGTTAAACATTGGAAAGATGAGACTGCAAAAGGTCTGTTGCACCATGGTTAGCAAGGTATAACACTTTCCTTTGGCTTGTGTTAGAAAACCTGTTTTGATCTGTTTTTCTGTGATGTGTGCTTCACTCTCTGCCCTTGCCTCTTCTCAGAAATTCTTCCTTCTGTGGAGTGATGCTAAACCCATTTGAGCAAAGCAAAGGTTTTTAAAGATAATTAAGCTCCTGCAAGTTTTATGGAGGTAAGTGGCTGAGTGGAGGACAGGCCATGAAAGTTCTTTGCCTGAGGTAATTTACTGTGTGCCAGAGAATCCACACGACAAAGGCCTTTGTCCATGTCCCAGCTGGGGCAAGAGCCCTCTCCTTCCTTGGGCCTAACACTTGATGCAGATATGAAGGATAGAAAAATCAGTCACACTAAACATTTCAAAGTAATTCCAGATAATTCTGGGCTTACACTATTTAGCAAGCAACTTGATAAGCAATTTCAAAATATTTTGTCACCTGAATTTGAGGCAATACAAACTAATAAATATGAATTGATTAAAGAACTGTGCTTGCATAAAAAAAAGAGACTGCTTTTTTTGCTGTTGATTTTTCCCTTTCTTTCCTCAAGTGCCTGTGCTTTGGGGAAGCCAGAGAATGCATTTAATGAAATGTGAGTAAAGGCATCCTTGTATTCCTGGCACAATATGCAAAGTACATGGATATTAAAACATTGCATTCTTTGGGGGAGCCCAGCCTAACTGTAGCTGATGCAACATTTTTCCCTGTGAATGGCAGATTTGAATGCCTATGAACAGTGAGACTACCTTGGCAAGGTATTTTTTTCTCCACTGTTAATCAGATTTCTGGTATTGAACTTTTATTTCCTGTGCCAGGCTTTTTACCTCATCTACCAGCTCTACTGATTTTCTTTGTCTCTGCATGGAAAGTGCTGCCACAGTAGGGTCTCATTATAGAATTTTATTTGAAACCCATGTCTCGAAATACCTCTAAAAATAACTAGACTTTAATGTCCTTTTTAAAAAAGGTCTTTCTGAAAACTGCTGAGATAATACTGTGACAGAAATCTTGGTAAAAAAGAAGAAATAGAAAAATAACTTGAGTGGGGTGATTGGTGATGTTTGTCAGTTAATGTACTTCATTACCTTAAAATGCAATCCCTGTTCTGGTACACTTAGTTTTCTGGAAGGTGTTCTCACACTATTTCAATTAGCTGGTACTTTCAGATTTTGTCCATTGGTATTTTCAACTCTTTCTGAGAAATCACTTTTACCCGTTGTTTTCCGAAGGCAGCTCTGGATCACAGACCTTGTTACCATGTGTAAGCAGCTGCAGCAGGTGTTCCATCATCTCTTTTTTCAGTCGTGTCTGGGAATCTTGCTGTGATGAGCTGTTCCCTCACATGTGTGAGGCCCTTCATAAAGGACAGCCCTCCTCAAAGATGTAAATAATACGTAATTAAAAAGCTTTATCAGTTTCCTTTAGTGATTGGAGAACATTTAATGGCCATGCATGAGTAATACAACAAAGTGCTGAAGCAAATCAAATTGGAATCAACTGCTTCAAAGTTTTTAAAACAATAATTATTAAGATCTGAATACTTGACACTTTGAGCTGAACTTATTAATAATTTGTAGTCATAGAGGGAGGGAATGAATAGATGAAGAGAAAGAAGTGTGAAGAGTAGGAGGGAAGTGAGCTGATGAAATACTTTGATAAGGAAGGGGATGAGCCCATGCTAGTATTTTACAGACCTTTTTTTTTAGTAGCTTCATAATGCCAGAAATGAGATTATAAATAGTTTAATTTTCAGCAGCAGGAGAGCAGAAGCATGAGTTTTTTCTGCTTTTTTTTTTCTTTTTTCTCTGTCCATTTTTTCAATTGTCTTTTACTTAAAATGTTCCCTACCAGTGTAAAAAAACTGATATTAAACATTTATTTTCTCTGTAGTGTAGCTACAGCTGTTTCCAGTTAGTCCTGAAGTGAAATATTTGTTCTTAAATAATAAGAAAAATACAGAAAGCTTCTTCAACACTTCTCTCAGAAAATAGGTTAGGGATACTTGTTGTGGGACTATAAGTCAATTTGAGAGGATCTACAACTTTTTAGTTAAAAAAACAGTTGAAACAAGCTTTGAGTAGGTCAGTAATTGGCTTTGAAGTCAGACCTGTAGAATTATTTTCCCCCACTAATCTATTGCAAGTGGCTTGTTGATAACTATGGCATTATTAAAATTAATTACTATTCTGGTTATTATTTCTAAAAATGGTAAGAGTCTTTGGTATGTAACAGCTGATGGATTTCTCTCAGCAGTTGTGTTTCTTAATGAGCAAAACCTGAAACTCCGTCAGAATTGGTTTTAGCATGTAGTAAGAATTGCAGAACAGCTAGCCTGAGAAAACAGGATCAAAAGGACATATCATTAATTGTTTCTGTTTGAAATAAATAGATGGACAACTTGAGTGCTTATGTTTCATAATTTCCAAAGGGCACATTTTAATTTCTGGAAGAGGTTTAGTGGCTCTGACTGAAGCATGTTTCACCGTGGTTCAATCAAATGTGTTGGATAGTTTGAGAAGCAGCCATCGTACCAAGATCATTAGAAAAGAAATCCCCAACATTTAGGAATGCAAAAAACTATAGTTTAAGCTTTCTAGATTCAAGAATTTTCAGAAAGAAACATGCTTTATATATGGAAAATAGGTCTGAAAAGATGCTGAGACAAATACCAGAAGGTTATTTAACTCTGCATATAGCAGTAGTACAGAAAGAGAAACAAGCCCAAGGAAAAGATTGCAGACAAAATTATATTTTACTCTGTTCACCTGGTAAATGGAAATAAATTCCTATTTCCAGTAAAGATTATTTCAGATGAGGTAGGATGACTGGTGAGGATGGGTCTGATGAGTAACTACTGTAGATAGTAGATGCTTCAATCAAGGGGGAAACAATTTTTTGAAAGGAGATCATGCAGAAGAAAGTAGGAGATAGCTTCTACCCTAGAATTTCTGTCAGGTGTCAGAAATCTGTTGGATTTTGGGTGTTTTTTTCAATTTCAAAAGGCAAAAAGTTATATATTCATTAGTCTGGCATCAGTGGTATTCAGAGTTTTCAAAGAAATCCTTAAAGAAGATTTAAGTAAAGGTTGAATATGGACATAGGATGAAATGCAAGATGATAAGAAGGTAGTGGATGTATTGAACCATTATCTGTGATCTGGCAAAATAACTGAGTGACTGGACAAAGACAATTTGGTGCTTCTAATCCATGTAGAGTTTAGTAAAACTTTTTATCAATAGACCACAAGAAAGCAAAGCTGTGTGATAATGCCACAAAAATTCACTGTCAGACAAATCTCCTGTTTTAAGTTGCAATTGCAGGACAGGGAGTCGGAGAGGGTTAATGAAATTGGCTAAAAAACTGTCTCCCAAGTTCTGTTTTCATGTGAGGTTCAGCTAGGAGTTTCTTCTTTTATGTCCTGATGGATTAAAGAAGGAGAATGCTGCAAGGTTAGTCAATTATTCCACCTTTGTAGCCAGGCTTTGTTTTGTAGCAGGGAAGCGGTCTGGTCTTTAAAAATGCAATTATTAATGACACACAATTTTAGATTATTCATACCTTTAGATTTTTACCTTTTTCTTGGTAATCTTGGTAATCTCGTTTCCAGCTCTGTTAACAAGAACATAGTATTTTCCTTTCCTGGGTGGAATTTGTTTTCATTTTTCAGTCATTTGGTGTTGAAAAGGAAAAGGACTAGTACTGACAGACATTTTTCTCCAAGGAGGATGTGTAACAGGAAAGCAGCAGGGATGTAGAACTTGAGATAAGTTAGGGATTTTCTGGAGCTCTGCAGGAGTCCTGCCAACTGGAAGGGTCCAAATGAGCACCTGGAGTCTCTCAGGTGGTAGGAAAACACTCTGGCAGCTTCTGTACAGAGTGCCTTGGTTGAAGTTTATACTGAAAAATAAAGAAGCTAACCCTGATGACAGAATTACAATTTTATCTGATAAAATCTAATATTAATATGCTCTTTTTAGGTTGATTTTGTCTGAGTGACTCAGACAGTTGCCAGTTGTGATTGGCATCCAATAGCAATGATATGAACACTGTCATGTTTCCTCATGGAAATGACAGGGCTCAGAGCAGACAGCATAATTGTTTGCTTTTCTGCACAGGTTCAGATGGGATTGCACTGCTTTTGTTCAAAGGAACAAGCTCATGGGACTAAAGAAGTTATTGTGTAAAATATCAGAGACAAAAGAGTTATGCAGAGGGAAACGTAAATATAAAATAGAGTGGGCATTGAGTAAGTTGTGTTAAACATCGGCAACTCAACACCAAAAAACCAAATTACACCTTAAAACCAAATTAAAATTTTTAATAACTTCTTTTCACTTCCCAGCATGGCATGTGCTTTTTCTTCAGCCTTATCTCCATAACTAAGAGTTCAATATTACTATTTTTTTTCTATTTTAGGTTAGCAAAGTTGCATGTTTCTGTCTAGCATCTGATTTTTCCCTTTGCCCATTCCAAATTTGGCTTGGTTCTATGTCTATTACTTAATATCTGCAGTATCAACAATTCTTTTAATGCCAGTGTGATTAAGAGATAAACCAAAAAAAAAAGTTATTTTGAAAGCACCTAGCATTAAAGGGATGAAAGACACAGAAGTTCTGTTGAACCATGGCAAAATGGAGCAAAGCAAATACATCATAGCTAGTCAGTAATTTTTTGAAAGCTGTGTAACACACTCATCACCCTTCATAATTTTAAGGAAATATATGTATTTTTAGTTTTTGTTGCAAAATTCATGCTTCTTTTTTCTTTCCTGTGTTCATCTTTCCTCCAAAGACTATATAAAGAGTTGGTATTTTCTTCTACAGAGGAAAATGTGGGAAAAGAATATGTTCAGATGTGTTTTAAGTATGCTTTTGGCACCTATTTCTGTGATTAATACTTTTTTGAATAGAAGACAAAATTTTCACAAGTGTTAACCTTCCTAGTGTTGAAATTACATTTTCAAGTTAAAGATACAAACAAATCTTGCATTTACTGTTGTTTCCTAGTGTCCTGGGTTTACACTGGAAGTTACTTACTAGCATGGTAATGTTATTAATTGTACAGGCACAGTTTCAGCGTTCTCCTGGGTCATATCTGATAAAAGTCTTGCACCACCTGAATAAATGAATAAATTTTGGTGTTTGCAGCTTTGGATATTTTTGCATTCTATTCCTCAGTGTTGCTGGAAATGGAATTCTTTCTGCTGTGAGGGTCTCCATGCTTTGAAAATATGTCTAATAATTCACAGAACTGTTTGGCAGTGACTTTTTTTTTAAAGAAGTGTTTAGCACAGAGAGTTGTTATTCTTCAAAGAGTGATTAGTTAGACTGTTTCAAAGCATGGTTTTTGCAGTTGGTGAAGCTGTAATAGGTGTGTTCCAAGGCTGTCTGAGGCATGATAAAGTTGTCCTGTAATTAGAGGTTCTCCTCACCTGTGGTGAAGCATCCACCATGTTTTTTACCATTTTCAATTGCAAAATTAAACAGTTAATAAAAGAACTTTTAAAATACATAGGTATTTTACCACTGAATCATTACAGCCTAGTAATATTTGATTTAAAGTTTGGAATGTTTACATTTGAAAACAAAGATATCTAAAATATTTCCTGAGTATTTTACCACCATCACTTGTTTTAAAGGTTGCTGGTGTTCCTAAACAGAACCAATTTTGAGGTTATTTTACTACAATATTGAGCTGTAAAGTCACTAATTGGGGGTGGTGTTTTTTTGTGTGTAGGTGTTTTGGTGGGTTTTTTTTGATGTTTGGGAATACTCAGCATTTTGGCCATAGGGATCAGTTGTGTAGGTGTTTTGGTGTTTTTTTTTTTTTTTTAAGTGTTTGGAAATACTCAGCATTTTGGCCATAGGGATCAAGATAACTACATTATGCTCTCTGTTCTGTTGTGATTTTGAAATGTATGTTTGATCAAAGCTTTTCACTTTTTTGTCTTTGTTTTCACAGAGTAGCTCTTGCTTGTAGGGGGTAGAAGCAAACAGAACGAAATAACTTTGTAAAAGTAATCTTGATTTAGAATATTCAGTGAGCTCTGTATTGTCACTTTTTGTTGGAAAACCTTCCTAAAATATTCAATGAAACCATTAAGGCAAGAATTTTACCTTGAATTAGTCCATTACTGCATTGCAATGTTTCCTTTCACCTCCTCCTGTGTTAAACAATAAAAAAGTCTATTTAGGACTTTGCCTTTCCTGTTGCATCTTCATGTTCTTGGGTTTATTGCTGAAAATTTTACCTAACTTCTTTTAAGGGTGGAGCTGTAGGGTAAGCAAACACTGTGCAGCTTAAAAGTCATATCACTGAAGATTGTTTTTGAGGACAAAAAACCTCAGGACAGCTGTTTGATATTTATGATACAGATGGTCAACTATCCTTGAAAGTTGGAGCAAACTTTGGGTCTCATCAGAGCTGTGTATAATCAGTATTTAATGTTGTGGTCTGCATTCCTCTACCATCCTAAAATTGGTTGATAATAACAACAAGAAAAATGGGATTAAATTTCTGTCTAGCTTAATGTTACATGTTTTAATATACTGATATGAAATAAGTGGATTTTCTGTGACTATAAAGTGGCTTTATTTTTCTCTTTTTTTCAGAGTTATGGCTGCAGTTTTAATGAACATTCACTTTTCCTTTGCTTAGTGATGTGTGGATACTACAGTACAGGGGATGGTGTCAAGAGAATTTTTGAGTAGAAAATCAATTTTCTGTAAACTTAGATTGAAATAAGTGGATTTTCTGTGACTATAAAGTGGCTTTATTTTTCTCTTTTTTCAGAGTTGTGGCTGCAGTTTTAATGCGCATTCACTTTTCTTTTGCTTAGTGCTGTGGATACAGTACAGGGGAAGGTGTCAAGAGAATTTCTGAGTAGAAAATCCATTTTCTACAAACTCAGATTTTTTTCAGGAACTTAGTTTTCTAATTAGACAAATAAAGTAGTTCATCTAGGATCAGATTAGTCATACTGAAAATATGACAAGGTTTTAAACTTTTCTGAAAGTTTTTTTTTTTTTGCAAGTTTAATAATCTGCTGCATTGCCCAGCAGAGCTGTATTTTTAAAATCTTTTCTCACTAATGCCCTAATGCACACTACCAGGATTATCAAACTGAATGTCCAGCTGATTCCAAGTGAGCCAGTTCAGATTTATATAGCACACTTTAATTTGGAAAATCTGACATTTTCTATTTTAATATTTACCATCTCAGACCAGAAGGTTTTTGTCCCGTGAAAAGCGCTCATATTTAACTTCAGTATTGATTAAAGAAAAAGACAAATGTTAAAATCCCGGATTTTGTCGTGGAGTGGAATCGGCGGCATTTGGGCGAATCTCAGCATTTCTGGCTCTCTGCTCTGGGTGTAAATCACGGCCGAGGCAATGAGCTCCGTGGAGCGTGTGTGGGATCCCTGGTGGCAGCAGGGAATGAGGGGCATTTGTCTTGTGATTTGTTGGCCCTGTCAATAGTCGTGTGGCAGGGGAGAGCAGAGCTGAGATCAGCTCGTGGGCAAGCTCAGCGTGGCAGAGCTGGTTATAAACTCCATTTCCTGCCACGCTTTCCATCTCCTGCTCTATTGACTGCGCTGCCCAGCTTTGTATCATCAGCAGAATTTGTCAACAATCTCCTGCTTTTGTGCTCAGCTTGTGGGGGAATATTGTAACTAAGATTACTTTACAGCCCAGCTGTAGAGGTGCTTTGTTAGTTGACTGTCTCCTGGTCAATAATTCTCTTTTTAGCTTTTCACGTTATTCTCTCCCCATTCCCACTTTCTTGTGTGTTGCATTTTGAACATAATCCCCATCTTCTCCACTCTAAAGAACTGCTTCCCATTTGGCCTGATACCAAATATTTTACTGCATCCAGCCAGATTGAATCTCCTGCATTTCCTTGTCCACTAATTCGGTTATCTTATCAGGGGAAGGTATCAGGTTCCTTTGGCTTGCTCTTTCTTTGACAAACCAATGTTAAGTTTTAATCCAATTTCTGCATAGCTCTGTATGATGAATTATTCTTTCCTTCAGAAATTGTTGTAATCCCTTTTGGCATTTGTAAGTACCACTTGAATTTAGGCAGTTCTTACTTTCTTCTTTAAACTTAGGCTTCAAGAAGTAGGGTTTTTTGGTTGCCATACCTCTTTTTTGTTCTCTGTAGGGGTTTTCTTTTCATACTCTTGGTATCATTTGTGAGGTGGTTATTCACTCAGGTCTGCAGTTTTATTGTGTATGGTTTTTTTCAGTAGTTCAGGGTGTAAATTTTAGGAAGTTTTTGTGTCTCTGATTTAAATAAATATAAGCCTTTTCCAAATTCCAGTCTTTCCTCATTTAGATTTTTCTGCTTTAACTCATGATCTCCCTTATTTCTCAAATATTTAAAACAATCTAAGCATAGATTTAGAAACCTTATCATGGGCAGTTTCTGAGCAGATGCTGAGTTCAGGAGGACCCATGAAATGCCTGTTCTGTGGTCACCTGGCCTTGCAGCCCAGAACACATTTCCCTGTCCACCATACAAAGATCTGTTACAAAATCCTGACTGCCACTTCTTGAACTTGTAAAATTCCTGTCTGATCCTAGAAAGCAGAGCACGCTCTTGATTTTCCATTCAAGACATTAAAATTTCAGTAATCTCTGCCAGCCTGATGGCAGATGAGATTCCCACCTGACTTGGTGTCTTGCAGTTGGTTGTTTTTGAGAGATTGAGTAAGACCCAGCAGTCAAATAAACTTAGTATCATATACACACCTATCTTCATGTATTTTTACTTGTAGGTAATTCTAATCTTTGAGTCAGATTTATTGTATGTAAGCAGCTATCCTGTAATCATCTTAGAACTTTGTTAATCCACATAAAAATACTTTTGTTTGTTAATTCAGGAAATTTAGGTAAATAAATAATGCCAACATTGCATCCAAACCTCTAGAAACATAATTTCCTGCAGCTTGTGTTTGTTTGTTGAAAGGTGGTGGTTTTAAAATTTTTTTTTGTTTGGTTTTTAAAATTTTTCTTTTAATATTTCATTTTATTTTTATTTTGCTATTTGTTCATCTCTGCTTTTATACTCTGTTTAGATAACAGGCAAATCTCTCACAGCACTTTTCCTGGTTTAAAACTCTTAACTGTACTAGGATCCTGTAAATATGAGTGCCCATGGAGTCTTTTTATTGAGAGAGGTCAGTTTTGTGTGAATGCCTATCAGCATTTGGACTCGATGGTTTTAGGTTTTGCCAGCCTACATGATTCCATGATTCTACAAAATCCAAAGCTTCTTTCCTCTGTGCAAGAAGTCTGCTGTAAAAGAGTCCCACATACCTGCACTCATGCTGTGCATGGGTGTGTAGACGTTTGCAGAAACAAGCAAATTGATATAAAAAGGCATCATTAGCGTTTTTCTGTAAGTTGGGTGGAGTCCTCTGGAATTCAGCTGATGAAAGACCCTGGGAGCTGGTTTCTGCAGTCATTAATTCCTGATCCACTCACGTGTTACTTCCAGACTCAGCTAAGTCAGAAACTCTGCTGTTACCTGAAACATGATGGAATAGGGACTCCAGCAGTACTGTCTGGAATATCATATGGACACAAAGCCTTTTCTCTAAAATTATCCGTTCAGAGATTGCAGTTGAGTTGCAGAAACCTATAAACTGAACTTAGGGAAAAAATCAATTAACTTGTCGTTTGATTTTTACACTACCATTTGTAGCCTCTGCCTTATGGATTAAGCCATCTTATGGGATGTTGAAAATATATTAATATATTTTTAATTGCTTTTTCTTCCCCAAATTCCCTGGTTTTGCACTTGGCTGAAGTTTAATATTTAAGGAAGCATGGTCCTGGTTGTCTCCAGTTGATTCCTTTACATTACCAGAGACAATTTAAGTAGTAAATATCTTGCTGTGGGACCCTGTTTGGGGTACAAGCAGCAGCACGCAGTACAATTAAAGGTTCTTGCAGCAAATGTTTAGGAAAATACTTTCCAAGAGATCTGCACATGATTAGAATTACTGAGTGCTCTCCTCTCTGGCTTCCTGTTTTGGAATTGAATGCCTTCAGGACACTTGGAATATTTCAGTTTTTAGAAACAAGAGCAATTTAACCAAGTCTGTACTTCATTGTCCTAGCTATGATTTCAGTTAGTTGCAAATAGGGATAAATATATGAAATAACCCCTGAGATACCTTAATCAAATGGAAGGAATAAATTATAGAGCTGCTTTTGAGGGAAATGAGAGCAGATAAAATGTCCCAACAGTCAGAGCCACATTCTGGCTCTTTCTCTGCACATGTGTACAATTAGTGGCTCTTTCCTTGCTTCTTGTTTCCCATCCTGTGGGATAATGAGTTTGAACGTTTTTTGGAACAACTTGCTAATTGCTTGAAGTATTTTATGTAGGTTATTTATAAAGTTTGAAGGGAAAATTTCGTATGGTTATTGAACAGTTGTATACAGAACAGTTTCTTGAGGTCCTTCCACCTAGTTCTGAGCAATTCGACTACAGGAGTAATTCCTTGAAATGAGATTAATTTATTTAGCAATTCAGCCGTTATGCTGATTTTTTTGGTAAGAATCCATGAGCTTGGCCAAGTGCAGTTATGTACATCTGTACCATTTCATGGTGTTTTTAACCCTTCTGCCGCAGTGGTGTTGTCTGGTCATTGTGTTTTTGGGTGCTGTTGACCCCATTTTTCCCACCACATGCAGCAGTGGAAATATTTGGGTATTCTTAGTTCTGTACTGGGCTTTCTTGTCAAATAAAACACAGTTTGAATGGAGACTGTTAGAGGAGCCATTCCAGACAAAAACATAGTCAATAATTCATGCAGATTTTCTACTTGGCTTTAAAGAAGTGTAAAGCAAATTCCAAGTGGTTAAGTTTGCATCAAGACTTATTATGTACCACATTTCTGGAAATTGAAGAGACCATGTAACACTCCATGGCAGTTTTTCATTTGAGATCAGACTAATAAAGGAGGTAATTCAGTACTTCTTTACACTATGAATGTCTCCAATATACATTTGGTGTGTTTGTGATCAGTGACATTTGATAACTTTGTGTTTGTTACTATTTGGAATATTCTTACAGAGTGTTGTGTTTGAAAATGAACTGAAGGGCTTTTGACCTGCCCCAGTCTGAGTTCAGAGTTTTGTATTTGCTTTGTAGCAGTAATTACAGAGATGAAGGTAAATGCATCTTTATTGTATCATTTATGAATACAATAAATAGCTTTTATGAGTGGGCAAAACCTGAACACACTTGACCTGGTAGGATCTGCCCCTGCTCCATCTAAAAATGTAGTTATTATGCTTGGGTATTACCAAATGCAAACAATCAGTGGATCCTAACGTTCTGTCATTTTTTGTCTAAGTGTAGGAGCAAGTTCAGGTTTTCTTTTGGAGATTTTAGGAGTAACTTCACAACTATTTTGAGTAATTTTGTAATTATTTTTAGTGATAGCTAAAATTTTTGAATTCAGGCTATGTTAACTGTGAAATGGATCATTATAATTTAGTATCATGTTTGTGTTTTCCTAATAAAAGAATAACACATATGTTTTAGCCCTAACATATAGGTAATAGGATAGGATCTCTCACATCCAAATAAGCCAGTTGTAATTAAGCCACATTGTTTATGATTATTGTTTCTAATGGTTGTGGTTATCTAATACAGTCTATGGCCAGGCTTAGGTTAGCATCTCAAGTAACTTTCAAGATGCATCATTTTGTCAGATATTAACTTAATCAGATGCCATTTCCTTTTTCAAGTGGTCAGCATCCAATTGTTTTATTTCTTGCAGTAAGTCACTGTCCTGGTGCCACAGCTGTTCTCTTGGAGTGTCCTGGGTGGGCACCAGTGCAGCCACTTCTAATTGCAGCCCTTAATTTTAAATGTCTTGTTTTTACAGCACCAGATTTTGTGATAATTTGAGCATTTCTGTCTGTAACTTTTTCACCAGAATTACTGTTAAACACTGTCTGTCAGTCTTGGCATCGTTTTCATACAGTTTCCCATCTGAGAAATTAATGAGGATTTGAGTTTGTCTTCTGAAAAGTAAAGGTTTGTAGGCATTTGCTGTCAGTCTCCCTGTTGAATTAAACGTGGCCAAAACTGGGTTGCTGCTGTGATTCACAAAGCAGAAATAATAATCCTTGTTCTAAAAAAATAAAGCTGACCTAAAATACAGCTGAACTGCTACTGTTGTCTTCTAGTGTAGCAATTTTTTTCCCCTTTTTTTGCCTGTTGTAAAGCACGGAGCCCAGTCCTGGAAGCACTTCAGTTCTGAAGAAGCAATAATCTTGTGGAATAGTACTTAACCTCAAAGCAGTAGCTTACTCCAATTTGTGCAAATGGAAGATAATGACAAAAATGATGGGAAAATCCTTCAAAAGGAGGCTCAGGGGGGCCCCTGTGGCTCTGCACAGCTCCTGCCAGGAGGGGACAGCCGGGGGGTCGGGCTGTGCTCCCAGGAACAGGGACAGGAGCAGAGGGAACGGCCTCAGGCTGGGCCAGGGCAGGCTCAGGGTGGGCACAGCAGGAATTTCCCCATGGAAAGGGGGCTCAGGAACTGCCCTGGCACTGCCCAGGGGGGTCTGGAGTGCCCATCCCTGCAGGTGTCACCTGGAGGTGGCACTCAGAGCCCTGGGCTGGGGACAAGGTGGGGATGGGGCACAGCTGGGACTGGATGGGCTGAGAGGGATTTTCCACCCTCAGTGATCCTGGGATGCTGTGACTGTTCCTGGAAGGCAGGTGGCAAAAATGGCACCACTATCTCTGGCTGTTCCTTATCCCACCATACTTCCTTGGAAAGAAAACTGCTGTGAATTCCTCAGTCTGAGGAATAACATTGGCTTAGAACATTGGCTGAGGGCAGTGGAGGTGGTTCTGGGTGGGGCTGATCTGATCCTCTCTAAGGGCTGTGTCCGTAGCTTCAGGGAGATCTTCCTTCAGGAGTTTTAGATAGGTTGGATTGGTTCATCTTCCCTCATCAGATAAGCTGTGTCCCTCTGTCTCCTTGGATTTGTTTGCCTCATTTCCCAAGTTCTCTGTCATTCCCACCAGAAGAGGTTTCCTAACACACCATGCCTCTGTTCCAGCCCTGTGCAGACAGCCTTATACTCTCGACATTAAAACAAGAGAAAATCTTTCTTCTGTGGGAGGAGAAAAGCCACCAAATTCTGCATTTTATATATGACAACTCAGGAAGAATGAGGAGAGATTTTGTAACAGCTCCCCACCTTTGTATGAAGACAAAATTCACAACTGTTCCGTTTTCACGGTCCGTTGCTTCTTTTGCTTGAAAAGGCTTTGCTTTCACTTGTGATAGTGGTTTTGAAGCAATCAAAAGACAAATCTAATTTCCAGCTGTTAGAAATGATTGTTCATGCATGAGGAACTACTGCAGTTTTATGTGCCACGTCTTTTTGGGATGGAAGTCTTAGTTTTGGTGTTTTGGTATGCCATGAATAACAAGGCTTAGGGTTGAGGTGGTGGGGGGAACTTTTTTTTTGGAATTATTACTTTGAAAATGACTGGATGTTTTCATAATGTCATGGCCAGGGTGCTGAGTTCAGTCAGAAGATTTCCCTTTGGAAAATGACACGTTTCAAGGATCCACTACCTGTTTACCTTGACTCCACTGGTGGCATAGTGGCTTTTCAGGGCAGCTGTGTCTTGCAAAAGAAGGCTCCTTGCACACAGTATTTCAGGCATCACCAAATGATTTAAGAGCCACTTTCTTGCTCTGTTATTGGGTATTTAACCAGGTTCTTCACTTGGATGACTAAATTGTAAGAAGTCTTAGACAGCGGGGAGGATTTTGTAGCTGCACACAGAAGATAAATCCATAAGATAACTTCATTATGCTTCAGACCACTTCTGCTATCCTTGTGTTTTCCTCATCTGTCACCAGTGATGTCAGCACTAGAAAGCACCTGGAGGTGGTTGTATTCCCCATGTGTTCTTCACTTAAGAGAGCAGTTTATCAATGCACATAAAAATGGTGCAACTGGTGGTAAAGGGTTTTGTACAACATCCATATTACACTGAAATTCTTCAGGGAGATGTCTGCATTTTTACAGGCTGTGGTAGAGTGGGCTACTTTTGATTAGAGGCTGTAAATTTGAGCACAGTGTGAATATTTAGTAGTGATGAAAAGCAGTGACAGTCAGTAAATGCACTCAGTGTCCTCCTGCCAAGGCAGGGTCACCTCGCTGTCCGTGGTCAGTGACCAGTGGTGACAAAGGCACCACGAGGTCTGGAGGTCTCAGCTGAGTTGAGATCCTGCACAGGAGGGACCAAAACCTGCAGGAAAACGTCCTGCAGAGACTGGACCCACAAGAGCAGCAGCAAGAACTGGATCTGGAGGTTTGGATGCTTGGGAGAACAGCCGGGAGCAGAGCAGAGATACGATCTCACCATGTGGCCACACCCTGCTCATCAGCCTACTTTAATTCTCCCTGATGAACATTGTGCTGCCATTCAGTTTCCCTGCTCAAATCTCCCTGTTCACCAGAGGAAAAGTGCTGGAAGAGCTGCTCCTGAAAGTTCTTGTGTTTCAGTGGTGGCTCTGCACCTCTGAAGAGAGAGGAAGAGGGATACACTTTCAACTTCAGAGGCTGAAATTAAATTGGATGTAAATGTATTCCAAGCAATGAAGGCAAATTTGCTTACTAATCTGGGTTTCATCTCCTTTTTCCCCTCCTCACGCTCAAAGCAGCCTTACCAGTACCTGTGCCTGTGTCACCTCTTCCCAGTCCTGCTGTGTTCCTGCAGGAGCATCTCCCAGGAGCCTGGGCAAGGCAGGAGTAAACAGAGGCCAAGGCAGCAAGAAAGGAGATGTGGAACATGGGAACGGGGAGAAGGGCAGCAGTATTTGGACATCCAGGAGAAATGTTTATTTGTGCCACTTCTCTTTTCTCCTAAAAGGGGGCCTGCCTCTTAATTTCTAAGGGAATTCAGGCTGAGCAAGAAAGTCTGGCTCAGTGGGCCTCTGCAGGTGAGGTGGAGATAGGAAAATGTTTGGTGTCAGCAGGGAAATCCATTTTTTAGGTGATTCTATCACCTTCCCTGTTGACCCTGTCTGCCTTGCCTTTCCTTCATGGTCTCCCTCCAAAGGTACCTTAACCCACACCTCCCTGCTGCCCTGCTGCCACCAAACTACCCAAAACCACAATTAACTCTCTCCTGCTGTCAAATTAACTTGTTTCCACCAGGCTTTAAACGTGCCTTCCTCATCAAGAGGAATAGAAATAGTACAAATATGTTACTTTGCCTTCAGAGTGACACCTGGCAATGTTTCTTACCTATTGATTTAAATAATTTAGCATTTTAAAAGGAACAAATCAACTTAATTTGTTTTGGGGATACTTAAAGGTTGAGGACAATTTTATATCAATTAAAATCAGTGGTAATTCATTTATGATGGAACTAATGTAATTAATTAGGTAGTTGCTGCTTATCTTCTTTCTAATACATACATTGCTTTTAAACATCTGCTCAATAGTCCATTATGATAGCACAGGAGTGATTTTACCTGAGAGCAATAGAGGAGCAGATGCTTTCTGATGACAGCTTCCCAGTTTATTTAGGAAACAGCCAGTCAGTCCTGGATTCACAGTTTTAACTTGAAGCATGGCAGGCGTGCAAGTAAATTTGAAAATCAGAAACAAAAAATTTGAGAAACAAGTTTCTTCATATAATTTGTAATGATTGCAGATTGGGTAACATGCCTTCTTCTATTAGTGTTGTATATGACTTTTTTAAGGCTGATGTTTGTGTTTTGTCTTTTGTTTTGTGGTGTCTGTACACGTTAATGTTTTGCAGCCATTACGAAACCATCCAAATTTAAGTTTGATTTCAGTGTTGTCCAGTACAGTACTAAAATTCAGCATTAGCTCAAAAATAGTCAGAATGACAATATAAATAGGCAAAAAACCTAGAACAATTATTCAGAGAAAGAGTCAAAATAGGCTATTTTGACATACGCAAAAATAAAGTGAATAAAGTTTTGCTTTTTTAAAATAAGTTACACCTGTGTTTTGTATTTATGGCTTTATCAGTAGCTGGTTAGAGAGTGAAAATGAGGTCTTGTGGGTTGATATAAAACTGTCTGAGGCTCCTTGGTTCTAGTGACCCATTTGTAGATTTTTAGATGTTTTAAGGATCACCTAAAATGACTGCACTCATTTTATTCATCTCATCAGCAAAGTTCATCTCATCAGCTACAGAGATACCATCAAAACTTGTAGGCTACAAAATGTACTTTGCCTGCAAAAATACTGTGGGTTGCACTTGCAGAGACTGTAAAGAGCACGATTGCACATCAGTGGTGTGTCTTTTTAAATCAGAAAACGTGAAATTGCTGTTTCCTGAGGGCAAGGGGGATTAGAGTAGCCCTGAGAAGGATTCAGCTATTTGCCTTTGTGTGCAGATCTAAAATAGTCACAAATTAGTCATTTTAGCATTATATACAGAATGCAGTGTATGCAGACAGCTTTTTTCCAGAACAGTGGTGTTTAACACAGGAACAGGTAGTCTTGCCATTTCCAGAAGTATCTTTTAGGGCAGGGTAAAGCTGGTGAGTAAGCAGGAGGCAAGGCCGTGGTATCTGATGAAACATTAATGGCTGAGAAGCACCTTGTAAGCCCAGTTCTGAGCACAGACTTTCTCTTCCCTTCCCCTACATACATAAAAACCATGAAAACTGTAGCTGGGTTTGGTTTTTTTGTTTTCTTTTCCCACAGGCTGCTGATGGTCTCTTTGGTATTCTTACTGAAGCATTAATCAGTTTTAAAGAAGGTTCAGTGTTATATAGAGAAGAATTTTTTTTTCTTGTTTCTTTTTTCAGCTGTATTTTACATATAACCACTGGGTATGACTTGTGTGAGAAGGAAAAGAGCATCACTTCTTGGTCTGTCACTCATGTATGTGGGAACTGGGCATGTCACACCTGTCTTTATCTGGCCTGTGACATCAGGAACCACAATCAACACTGTCCTTCTGGCAGGGTGACTTCAGGGTCTCTTGACATACAGTTTTTAAAACTAGGTTAACCCAGAGAGCATGTTTTCAAACATCGCCACTCAATGCTTTAGGCACTTCTTTCCCCATAAGCAAAAATCAGCCATTTTCCTGAAGACATCTGGGATTCACCAGGAAACCTCTGCTCCATGACCATCTGTGATCTTCTCACTTTGTGCCCAAAAATGTATGAGCAGTTCCTTGGTCTGCAGCTTCCCAAGGTCTGGGCTGTCATTTGTGGACTTCTGTCCCTCTGCCTCAGCAGCATCTGGTGCCTAATACACTAAATTTGGGGGAAGTCATATCAGGGAAAAACCTGAAAATATCTTGCATGTCATTACTGTTAAAGTTTATAAATTTTTATATTTTTTCGTATATTGATTCATCCATTGCTGACTTGACTAAGGATGTGAGATAAAAATGCAAAATAGCTTTGAATTTCTGGTGTGTTGTATGAACATAGTGTTCAGAGGATGGTTGGTTCTTCTTTTCTGCTCAGTCTTTTTTTGTTTTGCTTGGACAGATACCATAAGCCAGTATTCAGGGTTGCTTGGCAATAGCCAAGTCATGAAATGCACACCCAACCTGTGGGGCATTATGGTTGCTTAGTTCATGCATGTAAATTTGGGGGTTTGAGCACTGTACAAGTCCACACCCAGAGTGTCTTCTTGGAAAGTTTGTTCTTGTGTTTAATCTTAATGGCATTATTAATTTAATGGTTCCATTTTCAGAGACATTGAGTTATGACAGCTTTTAGAAAAGTCCAAACAACTGGGTGCTTAGCACTGTTGGAATATTAATTTGAAATGTTGTGAAATTCATGCTGCAGCTGTGGTATATCTCAATGCAATTAGTTTCATCTATTTTGATTTGTTTCAAATCTACAATAAACTTTAGTACTTTACACCTGGAATATACACTAACAGGGGAAAAAAAACCCCTCAGTTTTATTATTACATTTTATGTTATTATTATAATTACATTATATTATATATTTTATATTATTAGCAAAAGCAACTCCTGGCAAAAAGCCTTTAAAGAAAGTAGATCAGAGGATTTTTGGTGGATACATTTGATTTGTCTTTTGGCAAGCAAAACCGGATTATTTAAGGATACACTTCTAAAATGGTCTATAGTGAATGTAATGAGGACAGGTACAGCTGTAGTCCCCTTATTGTGCCAGTTACTGTGCCATGAAGATTTTAGATAGAGCCTTGGTGCAGCTTGGAAAGATCTCAGTTCTGGAAAGGCTTGCAGATAGTTCACAGTTTGTGGAAGGGAGTGTGTAAGATGTCTTTGTAGGTTTCATACTTCTCCGATTTTCTTGCTAGCGTTGAAAAGTTCCCTTGGGAGTTTGCATGAGCAGTGCCGTGGAGGGGGCGGTGGTTGCCATTATTTCTGTTCTGAAATGATAATTCTGTTCTGAAATGGCAATTTCCCTGGGCACAGGAGCAGAGGCTGACGTGCTGCTGTGGCCACGTGTGTCGTTGCAGGAGCCCTCGGATGACTCTCAGGCCGCCGGGGTGTGCAGCACGGAAGAAGTGGTTCGCTATGAGTACCACGTCCTCTACTCCAGCAGCTACCAAGTGCCTGTGCTGTATTTCAGAGCGTGCTTCTTGGGTAAGGCCAGCACAGGCTCCCTGTGCTGCGTGCAGTAACGTTGGAAATTCCGTATTAAGCTGGGGAAGAGGTGTAATAAGAAACTTGAGAGATGAGGCTGCTCACCAGAGAATTTTTCAATGCTCTGGACTCAGAGCTCCAGGGCCGTGGAGGAGATGATATCATCTCAGCCTCAGGGAGGCTGATCTTTGGCTCCTGGCATCTTGCCTGTGGTTGACTGAAACTGCAGGTCATTTTTCTTGTTCTTTTCTTGAAATGACTACAAAAACTTAGTGCTGCAGGTTTAAACTGGGCTGGGCAATCAGTGGCCATAACCACAGTGCTTGAGCCACAGTTTGAGACACAAGGCTAGGGTCTAAAGGTGTCTTTTAAAATGTATGCTGTTTTCTGTTTAAATTTGCTGCTTAAGGGAAAATAAAATGATACCGATAAGATACTGAATTTTTTTTGTATTGAAGCTTGCTCTTGGAACAATCTGATGCCATCCCCTCCCTGGTATGTACATCTTGCTACCCACTGCTCTGTGGCTGCAGCCACTGAGATTTCAGCCCCCATCCTGTCAGGGGAGGAAGGAGGAACACTCAGCCTCCCAGGGAGGCCACTGTTGGTGTCACTCATGTAATCAGCAGGCACGGAGTGATCACACTGCAGCACTGGCTGTGCTCTGTTCCCCGCTGCCCCAAGCCTGTGTACCTGTGCTCCAGTGGCACCTGGCTTGTGCCTGCAGTGGTGTGGCCAGCAGGACCAGCTTGTGGCACCTGGGGACAACGCTGAGTGGTGAGCATGGCTGTGTTGGGTTAAGGCTTGGACTCGATCGTTTTAGAGCTGTTTTCCAGCCTAAATGATTCTATGATCACCATCTTCTGTGTTTTGAATAATATCTTAACTTTATCTAGATAAAGAAGTCTGAATGTTGCCAGTGATATCTTTTCCTTTTTAATTAAAAAGTAGCTTAAGCTGCTTTGAATGTGTTTGGTAGATTTAATCACGCTCTGCCTTATATTGTTTAATGGTTTCTAATTTTGCAGTGTTAGCGTTTCAAAAAGCACTTCAGATTCAAAATTGAAGAACAAATTCTTGTAGGCTCCCTGGTGCAAAGATTTTAGTCTGAGGTGCAGTTTCAGGAATGGATAATTTGGGGTAAATTTTTGGAGTGGGACATGGGGAACTGGGGACATTGCTCTGCCTTTACCACCAACAAAACTCATTTGCACACATCCTGTTGCAAATTTATTTCCATCATTATTACAGGCATTTACAAACGTGCAGTGTTTTGCCTTTGAACTTATTGTGCAGACAGGAAGATAAAGGTTGTTTTGCTGTTAGAGACGGGTTAGCCTATTTGTGGTCCTGAAAAATGTCATCTTCTTGATTTTTGCCGAATTTATAGTGCAGTGTCTCTACAGAAGAGGACGGAGATGGTGCAGGTAGAGGAAGTAGGACAGTATCTCTACTGTACTGTACTTCCATATAATTAGTATTCACCATAAGCAGTTAATCACCAGAGAAGAGCTCACAGAGACAAAACAAGTTGTTTAGCTTGTCAGCACCAGGGAATCGGAGGTGTTGAAACATGACTCCTTATAGCTGGAAGTGGATATTACAGGAGCCAGTGGATGATCTAATGCACAATCATGGTATTGTGTGCCAACAGCTCCCCTTGCAGTACAGAACTGTAATTGCTCCTACAAGTACAATTATCCTTTAAAACATTTCTTGGGAACATTTCACAATGGAAAACAAGGGCTTTTTTTAGATGCTTCCGAAGGTCACCTGGGTTCTCTTCAGCATTTTGCATTCCCTTTTAAATTATAACAATATCTGACTCTTGAAGGGAGCAGGATACTAAATGCTGGCAGTAAGTGTGTTTCCTACAGTGTTACCAGCTGGTATTCTCTGATTTTAATTATGGGCAGCTTACTTTTGAAAATGAAGAATTCTGTCTTCCCTGCACGATGTTGGTCTGCCTGTGCTGTGCTGTCTGAAGGTCCCAAAGTGGGATTTTTGGATATGTACAGCTGGCACCTGCTCACCAACACTGGAGATACCTGAGCAGAGTATCCTTTGCCTTGTCCCAAACCTGCTGTGAGGAAAACTCTGGGAAATGCCCTGAATTTTGTTCTGTTGAGGTAATTGTCCGTGTGATGGGCTCCTCACTTTGTCAGACAATCAGCAATGCTCACTGCATTGCTCACCTGCACTAATCAAGGAACAATCTCCCCAAGACTTACCTCAATTTCCCAGTCTAAATTCCTACCATTGTTTGTAGGCTCGGCAGCAGGAGGGGCTCCTTACAAGTCTCCTGTGAGCTGTTCCTGGCTCCCCTGGGATCCTGCCCATACTGATCCCCGTGCTAATTAGAGCTGAGCTGTAATCCTTCCAGTGGTTCCACGGCCCTGCCCCGTCTTGCCTTCCCCAGCACAGGGCACAGAGCTGGAATTCAGAGCTCTGCTTCCTCCCTGGCAGTGTCTGCAGCGCCCATCACACCTGGGAAACAATGATTCTTCTGTTCAACCTGGCTGAGGGCTTTTGCAGCATTCACTTCTTCCCTTTGTATAACAGCAGCTGATGCCAGCCTGTCCAAATCTGCACTCCAGCAGGCACTTTACAAACTTCTCCAGAATGCTGAAATCAATGAAATCCTGCCTTTCTCCTGCTGCATGTGAGTGCAGCTTACATTTACCTGGTCTCTCAGCCCCTCCTAGGAAAAAGGCTCCCCACAGAGTTGCTGGGGGGATTTTCTTGTGATCTCCAGCTTTGTTGGCATCCTCAGGAGCTTGTGCCAGTGAAGACATCTAATTTTCACTCCTCTCTTCTAGAAGTGATGGTCAAGCATTTCAGATCACTTCTTCCTGCAGAAGGGAAAAAGTTGCATTTTATCCTTGCCCTTGCTGCTGTTTAAAGTCGATTAAATAACTTCCTTTCTTCAACTCATCTTTTGACTTTTTTTGTTGTTTGTGAGATGAAGTTTGCTACATTAGGTGGTGCAAGTAGGGTTTGAAATTTTGATTGCAAAAAACATTTTGAGAGACATCTAAACTTTTTTGGAGTCTCAGGGGATGGATTTACAGGGAAGATCTTGTTCTGTGCAAGGACAAATACTTCAGTTGAAAACAGTGATTAAGCATGATGAGACTGTCTGGAAAGGTGTTTGGGAACATTATAGGGTACAAGAAGATATTTTTAGGCAGTGTGTATATACGTAAGAAACATTTTTCACTGCCTCATGATACTTGCCACGTGGCATATATTCCTAATTCAGACCTGCTGAAGTCACAGTCAAGTGTCAGGAGCTCACGGCAGAGGCTAATTTCTCCAAAATCAGCTCTGTGCCTGTCACACCATCCAGAAATGGATCCCTTCTTTCTTCCCCTGGCTTCTGAGACTACCAGATAGGTAGTTGAAGAAATGCATGAACCCCTGCTGATATCTGATGTCAGCAATTAGCCCTCTTGGAGACAGATGGTGTAGGCAATTATCCTTCCCCTTCAATGCTGGCATCAGCCAGATGGGCTGAGCTAGGTCCAGTAAGCTTTCTTTAATCAGCAGAGTATTTTCCTCTTTTCCTACTCTTTAAGATGTCAAGGAGCTTCAGTCTTTTCCTGAACCATCCCCATCTGAAGCCAGGCATTCAGAACCCTCTTGCCATACATTAGAAAACTCACAGTGAGGTATCAGCAGCACAGGTGAGCACAGGCACCATTCAGAAATCACCCTGTGTGTAGAGGAAATAATGGCTCGTCTCACACTTCTCCTTTTTTCTGCAAAGGCAGAGGAAGCAGCAGGAAAGCTGGCTAAACACTGAAAAGAAAGAGCAGGACTAATGGGAGTCAACAAGGACTGCACCCTCACTCCTCTAGAGAAGAGAAAAGGAATGAGGTTTTCAGGCTGACCTGCTCAAAATACTCTCTCAGCTCAGTGGCAGCTAAATCCCTGCCAATAAAAACCATGCTAATCAGTGGTTAGAGAGAGGGAGCTTCTGAGATAGGGCAACTTCCTCCAACCCTGAAGGCATGACTTTCTGTATTCACAACCACACTGGGCCTGACTGAAGTGCTTTCCAGAATACAGATTTACTTCCTGAGCTCAAAAACATGTAACCACCGGGTCCTTTCTCAGAAACACAGCTGCTCTAAAGACCATATCCTGTAAGAACTGGTTTTATTGTGGCTTTGGACGTAACTGAAATGGAATAATTTCTGTGATCATGTATTCTCTTAAGCTGTATGAGGTTTTTTCCTCTTTAGGCAGTGGTTTCTTAATATTGTTTCTTTATAAAGTACATCAGAATGAAGCCTCAAAACAATTTATGCACTGTTTCACCCAAAGTGTCAAACAACCTTTAACTGAAAAACTTAGAAATTGTTAAAATATTTTAATTGGGAATCTCTGAAATTACTAAAAGCCCTCACTACACATGAAGAAAGTAGAATACAGCGACTTGGGAAGCCTGAAAATGTTTTCCATGTATTTCCATTTTCTCTGAAAATAAACATGGAATTTTGTCTACCTAAAGAATTTCTGCTCTTTGCAGAAATCAAGGTGCAGCTGAGATTGCAGCTCCTGTGTGGTCTGACAGCCTCACCTTGCTGCTGTGAGAGAGCACTCAGTATTCTGCCTTTAACTATTTCTTATTTGTGGTGACATAGTGGAGTTAACCCCAGCTGGGCACTGAAGAAGCTTTTCTCAGAAAAGTTTGTTGTAGTCTAAACACTGTAAATAATAAAACTGTCCCAGCTGAACTTGGGATAAGCCTTGGGACACAGCAAGCTTGTCCTTGTGGGTGGGTGGTGACTAAATAAAATCATGGCTTGGTGAATCTGGAGCCTTCACCTTCCTCCCCTGCCCCTTCTCTTGGCTTGGTGCTGCTGTTGCCTTCAGGTTCTGGCTCAACTTCCCAGCTCAGCTCCATCCCAGGGAAGAGAAGAGGCAGGAAGGCAAGAGGCTGCTTGGCTCAGCAGGTGCCACAGTGGGCCCTTGTTGCCAGCAGCAACAATTACTGCCTGCTCTGTCAGACCAGCTGGATGTTTGAGGTCTCAGTGGGTTGTAAGAAGGTGTAACAGGGCTGCTAAACGTGTGAGAGTGCTGGAAGAAGGGGGTGAGAGAGCCCAAAGAACACAGATCTGTGTTTAGAGCAAGTCTGGGAGCTCGTGCATAGAATGAATTCACCATGTGGTAAAGACAACACTTGTTTTTAGCTAGAACATATTTCAATAACTTCCCATAATTTATAAAAATGGGATTAACAGAGTCAGAGTAATCCATTGCATGTGTATGTGACTCTGCTCAGTGTTGTTATAAAATTCTCAGAGCAAGGTGTACAGAGCACAATCTAGAGTGGTAAATCAGATGTTGGACTAGAACATCTAGTGTTATTGTAGATTTTACACTTGGACTTTCTCTGCTGAGAACAGCATTGCAGGTATGCATGGCATTTCATATCACCTGCACCCAGGTGATCTGAGTGTAAGTACATCCCTCTAAAATAAATTTATGCTGTTGTAGCAAATATCTTTGTGAATGTAAGACTGTTCCCAGCACAGCTCTGGTGTCTGTCATCACAAGAGAGTGGATGTGATGGTCTAACAAGTCTCACCTTCGTGAGGATAGCATGGGAGAGCTGATTAATATGCTGTTACCCCCTCAGATACTTCATGTGCCATGTGATTCTGCTATATGGTGCTCATATAAGTTCAGAACTTCCTGTTTTTTTATAAAAATGTGTGCAGAAAATAAAACAGAGGCTGTGGGCAGCTGGTTTGAACTTGTGTCTAAACATGGCATTCAAATAGTAATTGTGTGAATCAATCTTTCTCATTTTACAGACATACAAATCTCAGTACAATAAAACTGATGATCAGAGGATGATGGTTTCTGACACCTGATAAATGCCAAGATGAAGCTACTTACTAAAGTCTATCGAAATACTCTGTTTGCTATAAATAAATATTCATTAAAAATAGACATGCTTATTTTCTAAGTGGTTGACACTAATATCTTGGCATAATTCTAGTGTCACAGCTAAAAACCTGATGCAGTAAAGCTATATAAATGCAGCTCAAGAAAACACTGTGGACACACCAAAATGCAGTAAACTTTTACCTGCAGAATTTTGTTCCTTAGATTTTCTTCTCTCTCTCACTATGAGTTGCATATATTTACGGTGGGTGAGTCTTCATGATGTTATTTTGTGGTTTTAAATCCACCTTAGCAAAGCTTTGTTTTACAAAACCAGTTACACTTCACACCTTAAAATCGGCACAGTGAGTTGTTACTCTCAGGTGACAGAGAAGAAAACCAGACAGGGAATTTAGGGTGGTTCTGTGTGCACCTTCAGCCAGGATTTGAAGAGTTTTCAGTTTTAATTTTGCTGTTCTATGTTAAAGATACAGCATGCCTGAGAGCTTTGGCTAAAGGTGGTTGTTTCTTCCCCCAGATGGAAGGCCTTTAACTCTGGATGAAATATGGGGAAGTGTTCATGCATCCTACCAGGCTCGTCTGCAGGAGGGGCCCTGGGACACTATTACACAGCAGGTGAGAGTCCTCTGGTCCTTCATGAAATTGGGGAATGAAATATATGCCTGGGTCCTCAGTGGCCTTATTCCTCTCTTGCACAGTAGGCGAGAAAATTAAAATAAATTAAAAAAATGTCTGTATTGTGTCATGCTCAACGATTTACGAGCAATAGTTTCAGTCCTGGATTTTGAAGGATATGTAAGTGTTCACCATTTGAGGCTTGCTTTGACAGTGTCTCACGTCTAAAATACTTCTCCAAAGCCAGTCCTCAAAAATTCAGGCAGTTTCTGAGTAATTGTGAATTTGGGTAAATACAGAAGCAGACTTGTTTATGTAAATAAAACATATCAGTGTAACATTGCACGGATTGTCTGGTAATCAAATTACCAAACAAGACTGTGTGTAACTTTCAGTTTTAAATAGACTTGCAGTCTTAAGGATTGAGCAAGGGAAAATTGGTCTCCTGTCCAAAAATAAGCTGGTGCTGTGTAATAGCCACATGGCTCAGATCTGAGCTGATTGTTCTGGAGTCTTCCCTTAGCTCCAGGTCTCGTGAGCAAGTCTGACAAAGAATTGAGACTCTCCAGGTGTGACTTTTTTTCCTATCAGACCAAGACCAATGTGTCTTCTCTCCCTCTCCTTCTCCTCCTTGATTTTTTTATTTTAGCTGTTTCCAGGTACTCGGGTCTCTTGCCACAGCAGCATGACAAGGGTGTGACATCCACCAGGTCCTACAGCTGCTCCCTTAATTCAAATAACACAGTTTAATTACAGGATGCCTGTTTGTAGATGGGAACACAAGCAGAATTCTTGTTTTTTGCAGCCACAGACTATTATTTATCTTATAAGAGCTTCCTGAGAAGCTACCAAGCCATGGGTGTTCTGGTGATTGCTGTGCATGTCTGAATTCCAGTTGTGAGCTGGCAGGTTCTTATAATACACACTTTTCACATGAAACATTAATTACCTGGCTTGTCTGTGAATGAAGATGGGGAAAACTGGGTTTTAATAACATAATGTAATAGTGGGACACTACTGAGAATACAGCATAAATGGGATGTTTGGAATGTGTGAAGTTAGAGTTGTGGAAGCCAAAAGGAAAATCAGGTCACTCCCACACAGGGATTATTTTTGCTTCTTAAGGGACAGTAAAGTAAAAATTGTCCTGCACCTAATAACTGGAGGTGTGTGTGGGATACTTACACACAAATTCCTGCAGAAACAAGAGTTGTGGGTGGCAGAATATGTGGAGTGAGGAAACTGATTCTGGGACACTCTCCAGAGGTGATACAGCGAGCTGTGAGTGCACTGACAAACACAGGAAGAACATTTTGGAGAAATTAGCAGAGTTAACAGCTGCAAAATGTGACTTTCTGTGAAATAAGGAGATTATGGAAGATAAGGAAAACTAGCCTGCAAGCCTCAGATCAAAGCAAGAGTCAGGTTTACAAGAAAAAAACTGCTTTTCTCTGTCAAACGAATCAGGGTTCTGAACTGAAATAGGGAGTTTTGTCTTGCCTTGCTGCTTTTCTGCTGACCCATTTTGTTATGTGGGTTAGGCTTTGCCTGCAGGGACACAGATCCTATAATGCAAGTCACTGGGCAAACTCATCAAATCAGGCTTGAGCACTCTGTACACATGAGCAGCAGAGTAAAAAAAGGTTTAGGATTTTAATCCAAAAGAGACACAAATTTTACATGCTACAAGCACTCCACCACTGGGAAGAAAAATTGAGTTTGCCAAGGGTCCATGCATGTTACTTAACTTTTAACTGGAGCTGATCTGCACTGTGATTGGCAGACCAGGAAAATTTAGGCTTACTGACTTTTTGGGATTTTTTTCCCCCATATATTTTATGAAATGAGGGTGCCAGACCTGTGCACGTTTCTGATACAACTATATTTTGCTGTATAATCCTTGTGGTAGAATACATCTGTGATAAAATACATCTCAGGAATTGAGACAAGTTGCAAAGAGTGGAGATATTTGACATTTGAAAATTTTAGGTAAAATTTGGACTTTTGTAGTTACTTTTGATTGTGGTGGAGAGTTATGCTCATTTCCAGAGAAGGCATCTTGAAATATTTTTCCTGACTAGATTACTGCAGAAAGCAGAAGTCAACTAGTTACCTTCTCATAAATAAATTAACATGATAAGGTTGCATAGTATTTTATAATGATAATTGATAAATGGTGATGATTTAATTGCACTTCCTCTAGTAATAACCTTAAAATGCTCAAATGAAGTTCCTGTGATTGGCTTTCTTGTGAGTTAAATCTCCCTGGGGTCTTCAGTCATCCCTTCCCTACATCCGGCGATAACTTGCTTTAGCTGTTTTAAATAATACAAATCAATTAGAACACACAGCTGTTTAACAAAACTTCCAAATGTTGCTACAGGTCTCTGTGGGTATTTCCTGATGACTTATAATGACATCAATTTAGCACACCTGGTAAGATCTGTGTGAGCTGGAAGTGGCTTAATTCTGCAATGACAGGAAAATTAAGAAGTATTTATGGATTTCTGTTGCATTCCAGAAATGTTGCCAACTGTGATTTTCAGCTTCTTTTTAGGAGGATTCAAAAGTAGAATTACAGATACCCCATCTCCTGAATTGTTTACTTGTGACTTGGTGCTTTTTAATGTTATTTATTTATATTAGTAATTTAAATGCCATATAAACATATACTATATGTATGATGTATAATATTTATATTTGTTATTTATAAGATAGTATACACAAATACATAGTGGTACTGCCTAAACAGCTCAAACTTATTGGGCCCTCTGTCTGTAATAAATATAATAAATAGCAAGTGTAATGTCCCAGTTAGGAAAGCAGCAGCCCAGAAGTGCCATGGTCAAATGCTAAATGGTGAGGCAAATTGAGAGAATAAAAATTTACAAGAGCAGGAAAAAGGTTTTTTAAAAAAAACCCCAAACAGAGAGTGGGGAGAGAAATGAGACTCATGGGGAGAAATCTTCCCAAATACGAAGGTGAACATATTTTGACACATGGTAGTGCTTGATGTAAGAACCAGGAATTAAAAAAAAAAACAAAACACAAAAAAACAAAAAAAACCCCAAAACCAACAACAACAAAAAAACCCAGAAACCCCCCCCCCCAAAAAAAAAAGACCAAAAAAACCCCCCAAAAAACAAAACAAAAAAACCAAAAACCAAAAAACCCAGACAGCTAATACTGAGTTAATTTGTAGAGGCTGCATTTGACCTTTTATCATTTTGGAAACCTGTCTGAAGATGGGTGGGAGATGTGAAGCAGCAGGGAGTGACTCTGTGGTTATAGCCAGAACTAAAGGCTGTGTGGCCTTGGTTGGGTTCCCTCTGGGGAGCTGGAAGTGCAAGACTGAAAGGCTTTTGTTGTTGGGATGGGTGAGGGACAGGCATTGTCAGGGCATGGATTTTCATCCTGCTGTGGCTGAGGGCTGCACACCTGCTTGGAAGTGCCTTCATCAAGATCCAGGACACTGGTCTAGCCTTCACATCCAGGTGTTTTCCACAGAGTGTGGAATGGTGCTGGACTGATGGATACAGTCACCTACTAGGAGGTAAACTGAGGCCCCAAGCACCTTCTGAAATTTAACAATAGTGGAATAAGGGATTGAAAAAAAAGGGTGAGGGCACTACTAAATCTTTGTAATTTTTTTTTGCCCTGATGGATATTTGTAAAAGTGTAGACAAAGCAGAAGGACTTCAACCAGGGGAGAGACAAAACTCTTGACAAACATGATTCTAAGACTATGATGAAATTCAGTATTGATGTAATTAATTTTTTGAACACAGGTGCCCAAGTCCATTTTTGATTCTTGTTACTTCTGCTAATCCACACCTTCCATTAATTTTCTTCTGTGTGGAAGCAAAGTAGCAAGAGAATTTTGTAAGCTGATGAATGAAGGTGATCACAGTCAGTAGCATCACCAACAATTTTTTGTTTTTAACAGAGTGATGTTGTCATAAAGCCTGACCTTCCCCTGAGGAAACAAAGTCGTAAACACAATCAAGTATATGTGCTAAGGCTTAATCAATGCTTGGTGATGATGGAATGTAAAACCAAACATCCTAGGGTAGAAATCGAATTGCATTATTACAGGAGGCTCAGAGGTTGAAAAACTACCCCATAAAGCAAGGAAAAAAACTTGGTGACTTGAAGATCCTGCAGAAAGAGTCTTAAGAATTAATCTGTCAGTCAGGATTCCAAGGGGCTCTGGAAGCTGTGGAGCATGTGTATCCATACATGATTCCCCTCCTTTCTAACCAACACTGTTCAGATGCAATTACTTCTGCAACCAAAGGGCTCCCAGGCATGGGAGGGGACACATTTCATGTGTGACACCTTGGTTCTGGATTTGCAACAATAAATCAGCATTTTCCTGGTTTAGCCATTTACTGTTGCTGCAGATAAAGTAACTCAGACCATTCTGATACTGACTATATCCTATGGTGAGTGGTCAGGAATTTTGCATCTGTTTATTCTCAACCATTAATTTCTCAGTTTCATCCAAAGGAGGTGGTTTTCTTCTGTCATTTGATACTTAGCAGGTAGCTTTAATATGTCCTTTCTGTCATATCAAAAGTATTCAACTTAAACTGTGGAAATCGCAACACAGAACTGCTCCTCTTTCTGAGTTAATCCAGAGTCTTTTTCAACCAGGAGTTAGGAATCTGGAGGACACATTCTTTATAGTACCTCAATAATCCTGTCCATTACATCATTTAATTTATAGCAGTGTTAACAGAAAAATCAATAAACATTATTTCTAAAATGTCAGGGATGTTAATAGTGTGATTTGAAAAAGGAGAAAGAGTCAAAACTCTGAACAGAACACATTGACATAGTGTTGTAGAGGCACATCTTGCTGAAAATGTGATAGGGAGGATTTAAATCATTACGGCTCAGTCATTTTGAAAAATGTGGTAAGGTATCTATTCTTAGACACACAAATCTTTCTTGCCATATTGTGGGATTTTGCTAAGTGGGGGAGGCTGTATACAGTATTTCTTAACAGAAGGTTGCTAGGATCGCTCCTAACGAATGTGAGTTGCATCAACAGTTGCTATGGATCCCCTGCTAATATTTTTGGAAAATTATTAGCACAACTTCCTGAGAAAAGGGAGTCTTACCAGTACAGACTGGAAAGCTATTTGACAGGGGGAACATACGAGGATGGCAAAGCTGGGTGGGTATTTGTTTCCCAAAATCCTCTATGATGTGTTGAACTCCTGGGGTTTAAACCAAGCTGTAGTATTGTACATGCTACTAAGGAGGTTTTAGTTTAAAACTAGCCACTGATTAATAATGTTCAGCTGCCCTGCAGTTAAGTCATGCTTTTCCCCGTAAGACTTCATGGACAGTAATCTACTTCAACTAATTTCATAGAGGGAGAAGACCAAATAATGAACTAATACTAAATGTAGAGTAAATGCAGAAGCTTTATGCATAAACAGATGTGTAACTGGTGACATCCACCTGGACTTATGCAAGGCCCCTCTCCCCTCAGCCAGAGCCCACCTGCAGAGCTGCCCCAGCCCTGGGCCAGCCCAGCAAGGAGCTGGAGCTGCTGCAGCCAGGCCGGAGGAGGCTCCAGGCTGGGCAGAGCACGGAGCAGCTCTGCTGGCAGCAAAGGCTGCCACAGCTGCCATTTCTCAGCCGGGCAGGAGAAGCTTTGGGCTGAGCTCAGGGCGGCCTTGCAGGGCCTGCAGGGGCTGAGGGAACATGGACACAGACAATTGCCAAGGGCTGCAGGGACAGCACCCAGGGAATGGCTGCCAGGGCCAGAGGGCAGGGCTGGCTGGGATCTTGGCAATGGCAATTGTTCCCTGGCAGGGTGGGCAGGGCTGGCACAGGGTGCCCAGAGCAGCTGGGGCTGCCCCTGGATCCCTGGCAGTGCCCAAGGCCAGGCTGGACACTGGGGCTGGAGCAGCCTGGCACAGGGGAAGGTGTCCCTGACATGGCTGGGGTGACACTGGGTGGGCTCTGAGTCCCCTCCACCCCAAACCATTCCAGGATTCTGTCATAATTTACATGCAGAAATGAAAGCAGTGTAAAGTTTCTGCCAGTTTCAGACTTTCAAGTCCCGGTACTATTGTTACTTGAGTTACTCTGAGAGGAAGATTCAATAATATTTTCCATGTAGATTGATAATTAATTGAAAAATTACATTGCAATAGTATTGATTCTCTTGATTATTTTCTACCTCTGTGGAAAAATCTGTTTCAGGGCTGTGCATTGCTTTTACAGATAATTTATGTAGCAGTGGTTCTGCTTCCCAAGCAGAAATTTGTGCAGTAAGTTGTAAGAGCACCTTCCCTGCCTGGTGTGGCATTTCTCCTTGTAAGCTGAAGTGGGTTCTGTTTTGCTTTCCCCCCACCTTGACTGCTGGCTGTTCACCTCTGGAATGAATCTGCCTACTGAACATTCCCCCCTTATGGAAAAATCCCAAATTACACAACAGCATTGACTGCACAGTATGAAAGAAGTGAGGATCATATGTGGCACACTCAGATCCATTTGAAAGGCCACTGGAGTGGCCACAGGGCATTATAAACCATATTTTTTTCTACTTTAGTAATTAAAAAAAGCATTTTAAGTGCTGCTGAAATGGGAGCCAGGTATCTGTGCTAACAGAAACAGTTCATAACTAAGCACCTGTGCTCTGGAGTGGTGGCAGCAGATGGTGTCAGCAGTTCAAAAGCATTTAGACAAATTCATGAGGCCACTTATCCATAAATGGATGCAAAATTACCTGGCAGGAGTGAGTCCTGCAGTGCCTGGGGTGCAGATCTGCTCCAGCAGTGCAGGGAAGAGTGAACCACAGAGGGAGCCCAGGCTTGTGCTGTCCCAGGTGCTGCTGGGGCATCCTCTGGAATATCTGGGATTATGGGATATGAACCCTTTCAGGCCACTTCTGTCAAATGCCAGCATGGGTTTGGGGTTTTTTTTTAAATTTTTTTTCCTTTTTTTTCCTCTTTTTTTTTCTTTTTTTTTTTTTTCTTTTTTTCCCTTATAATTTTTTAATCAGGGTAGGAAATCTGTTTCCAGTGTCTTTTCCATACTTCCACAGCTTGTTGGATCGTTCAGTTTTGCACCTTAGATGAATCTCATAACTTAAGAACAGATTTTAAATAGTAATTAATTAAGACTATATGCTACATAACTAAAATGGTGACAACTGAATTAATCTACTTTTGGCAAGCATGGAAGAAGAATCATCTGTTTATTTTCTTAGGAAAATGGCTGAGATGCCATTTCTTGACAATGTAACTATGGACCTGCCAATTTTTAAGTATAAAGTTTTCTTGAAAAATCCTAAATGCATAAGTTACGTGCTTGTGAGAAGCTTTAAAGCCTTAAATGAAGCTTGTTAAGCTTTAGAAACATGCCTGAGTGTCACCTACTGCTTTGATTCCTCCTGTTCTTGAAATTAATAATTCAAACCTTATTATACATATATAAAATATGTAATTATAGACCAGCAGTGTTGGCTATTCTTGATTACTGTTGTGCTTGTCCTGCATTATGTCTTCTGCCTTTCAGGCATCTTCTCTTAACTATTTAACAGAATAATAAAATTAAAAAAAAAAATTAAAAATTATAAAGTTATAAAATGTAAAAAATATTCACCACCTCTTCAGAACTATACATATACTAGAATCAGGCAGAACTGGGGCATAAAATATGAATTACAGAGTCACAGAATGGCTTGGTTTGGAAGGCACCTTTGCTGGGATCCATGATGGATTTGAAGCAGCAGATGCAAAGTGGTAGGCGTGGTTCATCTCAGAGAAATTCTGGCTGTGTTAAGTGTCCTTGTATTTCTGTAGGATCTGCCAAAGCATCTCTGCTTTCCTCAGGAAAATGTAGCCATTTAATTGCTTTTTCAGCCTGGACCTGGTGTTTGATGAAAGAAGGACAGGATCCAGCCTGATTGGCTGCGTGGTGTTGGAAGTGGTGAAGGTGTCAATAAAAAATCATCTCTGAACGTGGCTGTTGGTCTTTGGGAGCACACGGGAACGGGGACATTAAATCATGGGGGCAACTGCAAGAGCTGGGGTGTAAATCACACCAGCCCCCTCTGCAAAGACAGGCTCAGTAACCACAGAAATCTGCTTTTTGGGGATGGTTTGCACTTCTCTGTGCTGTCCCTTCACGCTTTCCCCTGCTCGATGCCAGCACAGATCTGCTCTGATTGTCTGAGCAAAGCAGGAGGGCAGTGCCAGTGGCATTGCCAGGACATTGGTCAGCACTGTCCCAGGCAGGGCAGGTTGTTCCACCTTCAGCTCCTGAGTTTGGTAGAGATTCTGTGTTTTGTTGCAAAGCTGGGGAAACTTGCCTCGGTTATGCCAGCAGGATGAGTCGGCTGCTGGTTGTCAGTTGAATTCACTGACCATAAATACATTTTATGTGTCCCAGGTCACAGAATCCCAGACTGGTTTGGGTTGGGAGGGACCTGAAAGTTCATCCCATTCCACCCCCTGCCATGGGCAGGGACACCTCCCACTATCCCAGCCTGCTCCAAGCCCTGTCCAGCCAACTTCCAGGGATCCAGGGGCAGCCCCAGCTGCTCTGGGCACCCTGTGCCAGGGCCTGCCCACCCTGCCAGGGAACAATTCCTTCCCCAAATCCAGCATAACCCCAAGTGAGTAGGATGGAGAAGCCCTGTGCAATTACTGTGCTACCAACAGCTTTATTACTGTGATTTACACCTTCTGTCAGGATTATAAAAGTTCCCCGTGCCATTACAGTTCCTTAACGTGGTGCTTGCAACACAGTGATTCCATAGTAATAGATTTTCCATTGTAGTAATTCCATTATTAGAGGAAATTCCCTTTGACCTCAAGTTGCACATGTTTGAAGTTCATGTTCAGTTGCTGTTCTGGCTCTGAGACTCAGGGTCAGTCTGAAGAGAGAAATCTTCCTGCCTTCTTTCTGAATGTGTAGAGTTGGATTATATTAGCAAGTAAAGTGTTGTTGATGTGTATGAAAATAAGGAATAAAGAAGGTAGACCATGAATTCAAGACATAAATTGTATTATCTTGAGTGAAGAATTTTTACTTAAACTCAGCTGTTTGTTTCAATGAATGTGGTCAGAAATTGGAAGAAGGGGTGAAAGTTAAATCCTCTTTATTAATTGCTTCACTGTTTCCTTTTCCTAAATGGCAGAGATTATGGGGGGCATGTTTTATTAATGCTGCCTTCTTTTTCTGACCTGGCAGCTGCTGGGAAAAAGTCTGGAATCAATTGGCAATGGCTGTGGTGCTTGCTGGTAGGATCCTGCATGAACTTTTTGACACCCCTGTGTGAATTTATTTTTACAAAGCAACATCATGCAAACCAGGCTGCGGAAGAGGCAGTTTCAGGCACAAATCCCCTGAACTATCATCAATGGAGAGACCATAAATTTTGTGATGGATGCTTGAAGGCAGTTTAATGTAGCACTGGAGAAAATAGAAGCCATTACCCCTGGAAGAGCTCCAGTTATGACAGAGAAAATAAACGGTGCTGTTACAAGAGATGTACTGACAACAAAATCCCTGCTGGCTGGGGAGGAGAGCAGCAGAGCACAGTACAGGAACCTACAGACAATTACCCCTTATCTGAAGTAATGTTTATTTTGGGTTTAAATCCGACATGGAGACTGCTTGATAAAATGACTTAATCCAATGTGATGGAAGCTTAGTTCTTAATTGTACCTGTGCTGGGAGCTGCCCAGTCCTTGTCACTGCTCAGATCAGTGCTGTAACATTTCCCTGCTCAGCCCCTGTGCGTGGAGGGCTGTACCTGCACAGGCAGTGAGCATTGTGCTGCCAGAGCTCACTCAGTCCCAGCCTGGGCTGCCATTCCTGAGAAAACCAGGTTCAGGACAAGGGGGAACAGCTTCCCACTGCCAGAGGGCAGGGCTGGCTGGGATCTTGGCAATGGCAATTGTTCCCTGGCAGGGTGGGCAGGGCTGGCACAGGGTGCCCAGAGCAGCTGGGGCTGCCCCTGGATCCCTGGCAGTGCCCAAGGCCAGGCTGGACACTGGGGCTGGAGCAGCCTGGCACAGGGGAAGGTGTCCCTGACATGGCTGGGGTGCCACTGGGTGGGCTCTGAGTCCCCTCCACACCAAACCATTCCAGGATTCTGTAATAATGCAGAGATCAAAGCAGTATGAAGTTCCCTGCCAGTTTCAGACTTTCAAATCCCGTTACTGTTGTTACTTGAGTTACTCTGAAATGAAGATTCAATAATATTTTCCATGCAGATTCATAATTAATCGAACCAATTACATTGCAATAGTATTGATTCTCTTCATTATTTTCTACTTCTGTGGAAAAATTTCTTTCAGTGCTCTGTATTGCATTTACAGATAATTTATATAGCAGGAATGCGATGAGCCTTAAGGCCCCTCCCAAACCAAACCATTCCAGGACTATTGATTCTCTTCATTATTTTCTACTTCTGTGGAAAAATTTCTTTCAGTGCTGTGTAGTGCATTTACAGATAATTTATTAGCAGGAATGCGATGAGCCTTAAGGCCAGGCTGGACACTGGGGCACATCCCAAACCAAACCATTCCAGGACTCTGATTAATTTTCATTCTGTCCCATGGAACATTTTATGTCTTGCATCCATCTCTCTCTCCCAGGTTTTATTAATGGCAGGAGTTCAGGCAGCAGCTACAAGCAGCAGGCACAGAACATCCTCACACATCTTTCCTGCATCACCTAGGAGAGAGGTCTTTCTGCAGAAAATAAATGAAGCAACATTTTGAGCTTCCAAAATCAGCAGAGCTGGTCCTGCCTGTGAAAGTATTCCTTCCCCATCCCAGCTGGGTCAGACTCAGAGGGATATGCAGATGTGTGATGGATTCCAGCGTGTGGTGCTGAACAGGCACTGCTGTAAATCAGCCTCATGGCTAGATAGATCCAAAATCATAGACAGATCCAAGAGAATAATGCTGTTGATTTCAAATAAACTGCGTGTCAGAGTATTACTGCCCAGAAGAGTTGTGGGCAACCTGCAAATGGGTTCTTGCAGTACAGCGCCAGTGAGTGCTTGTGGGAATTGGCTTGAAACTCTCACAGTGCCCTGGTGCATGACTGACTGGAAAAAGATTAATTGTAAACAAGAAATGGATGATTCTTACATATTGTTTGTACTGTTTTGGCATTTCCTCCTGCAGTCCCAGCAGGACTGTATATTTCTGGTGTAACTGGCACAGGACCAGCCTAGATGAAGGGTGGACTTGCTGCCCTAATATTTTGCTCAGGATGCATTTCAGTGCATGTGCAGTGTCATTGTTCTGCCAGGTAAGTGCAGCAGGCAGTGAGCTAATGCCAATGAAGCTGATGCAGCACAAACTTTCATTCTTTTCCACCCTTCTGACAGTGTTTGAGCGGGATTTGGGGTTCATGCCACCTCACCCTCTCCCAGGGCAGGCTGGGGGCCTGGCAGCGAGAGGCTCTGTAGCCCATTACCAATTCTGAAATCATCCAGGGCTTTGATAACTCCTGCTTTTTTATTGGCAACCTCCCCATGCTCCCTCCTCAGAGCTGCTGTGTCAGTGTTTAACCTTGAGAGCACATCAGAGCCTCACAGGATGCCACTGTGTACAGGATTTGGAAGCAGAGCTGATGCTCTCAGAGTGTTTTCCCTGATGCTCCACAAGCTTCTCATCCCCACCTCAGCCTCCTCCCTTTTTAAAGGCTGCTCCTTAATGGCTCTTGGCTCAGGATTTCTTTTGGTTTCTTGTACTTCTGTGGTTTTCCTGGGAGTGTGTGACACAGTCCTGTCTTTCCAGTAGCATGAAATTCCTGCATTTGGGAATGTTTTCAGTGTCACTCTGGTGTCATGTAAGAAGAGGAAGGACTAAAAGAAAAAAAAAAAGTAGAATGTAAATGTAATAAACTGTTTTAAAAAGTCAGGTCTGGCATCTATGTTTCACTAGTGGTTTGCTGTAGCAAGGCAAAATCAAAACCTGGGGGTCAGGGTTGTTGGGAATAAATGTAGGCTGAATATTCAGCTTTGGGAATCGTCTTCATGCCTTGTTAAGAGAGCTGAGTCACTTAAACCTGGATTACTTCTCTCCTTTCTGGGAGTTTGTGAAGCTCGCTCAAATTTTTTGCACAAGTTACTTTTAATTTTTTTACCTTGAATAACAGTTTTGTAAATATTATTAGCTATATCCTTTCTTTACTGTCTTTAAGGTATACCATTGGTACAGTCCATATATTTTCTGGAATTATTTGGAGGTCTAAGTTTATTTGAGCAGATACTGAAAGGGATTTTAATTCAAAATATTACTCAATCTCGAAGAAAACCTGCATCAATTCACTTTTGACAACAGCAGATGGTAGCATTCTTATGCGAGTTATCTGTTTGCAGTGTGAAACAAAGCTTTCTGAACACCTTTTTTTTTGTCTATTCTGAAGCTTCTGGGAGTTTTTTAAAGTTCTCTTAGACATAAAGGGATTGATCCTCATGAGAGCATTTTCAGCATCAGAACCAAGTGGAAGTTGAAGCCACTTCCTTCTCCCTTCTTGCTGCCTCTCCAAATGGAGCTGTGTGTATTTCCCAGCACCAGCCTGAAGGACACCAGGGCTCAGGGTGGTTGAAGACCTTTTTTCCTGAGGAGAATGGGTTTTCTGTGTTATATTTGCTCACACTGTGGTTTACACAGTAGCTTTGCCTCTCCTCAGCCAGGTGATGCTGATACAGTAACTTGAGTTCCTTTCACAAACTATTGTGTTTTAACTGGAGTAGTGGCGTAGCCTGGTTGCTGATCTTATTTCCCTTTCAACAGAGCAGAATATATATTATTGATGTGTAATATATACAATATGTTTTAATTTGTCATGACGGTGATAGGAAAAGCAGTGTGAGCTGAGATTCTGAACTGAGAAAAGTTGCATCAGGGGTGGATTGCAACTTGCCTTGTCTTTTCCAGATGCACATGATGTGTTTTCTGTCTTTCCCTTCCATGACCAAGCAAATTCTGTTCCCTCTTAGGAGCACCCCATCCTCGGGCAGCCTTTCTTTGTCCTGCACCCCTGTCGAACCAATGAATTCATCTCTGCTGTGCTGAGAGGCTCCCAGGAGCACCACAGGTGAGAGGCACTGCTGGGCCTTGCAAGGCTTTGTGCAGTCCAGGTGAAGTCAATCAGCTGCAGGGTGGAATTGGGGAAAGCTACTTCCTTAGTGCCAGCAGAATAATATTACTCCTGTATTGTCACTTCAGACCTCAAAATTAAAATACTTTTGGGATAGGAAAAGTGAAGGAGCAGCCCCTTCTGAAGTTGTGTTGTGGCTGTTGAGTCTGTCTGCAATTCAGAAAAAGCTGGGATAATATATTTATGGTGCTTTTTTGTGTGTTTTTTTTTTCTTTTCCCCCTAGAAACACAAATTACATCACACTGTGGCTCAGCACTGTAGGCCCAGTTGTGGGCCTGAATCTGCCTTTGAGTTATGCAAAACTGGCACCTGAGCAGAGCACAGCTGTGGCTGAAAGGTAAGAGAAGAGGAAACCATCCTTTCCTCTCCCACCCTCCCGTTCCAAAGATCAGATGGATAAATGGCAGAACCATTTCCTCCTCCTTTGAAGCTCTGGCTCAACTCAGGACTCACCTTTCATTGTTCTGATTACCTGCCTGCCTTGTTGCCTCACTTGCTTTGGAATGAAAATTTGTGCAGAGAGAGGTGCTCAGCCCATTGCTGACAGCCTTCCTGAGTCCAGAGGGCCCCTGGGGTCTCCCTCAAGTGTGGGGAAGTGTTTCATATTGGCTCTCCCAGCACAGGGTTGGGGGCCTGGCCTAAGTGCTGCAAGGATTTTAATTTAACTCTTTTTTCTGTGTTTGCTGTCGCCTCTCCAGAGCCCTGAGCTGAAGGACTGGGAGTGGTTAGGCTGGGATAAAGCTGCTGCAGACTTCCCTGGGGATGAAGTGGAAGGGTCCTGCTCAGCCATGCCAGAGTGGAAGTGGTTGCTCATGGCTTTTTCTGTGGACAGAACTCGCCACAGATGAGGGTGGGAATTGGCTGCTGCTGTGGCAGCACCTCCTCAGCACCACCCAGATCTGACCTGCCCTGAAGGCACTCATCTGCCTCCTGTGCCCTTGCTGAGGCTGCACACAGATGCACAAGCCAGAGATCTGGATCCACTGACCTTACCTGTGGAAAATCTACACTACTGTGGGGCAGAAAAAGCAATATAAACACACAAAAATACACATGGGATGTGGTGTGAGCTTGTGCCAGCCAGGCTGGGGGCTGAGACTGCTTCACCTGGGAGCCACCTTCTCCAGCAGAGCCTGGTGAGGGACCAGCTTGTGTTCCCCAGCACACAGAACATCCTCATCCCGGGAATATCCCGCACACATCACACCTCAGGGAGCAACAGAGCTCCTGGAGCTGCACGGGGTGAGCAGGTCCAGCTCTGGAGCAGCCGTGTGGGAACATCTGGCTCTGCCGAGCTCTGCTGCCTGCCAGGGAAGCTCTGCGTGCCCCTGGGAGCTGCTGTTGTTCCCAGTTAGTGTTTCTCCTTGTAGCTGTGGGTGTTCACAGGTTTGCTCCCTACCCTGCGCTGCTTCTGCAGCCTCCCCTGACAGCTGTTGGGTTCTGGGGGATTGCCTGGTGGTGCTGCCACGGAGAGGCAGATGATGAGGAGCTTCCCTACCACCCATCCTGGCTTCTCTCCCACTCCCATTTTATGTGCAGAGTGAAACAGAGTCTGAGCAGCTGGCACTGGGGCACAGGTTTCACTCTGCACATCCAGCAATTGTCACTGCCACGCAGAGTCGAGGCTGTGCCACAGTGTGAAATGCATCCAGATTCTGTTTTCTCAAATTACGTTTTTAACTTCCATTACTTGCCATTGGTGGACATGGGATACAGAGTGCAGTCCCTCAAATTCCGTGGTCGCAGAATTTGTTTAGCAGACATTTGTAATTAATAATGAAAGCACACAGTTTATTTTGTTCTGTGTCATATCAACCTGAAAAGCCATTTTTCCCATGTAAGATTTACAAAATATGGCCCACAGCTACAATGATTTCGTTAACACATGCTTGATAATTGCATCCAAGTTTTTAAATGTAAGTGAGACTTAGACAAGAGGAAGAGCCAACAAAAAGAGGTAACAGCAGGTTTAAGAGCTGTGAAATGCTCACCCCTGCTCTGTGATCTTCACCTGGGCTACCCTGGAACAGTAGAAGCACTCAACCTTCAAAATGTGGAATTTATATGTAAAGGAAAATAAATATTTTCATTTTACATGGAACAAGTCTCAACACCCGATGCTTTCAACTTTAATTCACCATTTGCACACAAAGAAGAGGATTGTTTGACCAGGGCATTACACTGGGCTCAAAAAGGAGGTGACAGTGCTATGTGTCATCAGTATCAAAGTTTCCCTGAAATTTGCCTGGAAAACCAAAAATCAGCTCGGTTAGTACAAATACATGGAGGTTGGATACAGAAACAAATGCAGGCTAACATAAATATTTGGGACCAAGGAGATAAATAAGTCCATTTCTGCATCTCCTTTTTAATGGCTGGGTGGGAGGAGGGCACCCAATTTCCTGTTTACATTCATGCCTTAATGACCTAGGACATCTTACTGAATTTTTATGCATGAAAATTATATATTTGTATACATATATTTAATGTGTTATAATTGTGATATGTGATATGATTATATATATTTTTTTTAGTGTGACACTGTTTTGTTATTATATTTTATGTTGTGATTCATTATTTAGTTAAACTGTTGAAGATCCTTAGACCTGAGCTTGGATTTCATCTACATGCATTATCTGAACTCTTGCATCCTACCAAGGAGAAAATTTCCAGCTTAGATTTGTAAATTTGCTCACTTGTTAACCTTTTCTAATCTGGGAAGACACATCAAGGGAGGTTCTTTACTTCTGGGGAGCTCTTGTAAGAGAGAGCAGTTTCATACCTGTCCTGGGTTGCCAGAATCATCAGGAGGAATTAATTTTTTGTGTTCACCTAAGCCAAAAAATGTGTTTTTCTGGGGAGTGCAGTTGGTAGCCACACACATAATCCCTCATTTGTGTCAGCATGACCAGGTGAGAATTTAACCCCCTGCCAGGAGATTGGAGGTTGCCTGGCTTTGCTTACTGACAGGAGCATTCCTTTCCACGCAGGAAACGTGCAGCTACTTAATTACAGCTGAATACAGTCAAGTAATCAGTATCAATTCTTGCTGCAACTCCATGAATTCCAGCGAAACTTTCTCAATAACTTTTTTCCCCCTCCCTCTTTGCTATGATGATGGTTTCATGAGTCTGTTTGGACATCTGTATTTATATTGCACACGTACAAATTCAGTTCCAGCACAAAGGAGGGACGATTGCTCTTCCCTCTGAATGGTGAAGTTACAATTATTTCCTCAAAAATACTCTCTTCTAGAGAACAGCATGTGTATGGGTATTTATACCTATTTTTAGCAACATGTAGGCTGTTAAAAGTGTTTCAAGGAATTTAGTGAATTTTTTAGCAATAAATTCTTACCATCTAGAATAATAATAATAAAAAGAAAGCCTGAAGCTGAGAGCTGCAAAAGTAACCCTGTATTGAGTGCTCAGGATTAGGAAAGTGTCACACAGCTTTTTATCTCTTGGATTTCAGGAAAATCTTAAAAAACCGTGCACCACCAGGAAGCTTTCAGTTCCCCACTTGAGAGCTTGTTGTAGCTGTCACCTCCTGTAGACAAATTCACCTTAAGGCAGAGGAGATTTCACTGCTGTGTTTGAACAGAGAATGGATTTACGGAGCGCCCTCTTAACACCTTCCTCAAGTGGGTTACAAAACAACCTCTCCTGTGGCAGCGATGTTATTCTGTCAGGTGTGGCTGGTGTCAGATGGTTGGCCAGCTGCTTTAATAAGTGAAAATATTAATAAGTTTTGGTGATGAGGTGGAAAACGTGGCCAGCTGTGGATTTTCCTCCGTTTTGGAGGATGTTGGGTTCCATAACATGTATTTTTTTAGGCTCTAAACCCCTCTAGTAGTGATTTGATGCTGTTTTGCTCAGCTCAGCTTTCTCTGGGTTCTTCCTGCAGTGTCCAGGTAACACAAGCTGTTCCTGGGCACTGGCACAACCACAGAATCACAGGATGGCTGGACAGAATCCCCCCTGCCCTGCTGCCCCCGCGGGGCTGGGCCCAGCACAGGGCTCTGGGCTCTGGGCTCGGCCAGCGCGGCTTTGGGGTCCAGCCCAGCACAGCTTTGGGGTCCCAGCCCAGCCCAGCTTTGGGGTCCCGGGGCTGCTCCCGTGCCTCTCTGGAGCCCCGCTTTGCCCGAATTTCCCCGTTTCCTTTGTCACAACCCACCCAAGTTTCCGTTTCAGCTGTCCCCGCTCCTGTCACGACATCTGGTGGCGACACGGCCTCACGACAGCGCCCGCGGAATGTTCCTCCTCTGGAATCCGGGGATTCAGAACCGCCACGGGGACAGTCCCCTTCCCCTCTGCCTCCCCCAGGTGTTGGACTTCTCAAACTCGGGGGAGATTCTCAACGTGTTCTTCGATTCCTTCTCCATTTTCATATAAATTGCTGAATTCTCACATGAATTCCTATAAACTATTTGAATCAGAGCCTTTCCCTCACCATGCAGACCAACTGCAGTTGTAACAAGGGAATTGTTTACTCTGACTTCAGCCAAGCATTTTGAAGTTTTACTACTTGAAGAAACCACTGAACTGTGCACTTTTTATCTGGCTAAGCAGGTAGAAATTCAGACACCCAAGTCAGAGCACAGTGTTACTGTACTATAACAGGTGTCTTCAAATTGGGCAGACCTGCCCCAAAATGAGCATGGTTAATTTATATTAAAGAGGTGAAACTCTCTGAGTTGGGTCCATGGTTCCATCATCCTTCAGGGCCCAGACCCAGGGAGTTCTGTGCCCGTGCTGATCACACCTGAGGCTGGAAGTGCTGCCACAAACACCATTCCAGCATGTCAGTGAGGGTTTCTCATGTGAGAAAGGCTCTTTTTCACAACTGTGCATTAAAATTAATGCAGTTTTTGACGCCCTGAGGGAACATTTTAATTCTTGAGTAGTAGTTCAAAAGGAAAATTAGGGTTTGGGCTTTGGTCAGATCTAGGGAGAAATCAAATTTTTTAATTGGAATATTTTTGTGACTGCCCCATCTCCTACAGCAACCCCCGAAAAAGCAGCAGAGAACTCCTTTAAAACCCAGGATTTATTGGTGTCGTTGTCACAGGATTTCTTGCGAGGGTTTACGACCTGGGTCTCTCCTTCTTGCCCTTGTAGAGGGCCAGCAGGGACACGTTGGCCACCTTGACCACCTTGAAGCGCACGCCCGGGATGTCCCCCACGGCGTGGCCCTTGCGCCCGAAGCCGGCCACCAGCACCTCGTCGTTCTCCTGGGACAGGACAGGGACAGTGAGGGGCAGCCCAAACCCGGGACAGGGACACACAGCCAGGTCAAAGCCGTGACAGGACAGGGACACAAAACCAGCCCCAAAGCTGTGACAGGACAGGGACACAGAGCCAGTCCCCAACACCCCCAGGGAGCACGCCCGGGATGTCCCCCACGGCGTGGCCCTTGCGCCCGAAGCCGGCCACCAGCACCTCGTCGTTCTCCTGGGACAGGACAGGGACAGTGAGGGGCAGCCCCAACCCGGGACAGGGACAGCCCAAACCTGGGACAGGACAGGGACACAAAGCCAGTCCCAACACCCCCAGGGAACTGCACCTGCCCCAGCACAGCGGGTGCTGACCACAATCCCTGAAACCCAATTCCATCACTGCTAAGGGAATAGATCTGCCTTCCACACCGTTCTCCTCACGGGGTTTCAGGGTGCCTGGCAATTACCTCGATGAAGTTCAGGCAGCCATCGTTGGGCACAAAAGCTGTGATTTTTTTGCCGTTCTTAATGAGCTGCACCCTGACACATTTCCTGATGGCAGAGTTGGGCTGCTTGGCTTCCACTCCCCTGCAAAGGAAACCAACCAGCAAAGGAGTCACTGGGGTGGACATTCATCAGCACAAAATTAACTTTTTTACCTTGTTTTCAGTGTAAATTGTGTCTGTATCTCAACATCTGTGAGCGCTTTCATGTACTGAATTAATACTCAATTTATATTCATCTAGATTTATGCCTGAATCCATAAAATACATCAGCACAAAATTAACTTTTTTACCTTGTTTTCAGTGTAAATTGTGTCTGTATCTCAACACCTGTGAGCTCTTTAATGTACTGAATTAATACTCAATTAATTTATATTAATCTAGATTTATGCTGGAATCCATAAAATGCTTCCTAAGCCAAACAGAAACTTAAATATATCTCCAGATTAATTCAGTAAAAGTCTAAAAAAACCCAAAAAACAACAACTAAAAGAAATCCCAAACTGAAACCACAGAAACAGTGCCCCAAAACCAGCGCTGTGGCAGCATCCCAATAAAATTTTTAAATTACTGAAGAGGAAAAAAAAAAAGGAGTAAGTAGGTAGGATCTATGACACACGAAGACTATTTCCTTTCCACTTGTGCCAAAAAATCCTGATCATCATCTACGAAGAAAAAAAAAATTTCCCTGATTTTTAACTACAATTCCTTACTTTTAAAATTTATTTTTTCTAACTCTTGCCACAAATCCTGGTTTTCCCTATTTTTTGATACAACCCCACACGTTTCTTATTGTGCCAACCCCTCCCATCTTTTTTTTTTAAACTAATTCTGGCCCAAGATCTTTATTTCCCACCCGCCATTTTTTAGAAAAAAACACCCCGAATCCCTGCTTTCCCCCATCCTTCTCGGGAGCCGCATCCCAGGGGCTCTGGGCGGCCCATTCCAGCCAGGAGGATCACCCACACTTTCTCCAGGACGATGCCCTTGGCGTGCGAAGCGCCCCCGAAGGGGTTGGCCTTCAGCGCCGTGCCCAGGTGCGCCTTCTTGTACTGCTTGTCGTGCCACTTCTGGTCCCGGCGGTGGCTGCGCAGCTTCCGAGCGGTGCGGAGGCCTCGGCACTTCCCTGCAGGGCGACACGGAGGCGGCGTGAGGAGGGGAGGGAGCCATGAGGGGAAGGGGAGCGTGAGGCCGCGGCGGGCACGCGGCGGGTAATGGCGGACGCGGCCTCACGGCCCGCGGCGCCGCCCGCACCGCACGCAGCCGGCTGCGGGCGGGCCGGCAGCGCCTGCGGAGGGTTGTCCCGCAGCCGGGGGTCCCGCAGCCCCGTTCCCGGCCCCGTTCCCGCAGCCCCCGGCGCGGCGCGGCGCGGAGCTCACCCATCTTCTCCGCGCGGCTGCCGAGCGAGAAAAGAGGGCGGAGAGGCCGCGCCCGCCGCCTATAGCCGTAAACTAATTCTGGCCCAAGATCTTTATTTCCCACCCGCCATTTTTTAGAAAAAAACACCCCGAATCCCTGCTTTTCCCCATCCTTCTCGGGAGCCGCATCCCAGGGGCTCTGGGACGCCCATTCCAGCCAGGAGGATCACCCACACTTTCTCCAGGACGATGCCCTTGGCGTGCGAAGCGCCCCCGAAGGGGTTGGCCTTCAGCGCCGTGCCCAGGTGCGCCTTCTTGTACTGCTTGTCGTGCCACTTCTGGTCCCGGCGGTGGCTGCGCAGCTTCCGAGCGGTGCGGAGGCCTCGGCACTTCCCTGCAGGGCGACACGGAGGCGGCGTGAGGAGGGGAGGGAGCCATGAGGGGAAGGGGAGCGTGAGGCCGCGGCGGGCACGCGGCGGGTAATGGCGGACGCGGCCTCACGGCGAGAAAAGAGGGCGGAGAGGCCGCCCCCGCCGCCTATAGCCGCGCCCGGCAGGACCCGCGCGGGCTGCCCGCGCCGCGCCTGAGCCCAACGCCGACCGGCGCCGCGAGGGGCGCCCCGGCAGAGAGCAGGGAGGCCGCGGGTTCGAGTCCCGCGGGGGTCAGGTGCGTTGTGGCCTCACAGAAAATCGGGAAATTTTGGAACCAAAGTTAGGCACGGAAAACAGACACTGATTTATCACCGCGCCGCTTGCATGGGGAGTGTCTGTCTTCCTGTCGCCCACACCGAGCTGCTTGCTGTTGTGGATGATATACAGCTTGTTATACAAGTGTGTTTTTTCATTCCAAAACCCCTTTCCAAAAAGCCTCCTATGCATGCTGATGTTATATTTGCCCAATTATCCCATCATAAAAAAAAAAAAAAAACCCAAGCGAAAATAAATGTAGCAGCAACTTTAATTGTGAAAAATGTGTATTTTATGATTGGCTTTTTGCAAGTATTAAAATAAAGATTGTACTATGCTAGAAAGTTGTGCTATATTAATTTTCTTAACTAGTGTCTTAAATATAGTTTTAGGTTACAACAGAATGTTAAAATAGTAATGATGCTGTGCAAGATATTTGTTTAAGAAAGGACTCGCAGATAGCAGCCACAGGACACCTAAATCTTTCAGAGAAAGGGAATTTATTGCTCCCTTATCAGCACAAAACTAACTTCTGCCCACCTCGCTCTGACTGGAAGAGGCATGAGGATTGAGAGGAAGAAGCTGACAGTGACCAGGCAGAATCCTGTGTTTGAATGGGATTTATGCATCGTGTGTGAGGTGTATGAATATGCAACAGGCTGTTGTTTTTAAGGGTTAATCCTCTGTTAATGGGGTTCTTTTTTGGGCTTGTGCTGCCCAGGAAAAGGCACCCGGGCTGTCTGTAACTCTTTGTTTTTATTGTCTCATATTGTCCTAATCTCAAATGTTCAAACTTTATTACTCTAATTATATTACTATTTTTTATAACCATTTCATTACTATTAAACTTTTAAAATTTCAAAACCAAGTGATTGGTGTTTTTCACATTAATTAAGTAGCTTAAAAGATGTAAAATCGAATACACTCAAAATATTGACAATGTAATTTGGTTCTTATCTTAGCACATAAGCAAAAATAAAGGTGTGGGGTACGGAGGGCAGGCCTTGACCCCTGTCCCCTCACATGTGAATTGCCAAGCCCAAAATTCTCCTTTTTATACTGTACATCCTGTGTATCTGTGGTTATGACTAATTATATTGCTATTTTTATAACCATTTAATTACAATTAAATTAAAAAAAAAATTAAAACCAAGCATTTTTCACAGACAATTTCCACTGTTCCAGGCTGTTCCAAGCCCCAGTGTCCAACCTGGCCCTGGGCACTGCCAGGGCTCCAGAGGCATGGTGACTTCAATTTCTGCCCTGCCCCAGATTGCTGCTTGAATATTGGCCTAGTCAAGCTTCTCATTTATAACACAGCTTTAACTGTTTTATTTAAAATTAAATTTAATTAAAATTATTCCAAATTTTAATTACTGTATCAATACTGATTACCGTTTCAATTTCACCAGCACGAATCACACATGTTTATTACAATAATTCATGTCACAGATGCTCATGTCTCTGCTCTTTTCACCCTCAGCCCGGGGCTGAGGTGATGTCAGGCCTGGTGGCCTTTGCCGCCAAACACGGCTGCCCAAGGAGCTCCAGGATACTCCTGGTGTGCAGAACTGCCCATTAAACACCACCTGGTTGTTACTCCTGGCAGGTAAAACCGCGGGTTTTGTTTTTTTTTTTGTGTGGGCCTTGTTTCCACAGAGGCCTGTTGGTGTCGCTGGGACGGAGGGCTGGAGTGCCGGAGGTCACGGGTTCGAGTCCCGCGGAGGGTCTGGGATGGGCCCCTCACGGCCTGGACGGGCTTGAACCAGGATTTCTGCCTGGAATGAGCCTGTGCTGAGCCGGGATTCCGGGATTCAAAAGCAGGGTTGGTGGCCTGGGCTGTGCTGGGCTAACTGGTTTTATGGGTCTTTTCCGTGATTCTTACTTGTAGCTTTTCCTGGAATCGTGGAGTGGTGTGGGTTGGGAGGGACCCTAAATCCCACCCAGTGCCAGCCCTGCCATGAAAGATGAGTATTTTGTGACGGCTTTTGGCAAATATTAAAATGAATGCTGTATGTGTTACGTTAGAAAGTTATGCTGTATTAATTTTCTTAAGTTGTGTGTTAAATATAGTTTTAGCTTATAACATAATGTTCAAATAGAAACTGTGCTATGTAGGATACTTTTATTAAAGAGAGGAATGAGATGCTTGCACCAAGATAGCAGCCACAGGACACCTAAATCTTTCAGAGAAAGGGAATTTATTGCTCCCTTATCAGAATAAACAAACTTCTTCCCTCCTTGCTCAGCCCTGAAGATGCTGTCAGGATGCAGAGGAAGAAGCTGACAGTGACCAGGCAGAATCCTGTGTTTGAATGGAATTTATGCATCGTGTGTGAGGTGTATGAATATACAACAGGCTGTTGTTTTTAAGGGTTAATCCCCTGTTAATGTGCATCCTTTTTCAGGCTTATTTTGCCCAGAAAGAGGTACCTGGACTTTCTGTACCTCTTTGTTTTTATTGTCTCATATTGTCCTAATCTCAACTGTTCCAATTTTTATTACTCTAATTATATTTCTATTTTTATAACCATTTTATTATGATTAAATTTTAAAAATCTTAAAAACAAGTGATTGGTGTTTTCCACAGACATTTTCCACCATCCCAGGCTGCTCCCAGCCCCAGTGTCCAACCTGGCCCTGGGCACTGCCAGGGATCCAGAGAAATGGTGACTTCAATTTCTGCCCTGCCCTGAGCAGATTTGCACATGGCAAAGTCCTGTAACAGGAACAAGCTTGTATTTTTAATTTCTGAAAGCTGCTTCAGTCCACGCTGCCAAGCTGCATCCATCCAAATCATGAATGTTCCCTTCCCTTTTGGGAATGGCTCTGGAGAGGCAGTAATTAGATATAAACACATCATTTTTAACACAGCCTGTGCTCCTGGCTTAAGTGGGAAATATATAGTTTGTGTGTTTGTGTGGGGCTGGTTTTACATTCAATATGTAAATATGTTCAATGCAATAACTAATAGAAATTTTTTAAGGACTATAAAAATCCAACCCCAAGCAAAGAAAATCCCAAACAGAACCATAAATTCCATTAACACTTTGAGGAGAAATCATTACTGTTCATCTCTTGAAAATGCAGTTCTAATGTTGGCATGCAGTTGTCATTTGGTGATTTCAAAACCATTTTGTTTTTGTGAAAATGCTGCAGCTTTGCTTTATAAAGGTAGGAATGCTAGGAATACTCAACAGCTGAACAGGAAGACAATTGGTGGATGTGACATGAATATACCATGACAAACTGGCATTTATTAGACAAAAATGCATTAAAATGTCAAGATCTGGGAAGGAGGTGGTTTGCCATGGAGCTACTGTGGGGTTTGCTCTTTCTTTTTAAAGTACACCAGAACTTTGGGGCACTTCTGTTAAGACAGGTTTTCTTTGTTTCACCACATTCTTAAAAATTACTGCTGTGGTTTTTTTTTTCTTTTTCTTTTTCTTTTTTTGGTTTGTTTTTGTTTTTGTTTTGGTTTTGGTTTTTTTTTTGGTCGATTGTTTTGGTTTGGTTTCTTTTGGTTTGAATATTGGCCTAGTCAAGCTTCTCATTTATAACACACCTTTAACTGTTTCATTACTTCTAAATTTTAATTACTGATCATTATTGATTTCAATTTTTGCTTGTTTGTTTGTTTGTTTTTTAAATCCCATATGTCATTTTTTAACCCCAGATTGCAGCTAAACGCCACTATTCCAAATTTTAATTACTGATCAATATTGATTACTGTTGCAATTTTTGTTTGTTTGTTTGTTTGTTTGTTTTTTAAATCCCATATGTCATTTTTTAACCCCAGATTGCAGCTAAACGCCACGCAGCTTCTCCCTCATTCCTCTCCCTCTCCAGGAGGGGAATTGCACCAAAAATGGGTTCAGATAAGAACAGTTCAATAGCTGAAATAAACGACAGTTAAAACCACATGCCTGATTTGAGACAACAAACAAGAATAAATTCAATATTGAGGCTAATGAGTGAGAGGTGTGCAAGCAGAGGGTGTCCCTGGAGGGAGAGGGGGCTGCAGCAGGATGACCACTGGTGTCCAACCCAAACCATCCTGTGTCTCTGTGACCTGCAGAGAGTCTCAGACTCCTTCCTTTCTGCAGACCTCCCCTCCTGGGCTCAGCCCTCAGGGCGCTGAGGGCAGCTGTGGAGAGTGCTGCCAGATAAGCGCTTCTAAAATTAAATGTCTCGGGTGGCCAGGCAGACAAATCCACCCAAAATCCCACCACTTATCCTGGAACTCCCAGGATAATCTGATCCCTGGGGCCTGGCGTCCCGTGGTGCTGCACAGCCAGGGACAGCTGGGCTGTGACACACACTGGGATTTTTGTGGGGTTTTTTTTTTTTTGGGGTGATTTTCCCCCCTGGAGTCTGCATGGGGATTCCTCAGGGGTGGGATCCTGTGGGGGTCTGGGACCCAAAAAGGTAATCCTGGAATCCCAGACTGTTTTGGGTGGAATGGAACCCTAAATCCCATCCTTCTCCACCCCAGCCATGGCAGGGACACCTTCCAGGCTGCTCCAGCCCCAGTGTCCAGCCTGGCACTGAGCACTGCCAGGGATCCAGGGGCAGCCACAGCTGGCCTGCCCACCCTGCCAGGAAAGAGTTATAAAATGATAAATTTCTTAATTTTGGCATCCCATCCCAGAAGGATGCTCTTTGGGCTGGTTAGTTTCCCAGAGGGTGGTTGGTGTTGGAACTGAGACAAGATTTTTGTGTATTTTGTCTGCAGTGCCCATCCCTGCAGGTGTCACCTGGAGGTGGCACTCAGAGCCCTGGGTGGGGAGAAGGTGGGGATTAGGCACAGTTGGGATTCCATGGGATTCTCCTGGGATTCTGCTGACTTCCCACTGACTTTGCCCTGCAGGTGATTCATTTGTGGCTACAAAAATTTCAAGGGTGAAGCTTTTTCTGGCTGATTTTGACATAAACCAGACAAAAGTGCAACAGCAATTCAAAAAAGGAGTCGCAAGAGCTTCCCTAACTCCCTAACCTTATCAGGACTGCTGCACAAAAGGATCCATTCAGAATTTCTTACAAACCCCAGAGATGCTGGTTTTGTCATCATTCTTCACCAGAATGAGGATCTCATTTCTTTTCAGGTACCAAGTGTATTTGTTTATGCTTGAACCTCACAAAAAAGCAACATTTTAAAAATATGTTGATTTGTTGTTACTATCAGCAAGAGTCATGGGGCAAGGAAAGGCTTTTACTCTTGCTCTTTGCTTCACCAATATTCCAGCTGATTGCTGAATACTGATTTATTATCAGTACCCCTAGCATTAATATACAGTGAGAGAGTCAGGATATTTTCACTGATTTGTTCTGGTTTAACCTACGCTGGCTGTTTGGTGTTAGGTGTTTTCTGGGTTGTCTGCAAACCCCCCTCATTTTTTCTGAGCAAATTTGAAGCATTTTTTCTGAGGTGAAATGGTGTGATCCAAGAAAGCAGGTATTATAAATTAATAAATGGAAACACAGGGGGTGGAAATGCAGCTAAAGGTGCATTCAGTTGTCACAGAGCATCATCTGGGCTTCAGCCTGTGCTGACTTTACCTGTGGCCTGCCTTGTATTGTTTATGCTACTTTCTTTACTTTCTCTTCCCTGAAATGACACTTTTTTTTCCTTCTTTTGTCCCCTACTGGTTTATATTTCAGAGTTTTTATTTTTTAGCCTTTACTCCCAAGTAGATGAGGAGTGCTTGGGAAATAGATCTGATCTCAAGGCACCACCAGAAAGCCTCTCTGTGCTTTTTACTCCATTTTTTTTAGGAAAATGGAGTAAAAGGAATGCTGAGGCATTGGGCAATGACATTAGTGACCTCACAGTGTTTAGAAAAGTGTGTGACACTTCTGCGCCCCCTTCCCTGGGCTGCTTAAATTTTTTTAAAATGAGCCCTGTCTCCGTTGTGGTGTAATTGCTCTAACTGTAGCATCATGTATTGCTGGTGCCTCTCAGAAAATTTAGGGGTTATCCTCAAGTGGTTTTTGCTTAATCCTACATTCCCTCATCTAATTTTTCAATCTGGGATTGTCACATAAGCATCTTTACTCCTCCTTAAATTGGATAGAAGCCGCTCAACTGAGGACAAGCTGTTGGGGGATTTCTCAGACGAGCAGATACCCTCTGCATCCCAGAAGGAGAAATGAATTAAGATGGCAAATCCTTTTTAATGATTACAATGCTAAAGCCCCAGTCATTCCCTAACATGTGGAATGCCACAGGCAGGAGCTCCTAGTCAGCCAGGTGGAGCTTCCCTGGTGGTGCCATCAGCAGGTAGCAGGGCAGGACTGGGTGTGTGATGCCTGCAGGCTGGTGTATGGCTGTGTCCTGCCTGATATTCCAGGGTTTTGGAGCTAGGTGACCTCTAAGGTCCCTTCCAGCCCAAGCCACTCTATGACTCTGTGATTCTTAGGGGTACCACAAATCTCTTGAGGGTGACCCACAGCCAGCCCCCTGCAGTCACAGTGATGTGTGAGGGCTTTGGTGTCTCGATCTGAAACACCAAGCTGTGATTCTGTGGGCATTGCACAGCTGTGAAATGGCCTAGAGCCACAGGGCAGGGCTCGCTGGGATCTTGGGAATAGGGAATTGTTCCCTGGCAGGGTGGGAAGGGGCTGGGATGGAATTCCCAGAGCAGCTGGGGCTGCCCCTGGATCCCTGGCAGTGCCCAAGGCCAGGCTGGACACTGGGGCTGGAGCAGCCTGGCACAGGGAAGGTGTCCCTGCCATGGCTGGGGTGGCACTGGATGGTTTTTAAGATCCCTCCCAACACAAATCACTCAGTAATTTTAGGATTCAAAGCACCAAAACAATTGGTCCAGAAAGCTGGACACACACAAACTGAATTAGTGCTGAAGAAAGGAAACTGGTTCCAAATATTTGGCTCCAAAGCTTGCAGTGTCTTACTTTCACATCATCTCTATAATATGTAGATGACATAAGATGTTATAATGACTTCAGAATTCACACAATTCTTTCTGTGAACAGAAGGAGAAATTCCAGAGCCGCTCGTACACATCACCCTGACCTCCCTTTAAGGTTAGGGTTAGTACAGGTGAGAGGTGAACCTCGGTGTGATTTTAGAGCCCATCTGATCCTGTTCCTTTCCCCTGCAGCAAGCAGCTCCCATCCGGGTACAGTTCCCCAGATCATTGCTTCGGGAGATCCCTGGGAGGAGCGGGAGGCACACGGAGGGCGGTGCTAGTGGGGCTGGAGCGGGGATGGGTCTGGGATGGGACAGGGATGGAGCCAGTATGGAGTGGGGATGGAGCGGGGATGGAGCCGGGGATGGAGCCGGGGATGGAACCAGGGATGGAGCAGGAATGGAGCCAGGGATGGGGCAGGGATGGAACCAGGATGGAGTGGGGATGGAGCCGGGATGGAGGCGAGATGACGCAGGGATGGAGCAGGGATTGAACTGATGATGGAGCTGGGGATGGAGTGGGAATGGAGAGGGGATGGAGCCAGGGATGGAGAGGAGATGGAGCGGGGATGAGACAGGGATGGAGCAGGGATGGAGCGGGGATGGAGCGGGGATGGAGCAGGGATGGAGCGGGGATGGAGCAGGGATGGAGCTGGGGATGGAGCCGGGATGAGGCAGGGATGGAGCCGGGGATGGAGCCGGGGATGGAACCAGGGATGGAGCAGGAATGGAGCCAGGGATGGGGCAGGGATGGAACCAGGATGGAGTGGGGATGGAGCCGGGATGGAGGCGAGATGACGCAGGGATGGAGCAGGGATTGAACTGATGATGGAGCTGGGGATGGAGTGGGAATGGAGAGGGGATGGAGCCAGGGATGGAGAGGAGATGGAGCGGGGATGGAGCAGGGATGGAGCGGGGATGAGGCAGGGATGGAGCTGGGATGGAGCGGGGATGGAGCGGGGATGGAGCGGGGATGAGGCAGGGATGGAGCAGGGATGGAGCGCGGATGAGGCAGGGATGAGGGAGGGATGGAGCAGGGATGGAGCTGGGGATGGAGCCGGGATGAGGCAGGGATGGAGCAGGGATGGAGCGCGGATGAGGCAGGGATGAGGGAGGGATGGAGCGGGGATGGAGCAGGGATGGAGCAGGGATGGAGCAGGGATGGAGCCGCGGCTCCGCCCGCCGCCGCCGCCCCCGCTGCTGTCCCGCCCCCGGAGCCCGGAGAGCGCCGATGTGCCGGGCGTGGAGGGGCTCCTCGCCTTCCCATGGACGGGAATTCTGCCCTGCGGCTCCTGCTGCTGCTGTCCTGCGCCGGGCTCGGCGGCTCCGAGGAGAAAAGCCCCGCCGGGAACAGGTCGGTACCCGGGCGCACCGCGCTGTCACCGCTGCCGTCCGTGCCGCGTTTCCTTTCCAGCTTTGAAAACACCCCGGGCTAATGCAGAAATTAATTATTTTAAAGCAGGCGGTGCGTTAGAGAGGTAACTTTGCAGCGATTTTGTGGCCGTTGTTTAAAATCCGGTGTTTTCCGTGCAAACCGCCCTAATTTTGATTTTGTTTTATTGACTCTCACACTGATTTTTCCCCGGTCCCTGGGAAAAGGGAGTTATAAATAGCATAACAGCAAGGGTGTGAAAACTGCTCCAAGAAACTCAGGCACGAAAATATTCTGCTTGTGTGGAGCATTTGAAGCGTGAATTCAATATTGCAAGTGAGTATGAAACTTAAAAAAAAAAATACTGGAGATTTGGGTTTATTATTAGTAGTGCTGTTTCACTCTCTAATGGAACACAGTGAGCCCAGATCATAGCAGGGGGAACAGGGGACTTTGTAGAGCCAAGCAAAAAAAAAGTGAAGAGAAAAAAAGAGAAAGTGAAAACAGCCTGAGTGGAATGATGCCCAAAGTCACCAAAACCAGACACAAAACCACAGAACAAACATGCTGAGGAAGGTCGCAGCTGTCAGTGAAATCTGTGCATTCGAGGCAAGAAGGACATGTGGTGATTTGCCTAAGCTTGTATTAAGAGATCTGGTAGCCAGTTACTGATAAATACTACAATATGTTTTCATTAAATAGCTTTACTTGCTGCTCTCCTCTGCCAGCTCTCGGATTTCTTACTGCTCTTCTTAGGATAATTTCACTTTGTCTTTCAAACAGACCAAAATCTGACAGATAACAAGCAGTGGAGCATTACCTGAGCTTTACTGCAATAAATATTAACAGAAGAAGTCATGGTCTTGATGCCAGTGAGTCAAAGGGGAATTTTGCCTCATTAGGAGTGGGATTGTGCCTGCACACTGTTAATTTTCTAGAAGTTTTATGAGCTCAGTTTCTCTTTTTGTGTTAAAAATGGAAGCTTGAGTATCATCTTGCTCTGATCCAGACCCTGTTGGACATCCATTAATTGCAATCAATTGCAATTATTTATTAATTTGCAATTAATTAATTAAAAATCAGCCCCAGTAACCAGTGCTTTGTAAAATATTTATGTAAATCTGCCTCCCTGTGTCAAATCACACATTAAAGAACCAGAAGACTTGTGGGGTTTGTAGATATTTCTCACTGATAGAACTTACACAGAGGCATTTAAAAGTCAGTGATGTTTTTTGTCAGGATGTTTCTTAGAAGGAACCAGCTCTTTCCTTGAATCTGGCATCTGCAAACTTACACATTTATAGCTTTAATAACTTAATAACTGGAATTCTTTATGTTGAATGTCCCTAGGACTACAAGCAGTGCATTGGCCTCAGGTGCTCCTCACCTTTCACAATTTTATTTGAGAGGTCACACATTATTTCCATAAATTACCTGCAACCAGTTCAGCAGCCAGTGAGGAATTCTGCAGCTGGAGATTATCAGTCGTGGGGAGATGACCCTGAAGTAATGGAAAAACAGAAATACTGTTTCTGTAGATGTAGAGTGCATTTTCCCTTCTGGTGCAGCTCTTCAGAGCAGTGATATGAAGAGCAGAAGTGTGGACAAGGCATGAAAGCTGCCTGTGGCCTCCCCACTCAACCCCTGCTGAGTGCCAGGATTATTCCTGGTTATTTGAGTGGGGAAAATGCTGTTCACATGGAAGGCCTCAGGAGCTGGAGTGTTTATCAACCTCTGCAGACAAACAAGCCAGGCTTGGTTGTCTTATGCAGGTGGATAATGTCATCTGATAAGAGGAAATTTACACTTCTTTATGCTTATAATCCCATTTAATTGGGTTTTGCATGGTGATTAGTCATTCCAGTGCTTTGTATTAGGGCTAATCCAATTTCATGTGGGTTCCTAACATGCTTGGTGTGGTAAATTCAACATACAATATATGTACATGTGGGAGAGCTGTTTACCAATGGGTAAGGGATAATGTGGGTCATCAAACATACTCCACTTGTGATCAAATGAATTCAAAATTTCAGACTAAGAGAGGCTGATAAGAGGGTCTCTGACTCAAAGTGCTGGAAATTATTTGCTGTGGAGAATGCTCAAGTGCTGGCTACTTTCTTTTCTCTTATACATGTAATTACCATTTTTATAATCAAAAGGGAGCACATATTTTTTAGCATGTAGCTATTTTTCCCTTTCTCACTTTCAATACTTTTATTTCCACATACATTTTGTTTCCACATACAAACATTTTGTTTCCTCCAGCTGAGGACAACGGGGCTCTGCTGCCTGTGGATTCCCCAGCTGGCCTTTTTGGGTAGAAAAACTGCTGTTTTGGCAGCAGGGTGGCCGTGGCATGGACCACACCCCGGTGACACCTCGGGGCTGGGTGTCAGAGGCAGGTGACAGAGCTGAAAACATCAAATCTGCCCCAAAACCAGAAAACCACAGCCTGGCTGTGCCACGGGGTGATGGATTCCCCTTCCTGCTGGCACTGCTGGCCTTCTGCAGGGCGAGAGCAGGCAGCCAGCACTGCTAATTAACGGGGTAATTAATTAGCAGGAGGGCCTGGCTGGAGGCAGCTCCCTCCGGGCTGGGGCTCCCGGGTGCCCCTCTGCTCTGCATTCCTGATGGAATTATGAATATTTCAGCAGCTGTGCACGCTCATCTCTGTCTGAGTGTCTTCGTGCTGAAAGCAGAGATGTGACATCTCTCCAGAGTGGCTGTGCCTGCGCGGGGTGTGGAGGAGCCAGGATTCATTTCTCTCAATGGACAGCCACAAAAAAACCCAGAATTAACCTTTCCTCTGGCACAAACAGCATAGAAATCTGTCAGGGAATGGGAGGAATTGCACAGTTTTACACCATTCTTCTTCCAACCCCAATGTTTTAGTGCAGGTACCACAGCGTGGTGATTTCCAAGCTGGAGTAAATGGCTATGGGTGCTTAATGATGCATATATGCATACAGTGTTTAATTATGCATATGGAGAGGAGCTAACAGTAAAACTAAGCATAACCATAACAGATATATATATATATGCAATATATATATATATCTGTTATATATATATAATATATATATATATATTGCATATATATATATTGCATATATATATATCTCTATATATCTATATATATATATCTGCAACTAAGTACAGTTAAAGTCAGTGTAACTAAATAATGGACATTCACACCATTTTGGCATGCCTTGATTTTGTTGGTACCACCATGAAAAAAAATGTCCCCCCAGATTACCTTTTCCAGCCTGCAGGCATGATCTGTCATGAGGAAAAGCTGGAAAAGATGAAAAAAGCCACATCAAATTACAAGACCCATGTTCCCAACTGTAAAACAGCCAGAGAGAGGGTTTTGCTTAAGCAAGGAAACAAGTTGTGGTCCATTGTAGCCACATCTTTTGTCACCTGCGTGTCAAAATCTGAATATTTCCACCCACCTCTTGTTGCTGTTGGCATGAGCAGCCCCAAGCCCCGTGAAGACCCCAGGTTACACTAACCCTGGCACCCAAAAAGCACTGGGAGAAAGGGCAACCACTCTGAAAATGCTTTTTGAAGCCTCTGGGGTTTCAGAGCAGCAACTGAGGACAAAGTTGGCCTCTCCATATGTAAATAACGTGAAATTATAATAAATAAAAATTATTTTGCAAAAAACCCTGCCAGATAAATGCTGAACAGAGTTGAACTTTTCTGAATGCAAGCTCTTTATAAAAGTTCTTTCAGCCTGGGCAGCAGGCAGGGTGGGCTCTAGGCTGCCCTTGAGGATGCTGTGATGGAAATTAGGTTGGGATCACCCCTTTCTTGTGTGCCACTGGGCCACACAGATCCCCCTGCCCAGAACCCACCTTCACTGTGATATTTTATGAAAATAAAATAGGATTTTCCTTCTGGGAAGCTGAGCAGCCTCAGAAAAGAAATGTGAACAATAACTGTGATGTAAACAATAACAACAAATAAAACAAAGGCTGTGGAATGTGGTCTGGAGGTTGTTCACCACCAGGTGCATCTGGGATTGGTTCATATGAATTGTTTTCACTTGATTACCAGTCATGGTCCAGCTGTGTCAAGGCTCTGAGCAGTCACGAGATTTTATTTTTAATTCATTTCCTACCCTTCTGATGTATTCCTTTCTCTCTATTCTTTTCACTATAGCTTTTAAAATATAACATGACACAATATAAGTAACACAATATAAGTAACACAGTATAACTCAATATAACATAATATAATATAATATGATATATGATATAATATAATATAATATAATATAATATAATATAATATAATATAATATAATATAATATAATATAATATAATTAATATAATATTCAGCCTTCTGAGAAACATGGACTCACATTCATCTCTTCCCTTGTGCTGGGACCCACAAACACATTGACACTCACCAGGGGAAGTGTCCAAGCACTCCCCAGCAGAGCCAAGCCCTGACTTTGCAATTCCAACAACCCATGGTGAAATTTGCACATAAACACTGAAAATTGCTCTAATTCCTAATATTTATATGCCAATCTTGATGTAAATATGTCCACACACATTTTTTTTTCTGCTGGGGAGGTTTGGAAAGGTGGTAATAAATGGGGCAAGGGAGGCAGATGACGTGCATTTCCCTGTGCAGTGGAGGGCAGGGTGTGCAGGTGGGCTGGTGCTCAGCTGGGAATTCTGATGGAAGCCTTGGGAAGGGCACAGAGGCCATCACAGGAGCAAATCCATGCCCTGAAGGGGGATGCAGTCCCAAGGAGGCTGCTGTACTGTGGAAAGTGTTCATGGACTCAGGGAGAGGATTCTGCTCCTGAAAACCAGAAACCCTGTGGTTTATTGGTCTTTGCTCTTCAGGTGTTTGTGAATCCACTGGGCCTCAGTCTCCAGCTCAGGAAAGCTGGCTGTGCTGACACCAGCTGAAGAGTTATGCCTAAAGAAAACCAAATGCTGAAAAACCCACGAGCCTCGTAGTCGTCACTTGAGGTGTGCTTCAGCTGAGCCCAGCCCTGCAGTGCCTCCCATGGGATGTGTTATTGCCTGGAACCATCCAGGAGCTGTCTGCACGTGGTGTAAATCTGTGCCCAAGGCATGCCAAGCCCCTGCTTTTGCTCCAAATCCAACATATTTCTTCTGATCCTCCCTGGGGAGCGACGGTGGCCCTGAGCTCTCCTAGGTTCCCCTGCCTGTGCCCTGGAACTGGCTCTGTTCCCAGCCCAAAAGTGACATCCCATGGGATGGGACAGCGTGGTGGGGACATGGGAGTGCCTGTCAGGGCTGAATGATCTCTGAAAACGAGACATTTTGAGCCAGACTACAGCAGCTTTGGTATATTTCACCGTGTTGCTGTGGCATTCACCAGCCAAGGACCCTGAGTTGCCTTTGGAATGTTTTGTGGAGTGAAGCAGCAGCAGGAGCTCTCCCCACTGACCTTGCTCCAGACTTTGAATTCAGACGCTGCACAATAAATATTTTTCTCCTCTCTCCTAGTTCACATGAATTTTCAGATCAAGATTCTCTCCAGAGACCTGGTAAGGCTTTCAGGGGGCTGAATCCCTGGATGCTGGTGGATGTTAGTGTAGAATTAATTCCCAGATGTTGGAGACTCTTCTGTCACATGTTTTGTTAAAGCATAACCCTCTTTAAAAATACCCTTTAAAGGATTTTCCTGTTAAAATGATAATTTACTCCAAGATGCAGTGAGAATGTGGAAGGAAAAAGCCTTCACCTTTTTCTAACCAAATGAAAAGAGACCTCCGTGCTTGAAGGATGGAACTGTGAGAGTGCCCATGGAATGATCTGTGCTTGTGAAATTTCACCCTCCTGGCAAGGAGGAGTTGGGATGTCAGGACATTTGTCACAGCTTCCTGTCTCTGGCAGTGCAGGGAGAAATTCCCAGCACAGTTGTCACACTTTTGCCAGGCAATTCAGCACATACCCTTTGATGAATTTGCTGCATGAAGAAAAAAAGCAGCTTTTAATGTGTTTGAGATGAATAAATACAGATATAGACTGAATCCTGTAATTTTGGGGCACTGGAGTTCCTCCCAGTGAGGGTGTCAAGGTGTCCAATGAGAACAAGAGGAACTGTGGTGAACAAGAAAGGCAAATTAGAAAATACAGGTAGTGAAGGCAGTATTTGCTGCAAGTCAAGTATTTTCTGAGGCAAAAGCAGTAATTCTGACATACACATTTTGTGCAGAGATAATTATTGATTACAGAGTAAATTGCACGAATTTATAGATGTGTGTTTTTATAAATGTGTGTTTTTATAAATTGGTGTTGGAAATATGCTAACAATGAAATAACACTCCTCCTTCTGCAGGCCAGCACTACAGTGGTGGTGTGAAGCCAAAGTTTAATGCCAACCAAGAGGCAATTGCACAGGTAATTCCTGGAGGGCTGGGTCTGTGAACTCCTGTCACAGCACATTTAGGTCTTTCAATTCAATTACATTGCTGAATTAAATTGTATTTGTACAAATTTAAAATAAATTGTATTTACTTTGTTTAGAAACTGTCAACAAAACCATGTAAAACATTGTGGTGCAGTTCTGCCCCACCACTTGTACAAATACTCTCAGTTTTTCTGAGGGCTGCAGTGACACCTCAGGTGCTGCTGCTGGTGCTGGCTGGCCATGGGTTTGGGACAAAATCCTGATATCCACGGTCTGTGCAATGGGATTTCACAAGATTTCTTGTTCTCATGTCAGCTGGTCCTGAAGGAACAGCTGAAGCAAAACTTCAGATTTTTAGTGGGAACTTTTTATCTGTGACCAGGCTGTAGGTCTTGTCAAAAAGTGAGCATAAAAGGCTTTCTTACCAAAAGTGATGCATTCCAGTGTCAGTAACATGTTGAATAAATCTCTCTCACATGGACTTCTGAGGAGACAGCTCTGTCATTTTTAAAAATACACTCCTAGCCACTCAGCACATTTCCTGACCATGATCTTGCCTTGCTTTCAGCTTGTTGCTGTCAGTGCTTATTAATTTTAATCCTAAAACATCCTTGTGCCATATGTGAGGTCCAGTACCAAAAGGGATCTTTCAGGGTCTGAGCTGAGAGTTATGATTTGCTAATCTAAACAGCACAGCACACACAAAAAATATCTCTCTTTAAGCCAAGATCAAGCCTTAGGTCTTGACTGTGTTCCTTCTGCAGCCTGGTAAGATGCTGTTTATGACTGGGGCTCAGGAAACCTTTCCTGTTTTAATGTGAGCTTGCAATCATGACATGGTAAAAACAGTCATGCAGGTGTTGTGTGTGTTGTCCTGTTTGGGTAGGACAGAGGTGGTGACTGGAAATCTGAGTGTGAAGTTTGAGAATGAGAGCTAGATTTTTTAGCTCTTCCTGAGCCCTAAGTCAAACTGCCTTTTTGAAAATGGAAATTTGGCTATGAAATCAGGCTTACAAGGGATGGCAGTTTTCTGGTGTGTGCAGAGGACAGGAAGATGCAATCCCTGGTTTTAGTCCTGCAGCTGATTTTGTGAAAGCAGGCATCCCTACTTGATCCATCCCATTCTGCAGCAGCTATTTCCCTGATTAAAGCCATGGTGAGCCAAGCTGGCTCACCATGGCTTTAATCAGATATTTCAGATAACTGATATTAAAAAAACTCAGATATTTCTCTCACTGGACAGCTGCCCAATGTGCTTCCAGCATGGTGGGCTGTGTACTGGGCACAACATGAGCCTTTTCCAGTTGGCTGAAGAAATTTTTACAGGTGCTCTAGAGAGTCTTCAGATGAGAGGGAAACCTTCTGTGCTGGGGCTGGGTGCTCTGTGAGGTGCCATCCCTGTGGTGGGAAGGGGATACAGCCAGGAATCCCTCTGCTTCCTCATTGTGGGGCTGCCTTATGATTTCTGGTAATTCCAAAACCACATTGTGGAAAACGCCAGTCACTTGGTTTTGACATTTTAAAAAGTTTAATAGTAATAAAATGGTTATGAAAATAGTAATATAATTAGAGTAATACAATTTGAACAGTTGAGATTAGGACAATATTAGGACAAACAATAAAAACAAAGAGTTAGGGACAGTCTGGGTACCTCTTTTTGAGCAAAATAAGCCCAAAAAAGGACCCCCATTAACAGAGGATTAACTCTTAAAAAGAATTGCCTGTTGCATATTCATACACCTCACACACGATGCATAAATCCATTCAAACACAGGATTCTGTCTGGTCACTGTCAACTTCTTCCTCTCAATCCTCATGCCATCTTCCAGTCTGAGGTGGGAAGAAGTTAGTTTTGTGCTGATAAGGGAGCAATAAATTCCTTTTCTCTGAAAGATTTAGGTGTCCTGTGGCTGCTGTCTGGTGCAAGTCCTTTCTTAAATATCTTGCACAGCATCGTTTCTATTTTAACATTATGTTATAACCTAAAACTATATTTAACACACTACTTAAGAAAATGAATACAGCATAACTTTCTAAGATAATGCAACATTTATTTTAACACTTGCGAAAAGGCAATCACAAAATACACATTTTTCACGCGCGTCTTCTGACGGAAATCTCTTGTGTGGTCCCTCAGGTGGTCAGCTACAACCTGAGCAGGGCAGGACAGTGGGAAGGAGCACCCTGGAGCCACCCTGGGCTCCCCCACGGCCACTTCAGCCCCCTGAATGTCACCATCAATGGCACGCCCTGCATCCTGTTCTGGGCCAGGAGGATCCTGATCAGGTTTGAGAACCACACCCAGCTGGATTTGACGGAGAGGACGTTTGGAGCCCGCGCCACCGTGGATGTTGGGGACTCAAACTGCAGCGAGGACAGCGCCATGTAAGGGGAATCCTGCTCTGCTGGGGGAGCTGGGCCCACACAAACACTCTGCGAGCTGCTCATGGGAGTGCAGCCTCAAGGTTTTACCTGTTACAGTTTTCAGATCCTTTACTGCTTTAAGGTATAACTCTATCTCCATATAGAGTGTTAGTTAGTGCCTTCACGTTTGGGTCACACAACACAATCCCTCTGGGCCTGTGGCCCAAGGCCACCCTACAGCCTCAGGCCCTGAAAGTATAAACAAAAGTGAATTGAGGGGGGCAAACTGGGGGGAAATCACTTCAGTACCCGAAGCTGCAATTGGAGGATTAACCTCTGAAATGTAAATGGACCAAACTTATAAATGTGGGAAAAACTCGTGACCATTGTCCATTTTGGGTGCAGCCTCTGGGAGGCTCCTGGCTGCCCGAGCTGCACCTTTTGAAGGCCTTTAATTAACACCCACTTCATTCTCGTAATCCTATCCAGCCTCTGTTCTAGGCAGCCACTCCAAGGCATCACGGGGATGGAGGTCCAGGAGCAGCCCCTGGACAGCCTGCACAGCTCAGTGATTTTTGGGGGGCTCACACTGCATGTCTGTCCTAGGTGCACCTCTCTGCCTCCCTCCCAGCCCACCAGAAACCACAGAATTCTGGTTATTAAAGCACCAGGCCTCAGCCAACACAGCCTCACTGAAAGCAAGGCATCAGCACAGGGCAGTTCTGAGCTGCCACACTGAGATTACAACCCCCTGCAAAACACTGTGTAAAATACACAGCAAAGTGTGCCTGCAAATCTGAGAGAAAGCCTTTCTGCTTCTGTCTGTTTTTAATTTTAAATTGCCAGTTAGAGGGCACCCATTTTGGGTGCAGCCTCTGGGAGGCTTCTGAGTGCCCAAGCTCCACCTTTTGAAGGCCATTAATAAATTCCCACTTTATTATATTAATTTTGTCCATCTCCTGTTCCAGGCAGCCACTCCAAAGCATCAGGAGAGCAGCCCTTGCAGAGTCCCAGGATTTTCTGACAATGTCCTGCCAGTGTGGGCAGCAGGGGTTGTGTACTTTAAGCCTGGTGTGGACATTCACATTCAGGGGCACCCAGCTTTGCTCTCAGTGCCTTTGGGGCTGTTGTTCTGTTTCACCTCCAGCTGTTTTACACAGCTGCTTGTGGGGTTGGAGAGGGGATCCTGTGCTGAATGTGGGGCTCAGGTGCTGTGCATGACTAATTTTCCCTTCATGGGGTGTGTGCCAGTGATGAGCTTTTGGGGCTACCTAAAAACAGAGGCCAGACAAAATTAAGAAAACAAAAAGCAGTTATATTTATTGAAGGGCCTTCAGGTACATTTTGGGTAGACAAAGCCCCCCAGGGCCTACACCCAAAATGAACAACAGGTCACTGGTTTTCACACTTTTATTAGTTTGGTCCATTTGCATATTAGGGGTTAACGTTCCAATTACAACTTCAGCTAATGAAGTCATTTACCCCCAGTTTGCTCCCCACAACTTTTGTTGACATTTCTGGGCCCTGGAGCAGTGAGGTGTCCCTGACTGCCAGGCCTGGAGAGGAATTGTTGTGTCTGCCCAGAACGGGACAGCAGTGGCTGGAACTGAATGTGGAGTGTGGAGTTGTGCACTAAAGAACTGCAGGATCACAAATACATGAAAATTACAAAGACTAAAATCCCGAGGCATCTCCAGCAGTGCTGCACAGGGTGCAGGTCTGTATTTAGATGGTCACCTCAAATCCCAGGCTGTGATCCTTGAGGTGCTGCAGACAAGGAGTGGGTTTATCACAGGTTTGCACGTGGCATAAAAGTGTCTGAAAACCTGAGCTCTGCACTCCAGCCTAGCATTCATTTCTTCAGTATCTACCAGATTTGCTGTGTGTTTCTCACACTGAGTGAGAAGCATTCAACAAAATTTTGCTTTTGATGCTTTTCATCCTGAGTGAAAGCTAAGCATGAACCCCACTGCATCCAAAATCCTCCAAATTGGCTGTTCTAGCCTGGCAGGTGGTATTTTTCGTTCCCTTTTGCCATGTGCCTGCTTCTCTCCCCCCATGCAGTGTGCTGGCCTTCTGGCTCACACCAGATTCCACTCTGGGAGGCCTAGAAATCCTAATTGAACATCAGCACTGATTCTACCCCAAAAAGGGAGTTTAAATCTCTAATGACACACACAGCAATAAAAATAACATGGCCAAACCCAGCAGTTTCATTTACCTCCTACACAACATTTCACCTGCACATCTAAATATGTTTTCAATGAAAAGCCAGTGTTACCTCTTTGTGATTGTAGAGCACAAGGTGCACAGACATTTTGGTGAGGTTACCAGACAGCTAAAAGTGAAATTGAAAAAGAACCCAGTGCCACAATATTCAACAAGGCAGGTTGAATATTGCATCATCAGCAAGTGAATTTATCCAGCAGTCTTTTGACAGGGAGAGGTAGAGAACGGAATGAACTTATATTAAAGATAAAAAAGTGATAACAAACATTCCTCCCTCTCTTCTGGCCTACAATTTGAAAATAATCTTAGTCTGATTATGAAGTATTTTAACCTAATAGAAAATAAACTAAGGCAAAATTAAGGGTTTCAAAACACAGAGAGTAGTATCAGATATGATAATCCAACCTGCATTTTTGTTTTATTTTTACTTGAATGGCATATTTGCCTCTGTCTAATCCTCAACTATTTCTGACTTCCCTTTGTAATACAGCAAGGGATGGTCTGGAGTCAGTCTTAGGGGACCAGTGTTACCCAAGAAGTCTAGATCACCTATGAAATTGTGGGGTTAGCTGTTTTTTACTTTGGTTGGATTTTTGTTTGTTTAAAAAATGTTGCTGTTGGTTTTCTGTTTTGCTTTTGTTTTCTCAAGTAATCCTCACCTTTAATTTTGAAGGCCTTTCAGAACCTGCATGCTTCCATGGTGTTTTCTTTTTGTCTTTCTTGAAAAATGAGAATGTCCATGCAGGTTTGAAGAGGCAAAATATTGCTTGTAAGTGAGAAGAATATATTCAGCCTAATCATCTATTGCATTAATTAACCTCAATCAAGACGTGAATGAGTATATTTCACTGGAGGAAGATTTAATCCTTTCAGGTTTTCCCCCACTGACTTCAAGGATAGACTGAGCAAAAAATTCCCTGTATGACTGACCCTAATCTTTTGTCGTGCTTTTATCTCTGGAGATTTCTGAATTTTTTTTCCTAGCCTGATGTAATTTGCTTTTTGACCTAGGCTTTCCCTGAAGTTTGGTGACATTGACAATCTCAAGGGACTTGTTATCAGGTAAGTTTATATAATAACATCCTTACTAGATAATAACATAATGTAAATGCAGTGTTATGCAGCTGTGTGGGGAATGAAAGAGAATTTGTTTAAGCAAAAATAATGTGAGAGAAACTCCTGTACAGCTGAAACACCTGCATTCAGCACGTCTGTCACCTGACTTGTTTTATGAAGACATTTTTTCCTCCTACATTGAATTTTCTACTCTTGGAGAAGTTTGGGTCATGTCTTTTGTGTGGAATTGTCCCATGTCTGAGATTTTAGCTAAACTTTAATAATTCAGTATGGTCTGGGCATCAGACTGTGACCTACTTTATGTTGGTGATAGAAGAGAACAGCATTTCTTGAAAAGTGACTTTCTATTCACCGGGTGGAAGTACAATACCAGTGTTGAATTAATATTTTTCCAAGTAATTAGGCAAAATCCCCTCATACTCTTCCTGTTTTTTGTGGGAGAAACCAAACTGCTCCAGCTGCCATGGGGAGCAACCTCAAAACCACAGGATATTTGGGGCTGGAAGGGATGTCTGGAGATGATCTGGTCAATGCCCCTGCCTGGGCATGGTTCCCTGGAGCAGTGGCACAGAATCTGGGGCTGGGATGTCTCCAGACGGGGACACTCCAGGCCCTCCCTGGGCAGCTGTTCCAGGGCTTTGTGGAAAGCTGTCCCTCCCTTTCCAGACTCCAAGGAAGGAGGCAGATCTCACATAATTCTGATTATTCTGATACAAACTGGCCGCGCCAGCGAGTCGCTCAACGCGCGAATTTACCACTTGCAATCCTCCCACTGACTTCCTTCCTCCTCTCTGCTCCTTCCCAGGCTCTTGTTGACCACCAGCTACTACCAGCTGTCCGTGCAGAGCTGGTTCAGCCTGCACAGGCTGCAGCTGCTCTACAACCACTCGGTGCAGGCGACGTTCAACGCCACGGGGATCCACGCGCCCGCCGCCCTCTCCTTCCACTGCCAGCACGTCAGCAGCCTGCACAGATACCACGCTCTGCTGGTGCCCAGCTCTGAGAACGACCTCTCCCACCTCTGGGAGGTCACCTTCGTCGACTTCCAGGTGATGCCATGGGTTTCAGACAGATGGATGGCGTGGATAGGTCGAGGGGAGGTTTCGCCCTTCCAAGGAAAGGGTAAAACCTTCCACGCACAGTTTGCACTTGTGCCTCACCTGGGATGTTTTTTTGGGCTACCTAAAAACACAGACCAGACCAAGTTAAGAAAATAACAAGTGGTTATATTTATTGAAGGGCCTTCAGGTAAATTTCGGGCAGACAAAGCCTCCCCCAAGGCCTACACCCAAAATGAACAACAGGTCGCGAGTTATATATACTTTTATAAATGTGGTCCATTTGCATATCATGAGTTAATCTAACAATTACAGTTTCAGGTAATGAAGTAATTTATCCCCAGTTTTCTCCCTCCCAACTCACTTTTGTTTCCATTTCTGGGCCCTGGGGCAGTGAGGTGTCCCTGACTGCCAGGCCTGGAGAGGAATTGTTGTGTCTGCCCAAAATGGAACAGCAGCAGCTGACACTGAATGTGGAGTTTAGAGTTATTCACTAAAGAACTGCAGGATTACAAATACATAAAAGCTAAAATCCCAAGGCATCACATGGAGCACAAAACAGAAACTAAGAGTTTTCCTGTCCAAGGAAATTAAAGGCTGTTTTTTGTGGTCTTTCTGCTTGTGTTCCCTCTAGTGGTGAGTGAATTTGATTTCTTGTCATTACATAGTTTTGAGCTGAGCTCTCACACTCAACACCAATAATAGCACCACCCACTCAGGCATGGGATTCATCTCACTTCACTTTTGATGCCTAGGAATTTTAACCTTGTACCCTCATTACAGTCACCCCAGCCTGCCTCTAAAGCCACTGGATAATTCCCCTGACCCATCTTAAGCCCTTATTTTAGGATGAGATTAATAATCTTCTGAAAGTGTCAATTCTTCTGTGTTGGGCAATGAGGGAGCTTAAGATGGCAGGACTAGAGTGCTTTGCATTTAGATACCTGAGTCAGGGGGCATGAGGAGCTGAAGAAGGAATGGAAAAACCTTTTCTCACTGTGTGAAAATTGCCATGGACTGATTTAGTGGAGCTGACAGTCAATTCCCTGCATGCCAAAGTGCTAAAATCCATATTAGAACTGAAACCATGAATAAAACCTGTTGATATTTTCCATAGCTGGGTGCAGCTTCCTGTAGTTTGGCTGGTTTGCTGCCACCCGTGTGGAACTGGTGAGAAAAATCTTGTCCTAGGGCAGGCACTTGAGAATGTTTCCTGGTTTTTCGTGTTGGAGTTTGTGAAGCAAAAACTCTGGGGACTCTCAGCAAGTGATGCTGGAGATGCACAGTTAACATGAAAGGCACCATGCCTGCAATTAAATATTGCTGAGCCACCAAGAGTGAACATGGAAGGGTCTGTTTGAAACTCAGCTGCAAATCCTTTGGGCAGCAGAGCAGAGTGGAGGGGATTAGAAGAGCTGGCAGCTTCAGAAGACTGACCTGGATCAACTCTGGGCATTAGCTCCAGCTCTCAGTGGCAGACACAAATTTGTGCAGGTGTTAAATCAGAAACTCTTACTGCCAGCAGGAGCCAGTGAAACACAAATTAATGAAGCAGAACCTTATTTAACACGGTCCCTCTTGTTCTCTCTGTAGATTCAAGGTTTTAACATCCAAGAAGGACATTTTGCCTACGCCAGAGACTGTGCATCCTTCCTCTCCCCAGCAATCCTGATGGGGCTGGTGATGTCCCTGATTCTGCTGCTGGTCCTGGCCTATGCCCTGCACATGCTCCTCCACCTGAAATCCCTGGACAGGCACTACGAGTGCAAAGCTTCTCCTGCCTACTTTGCACAGATGAAGGACAGTGACATGGGGGATGAGAAGGAGCCACTGAGAAACAGTGGAAATGAGTGCTACGAGCTCAGGAGCCAGCAGTTTGGTAACATCTACATTTAGCAGCCTGTGTCTCAGTGAAACGAGGTGTTTTCTTCTGCTGGCACTGCTGTATGTAGTGTGTGCAGATTTTTGTACCAGCTGATGAAAGGAAAAGTAGGTAACAGATTGTTTAGCCAGTTATTCACTGATAACCATCTCAAAGATGCCTTGGGAAAGAAGGTGAGATAAAAAAATTCCATTGTGAATTAGAGATATTCGTGTTGTGGGACTTTACTCCTGTAGCAAAAAGCCAAAATAGAGGCATAGCTCCTCATCCAGCTCACCAAGTCTTGAAGAGAGGATCTGTAATGAACACTTTGAAATTAAATAAAGGTTTAAAAAAAAACAAACCACACTCTTTGCTTATTCTTTCAGAAGGCAAGATTTCCCCGGATCTGTAATGAACACTTTGAAATTAAATAAAGGTTTAAAAAAACCAAACCACACTCTTTGCTTATTCTTTCAGAAGGCAATTTCATTTCATATTTTTAAATTTTTTATATTTTTTATATTTTATATTTGCTCTGTGTCCTGAGAAAACAGCATCAGTTTCTTTCTCTGGATCTACTTCCCAAGTCACACCCCCTCCTTTTTGTCCCCATAAACTCCTTTTCCTGCTCTGGAATCCTCAGGGCCACTTAAGGTGTGTTTTTATCCACTGCACAGATGAAATAGTGGCTGCAGGACAGCAGCACCCTGGTGCTTTCCTGTGTCTAAGATGGGGGTTTATCCTGAGGATCTGCTGGGAAAACACCAGGCATCTGCTGACAAAGGCTTACCCCATGGCTCAGCTCCGTGCCAGGAGATGGATTATCAGCATTATATCCTGTAATTCCAGGTAAATTTATTTTCTGCCAAATCCCATCAGTCTCCCTCGGGATTTTCTACCTGAATGGAGAATGCCAGATGGAAATAAATAAATAAAAAAAAATATATATATATCTAAACATAAAGGTGGAAGCTGCCAGCAGTGAAAAGGACACTGTGCTATGATTTTCCCTGCTGCCTCTGAGAATTTAGGATACTGCCATCCCACACTCATCCTTTCTTCTGATGGGGGCAAAGTTTGGGAACTCCAAATTAGCCATAATTTGGCCCTGCTTTCCAGCAGGTATGAACACAGCACTGTTCTCAGCACTGTAGTGCTTTTATGTTACAAATTATGGGAGCCACAACATGATAGAAAATCAATTAAAACCAGATTTGCAAGCAAATAGCTTTTTAAATTTTAGATGTCAGAATTAATTGGTTGTTTGAAGCCTTTGCAGATGGTGCTGCAGAGGAGTTTAAACACCTTGAGAGGTGTTCACATGTATCCTGTTTATTAGTACAGGTGACACACTGACCAGATGTGGAGTCCTCAGAGATTAGTTCACCTAGGAAGGCACTTCAGAGGGGAAAAAAATTTATCTTTGACACATAACCAGGTGTAAAAGACAAGCTTTTGAGGACTTGCCAAGGCTGCCTGTGGCCAGCTGCGGCCAAACTTTTATCTTTTCCATGAAGGGGGCAAGCAAAATCATGAATGTCTGAGTGGGGCTGGCAGGAGAAGGTGAGAATTAAACCCTGGCCAGGCTGGTCCCCTGTCCTGCCCACAGAGCTGGGCACAGCTCAGGGTGCCAGGGCCAAACAGGAGATGTTCCTTGTGCTCTGGGGAGCTGGGCTGAGGAAATAAAACCTGGCACTGCTCAGAGGCAGCCTGAGAAATTTACTGCAAGTCCTTGGTGTGAGATCCTCACCTGGCTGAGCCGCCCTTCCCAAATCCAGGTTTTTGAGGCACAGGGGAGCCTCTTCCTCCCACAGAGGAAATTTCTCCTCCTGGCTGGTGTCTGATGGAGCTGCCATAGTTCTGACCTGATAATTCATTTCCTTGCATGGTTTAAGTGGGCAAATCTACACCTTTGTTGTGAGAGGCTGTATAAGATGAGATTGGGAATGAGGGAATTTCCCTCCGGCCCTGTCCCTCACTCCTCATCCTCTTTTCCAACCCAGCTGTGTTCCCTTTGCTTTTCCTTGTTTTTCAGGATGGATATCTGCTGGCTTAGTGCTGGAGATGCTCAGCACTGCAAACCTCCAGCGTGTGCCAGGCCAGACTTTTTGTTGCAGAATTTCAAGGGTTGTGTGTGTGTGCCCCTCCCAGCCCCTCCTGAGCCAGAGACAATATTTAGTGCCTGATAACTTAAAAGGAAAACTTTGGAAGGAAAGGAGAATTCAGAAAAAAAACCAAGAATAACTTAAAAGGAAAACTTTGGAAGGAAAGGAGAATTCAGAAAAAAAATGAGAAAAAAAAACAAGATTTTTTTTTCAATTTATCAGCTTTTTCTAAACCATGGCATGACTGGGATGTCCTGGGAAAAGGAGTACACACAGTATTTATCTCTGCTGTGACTTTCTGTGTTACTGTTCTGCCTGGCAGTGGCAGGTAATTCCCTCTGCCAGGTAGCCCCTGTGCCATCACAGCTCCACTCAAATGACACAAGGATTTACAAAGGATAAATACACTAATTGAATTAGACAGGAAATATACTGTTGGTCACAGGACAGGAAGGATGAGATACATATTTGTAAAGAGTTAATGATGCTTTGGTGGAAAATGCACCAGAGGGAAAAAAAAAATCATCTTAATTGCAGTTTCTGTTTCCTGGTGTCATGTATAAAAGCAAGCACCCATGGCTGAAAAACACAAAAATGTGTATTCTTCCATTCCCAGTAACCATGAGCCAAATAATCCTTATCAAATGCACACTTGGGAAAAACAGAGACATTCTACTGCCCTGGAACTGAAGCAGGACAATTCAAGTTAAAATTATTTGTGTATTTGATACAGAAATAAGATGCAGTGGCACTAGCAGACTGGCTTGTAAAATACAAGCTTTTTTCCACATGCATAATTTCAATTCTGCATGAGAACACCTTAGGCTTTCCAAGGTGTATGTGTTCACTTACACAGAAACCTTACAGCATCCTTTCAGAACCAATTCAGTGCTCCAAATTCAGGGTGCCATCCACTCTCACTCAGAGCTGAAAGGAAAAGTCTCACTTCCTTTAACTCACACAGGATAAATGTCACAGGCTGTGGTAACGCTGAATTGAACAAATGAAAACATTTTTTTCCCCTGCATTTCATCTGCAGTAGTTAAAATGTTGTGTAATTGCCCCTCACCCCAATATTTGACAATTTCACTTGGCAGAAAACTGGTTTTTCAGGCAGCACATTGAGCACTGTTGCTTGAACTGAAGAGGTCGAGTTTTGGCTTAGCATTAATTAAAAATGCACAAGGAATAATCAGAGCCATTGTCACTGTAAAAAAGCAGGGAGACAAACCATGAGCCCAGCAGCTGGCAAGTTACACTGAGTTACAGGGAGCCAGAAGAAATGGATTTATTTCTTTCCTTCAAGGTTTTTAAACGGTGGCATTTCACTCTCATCCTTGAAACACTGATTTTTGCCACAGCAGCTTTGGTATTTCTGCTTTTATGCCTTTTAAATCGAGGATTTCCAAGAAGCTGTGTGCAGCCTCTCCTTTCAGAGACTTTCCCCAGGAGCTCAGAGATAATTTTCAGGGTGGGTCTGTCCTGCACCATTACTGAACAACTCCTGAGGTTCACTCCACCTCCAAAAAGCCTTGTGACATGGCATTTAACTGGGGTGTGACAGGCCTGAAATCTGATTTTATGGTTCCCAGGTCACCCCTTAATTTGTTCACTGTAACAACACAATAAATCAATAAAAAATGTGATGTTTTAGGGCCAAACCTGTACAAAATCAGAATGCGCAATTTTTTATATACATATTTTTCCACTTCCACAAACTGATAACTTATAAATCAGAATTTGCAGCTTGTTTCTCCTGAGTCAGCAGTGTAAATTTGCTCATGACTCACATTATGTTTGAAGCCTAGCAAAGAGTTTCAGTCCCTGAAAATTTTGGGACAGCCCTCCTGAACATTGTCTGAGTGCTTTTTCTGGGTGGTTTTTTTGGTTCTGGTACATCAGCATGCTCTGTGTTGGCTGCCTAAATACCTGAATTGGTTATTGCAAACAATTGCCTGTTTGTTGGTAACTGCTTGGGAATATGAAGGAATTTTCTCTTGGGATGGAAGCTGGAAAAGGAGGATTTCCAGTTAAATGAAGCAACACTTTTTGTTTGGCCTCATGATGTCCCTTACACCATTGTCCTGGAGCCAGTCTGCAGCTTTTTTGCCATTTCTACATGTTTGCAGTGGAAATAATTAATTATAAGTATTTTCTCATTAAAACAAAACAAAACAAACCAAACCAAAAAACCCCCCCAAAAAAACCCAAAAAACCCCCAAAAAACCAAAACAACAAAACCCAAACCCAAGAAACAACCATAAGCCTCCAAAAAAACCCAAAAACCCCAAACAAAAAACCAAACCAACAACAAACAAACAAACAAATGAAACAAACAAAAAACCCCACAAAAGCCCCCCACAAAAACAAAAAAAACCCCAAGTCCAAACAAACCCCAAACCAAAACCACACACACAAAAACCCCCCAAATCTGAGTTTTTCAGCTCTGGTTTCCCATTGTTTTCTTCAAGCTAAAGCTGGTCTTTCCAGTGAAAAGGAATTTGCAGCATTTTGTCTTATCAACAATGAGCAGGTTTTTCACTCCCAGCTGCAGTTTTCTGTCACAAAATATCAATCAAGGCTCTTGAGGAGACTGAAAAGCTCTGTTCCAGCAGTACCACAACTGCACAGATGTGAAGCCTGGAGAGAAAGGGACAGTTTAACTTCACTTCTTGAAAAAACCCCACATTCAACCACTCTGCAAACACGGGTGTGAAATGAAATGTGGGGTGGTGACAAATCCTGCCCCTGATCAGCAAAATGAATTTGTTGGAAATCCTTAAACCTGTTCCCAAATAAGCACATCCTCAGCATTAATATTCTTCCTTTTCAGATCTGTTCCAACTGGCTCGAGGTACGACACAGGGAAAAAACCTTAAATTCCTTTTTTATCAGGGCTGTTGCCTGTGGTGCCACCTGGGGGTTTTTGAGGGTCGGAATGGTTTGCATGAACACAGTTGCAGTGAAACTCATGGTCTGCCAAGGTCCCTTGGGATTGCTGTCCCCAGGATTTTTGCAGCCCCTGGAATTTGCAAAACTCCTCAGGGAAAATCCAAAAAGGTGCAGAATTACACATATGATCTTGCTGCAGAGTTGGGAGGATTAGTGGGTCACCAGCAGCAGGGAAATTACAGTGTCAGCCTCTCCAAAGGCAGATCCCTCATGTCATTAAAGTGATCAGGAAATCTTCAGTTCTCCTGAAAATCTGCTTAGTGAATTACATAAACCCCTGGTGGCAATTTGTGTGGAAGTGGCTGGAGCATCATTCTCCAGTAGTGCCTGAATATCTTTGGTTCTGTTCCTCTGGCTGACTGCTAGGAAGACATTTCTAGCCCACTTTATAATATTTTTTGTTGTTCTTTGTTCTACAGAACTAATTTTAGGGGGAACTTTCACTCCATGTGCAAGCTGTGTAGGATCTAGGCTTGACACTTGGAAGTCACTAATTTCCCTTTTATCCTTCCAAACTCTGAAGTGAGTTGCAATTATTAGAGGATTGTTGGGTTTTTTTGGTGGTCCTTCAAGAGGTCTGAATTATTCTAATGAGGTCTGAATGATTCCGTTAATGCCTGAATTATTGTGAATTAGTAAAATCTCATTGCTTCCAAGGACACATTGGGAAGAATGGCTGGGAATTTTGAAGGAAATGCATGTAATAATTGAAAGATGAATGGTGGAGAGTGAAACTCCCCCCAAAACAGAACATAGCCAGCCTCACAGAGAAGCCTTTCTGGGCTGTGATAAATTCCTTGGTCAGGCCTCAGCTGTGTCAACCTTTCTAGATGCTGTATGTGCTGCTTTGCCTTATTTATTCCTACCACTTCTGGCCGCTTTTAAAACACAGGAATGTGCCACAGACATATTTTATAAAATATCCTTTTCCCAGGGTCTTTTCCCCTGAAAAGCTGGGAAGCTGCAGCTTCTCCATGTTGTGCTGCTTTGGAATGTGATTTGGAGATTGTTTACCCAGCATGTGAAATTGTTTCTACTTGATGGCCAATCAAGTGTCAGGGGATTATTTGCATATTACATTATATTATATTACACTACATTACATTATATTATTATATTGTGCTATACTAAAGCTATACTAAACTACAGAGAGAAAGGAATACATCAGAAGGGTGGGAAAGAAATGAATAATACAAACCTCTGACAGACTCAGAGTCTGACACAGCTGGACTGGGATTGGTCATTACATTAAAAACAATTCATATGAACCAATCCCAGATGCACCTGGTGGTGAACAACCTCCAGACCACATTCCACAGCCTTTGTTTTATTTGTTGTTATTGTTTACGTCACAGTTGTTGTTCACATTTCTTTTCTGAGGCTGCTCAGCTTCCCAGGAGGAAAATCCTGGCAGAGGGATCTTTGATAAAAATATCGTGGTGGGAGATGTGCCCGTGCTTTCCACTCGTGTACAAACACAGGAGCAGCAAACGAGATAAGAATTGTTCTGATAATTTCTTTTGCTGCTTCTCCAGGAAAAAAAAAACAAAAACAGAGAGAGAGAATTGTGTCTCTCTGTTCAGGGAGTGTGATTCTCACATGGCTCCGTGGTGACAGCTCTCTCTGGGCAGCTCCCCAAATCACAGAAGCCCTGAGGCTGGAAAATCCCTCCCAGCCCTGGGAATCCCAGCTTTGCCTGGGCCCCACCTTGTCCCCAGCCCAGGGCTCTGAGTGCCACCTCCAGGAATTCCTTGGACTCCTCCAGGGATGGGCACTCCAGCCCTGGAAGAGAAGCCCCCTGAGCAGCTGTCTCACCTTCCCTGCAAAGCCATACTCCACAAGTATTTTTTTTCCCCTCGGAATTATCAGGTGGAATTGAAAGGTCCTTTAAGCTCTGGTCTGCAGAGAACACAGCAAGATGTCCTCACCCACAACTGCACAAGAAACACATATCTAGTCAGGTCACTTCTTCAGTTCCTCCTTGCTGGATGCCTGGGTGGCAACATCATCATTTCTCCCTTGTGTTAAACAGGGGAAATAAAAGCATTATTCAGAACACAGGGGAAACACTCACCTTTTACTCTCTAAATGTATCAGGCAGAATTCTGAGAAATCATGTGGTAGTTACTTCATTATGTGCACGATAAAGTCTTTGATACTTTTTCATGTAATGCATCTTCAAAATCCAGTTTTTTTCAAATATGTCCTGTGCAAACACCCCCTACCCCAGCGCCCAGCCTGCTGCAGAGACACCTTCCCTGAGCTTTGCTAACAACCCAGGGACCTTTAGGGTCTGCCACATCACATTCCTCCAGGGCACAACAGGAGAAAACCATGATTTTTTAACAGAGCTGGACTCACAAACTGCTCTGAGAGCAACCCCCTGCAGGATTTCTTTTCCAGCAGGTTCATGACATACCAAAGGCAGCTCCTGACAGCTCCTGACACCCTTCCTGGAGTGCCAGAGCTGCTGAGTGGCCCAGGAGTCCTCAGCTCTGGGCTCTGGGGCCAGGATGGGTGACTCTGTGTCACCTGCACGTGCTGTGTGTTGGGACAGGGACAGCCAGGTGTCCCCCAGGATGTGGGAACAGGAGGGATGTCTTGGTGTGAGAAGCCAGGTGTCTGCTGAGGAAGGCAGGAGCCTCCCCTGAAATGGAAAATGCAAACCCCCTCCCTCTGAATTATTGTAATTTTGAAATGTAGTGGTTAATAATTAATGGCCCATGAGCAGCAGAGATCTCCTGGAGGGAGGATTGGGTATAGGAGAGATAAAGAACACTGCCCCATGAACGGCAGATGGAAATGGAATTCACACCCCAGCCACATCTTGCATTTCCAAGACAAGGGAGAAGACAGACAGGATGGGAAGACGACCTTGGGAGTGGCAAATCCAGCTCATTTACCCAGAGGGTGATCGGAAGGATCCCAGGAGATGTGGCTGCATTTTCCATCTCAGAGCAGTGTCAAGGTGCCTCCCTCCCTCAGGTCTGTCTGGCTCTGACCCTGTTTTGCTCTGAGTGATGTTTTATGGAGAATTCTGCAAATTGCAGGTGTGATTCCACTCCTGGTGGCTGGGAGGCAGGCGGTGTGTTTAGCAGGAGATGGATTACCCCTGGCCCAGTTAATATAATTTTATTTTGCTTCTTGTTCTTACTGACACAATTCAGAATGTCCTGCATCACGACCACCTGCCATGTTTACAGCAATTTCCCTCCCTGTGTCTTAATTCTATTCCCTGTGACTTTTGCCAGGATTCCAGGGAGGATTGAGGAGAGAAGGGTTGGTTAAGGTTTCCCTGACTGACCCTGCACCCACCGCCAGCTCTGCAGAGTGAAGAGAGCCCCAAAATTCAGCAGATATCCCCTCCCAGGGTGAACTGATGGCAGCATGCCTTGTCATAATGTCATTTAAATTTCTTTGTTGTTGTGAAACACTAAAACACAGCAATTCCACGCAGGATTTAAGGACAATTGAGTGCACAGAGGGTGGGTACACAGAAATTTTGTGGTAGCTTTGTCCACATCAAGAAACCAGGAACACTGGCAAGATACCAGATAAACGTCTAACTTTTCATTTTGGTCCAGTGACAAAATGGAACAAAAAACCCCAACCCAACCAACCAACCAAAAAACAATAAAAAAACCCCAACAACAAAAACAACAACAACAAAACCCCCCAAAACCAACAACCAACAACAACAACAACAAAAAACAAAAAAACCCAAAAAACAAAAAAAACCACAACCCCCCCAAAAAACCCAACAACAACAACAAAAAACCCCCCACTAAATTATTAAAGAATTTTTATTTTGACCTCTTCAGGCAGCTGAGAATTCTCATGCTACCTCTTAGTGCAAATCAGTATTTCTTAAATTTCTCAAGAGGTCGCTAATCAACACCTCACTGCCCAGTTATTTTGGTGCTTGCTGATCTCAGGGTAAACATAGACATCAGAAAACTGATTTTTCCTGTTAATTTATGGAGTTTTCTAGGAATTTAAATTAACCCGTGTTAGGTCTTCAGGGGCAAGCTTGTTTGCATGGATTTAGTAAACCAAAGTAACTGTGTTTCTGCAGTCTCCTGAACAAAAGAAGTCCTGCTTTAGAACATTTAATTTTTAGTTATGTTAGTCTATATTAACATATATAAATATACTAAATATTTATGAATGTATAATATATAAAACTTATATAAATTAAAAATTACATAAAATTTAAATTATATGTTTAATTCATATAATTAGATATAAATTGTGTAGTTATAAATTCATATATAAAATTTACATATGAAATAATATATTTTTTGAAATACTAAAGTTATCAAACAACTGTATATTAAATTTATATTATTATATATAAATTAAACATATATAATATATATAAGTATAAAATTATAATAGAATTAAATTATAAAAAATTAAAATAATTTATTTTATAAATCAAAAATTACAATTATAATTTTTAGTTATATTATTTTGCAGTTATATTGATTTCCACCTGGGTAATTTTATCTACATAAATCTGGTTTAAATACTGATGTGCCAGGGTTGTGGAGCCACACTCTTTCTTTTGGAGGTGAGCAGGTTCAGCTGCAGATGTAAAGAGGTGAAGTCAAACTTTGTGTCCAGGCCTTTTCCAGTTAATTCCACTTTTTCCATGCCACCAGCTGCAGAGATTTTTATATCTTTTCTGTGGATTCAGGGGGAGCTTTGCTCTTCAGGGCAGCTTCTGTTTGGACCAGATCAAACAGAAAGCTGGCACAGACTTTTTTTTCCTTTTTTTTTTTTTTTTTTTTTTTTTTAACCAATTCCAAGGTCTAAGCAGCTGAATCTTCTTCAATTAGAGAAAAAATACCAACAGCTGCACAGTTGGGTCATCTTAAACTACAAAATCTCAGATAATTCATATTACTTCTTCTTTTAATTATTATTTATTTTAGGACTAGATACAGAAGGGATTTACCAGCAATAAAGAGGGATGCAGGATTATTTCCACAGCACGTGGGTGGATGGGGAGCATCCTCATGCTCTTTCCTGTATGAAAATTTCCCTAATTCCATCCAGTGCAGGTCAGAATTCACTGCAGGTGCCTGAGGCACCTGGATTGTGGTTAAAACCTGCAGGAGATGTGAATTCAGCATGACCAGGAGCTTGTTTAAAATGCATCCCAGCTGCTGCAGGACCAAACCCCTATGGCTGCCAGACTCTCCTTTGCCTCTAAATGCAAATGCAATAATTCCTGGAGTGCCAGCAGCACCTGGGATGGGCTTAAAACACCCAGCAGGAAAAAGTTGGTCACCCCTCACACTCCTGTGTTCCTGGGGGGGAAAAAAAAAAACAAACCCTGCAGCCTCCTCCCAGGTTATTCACAATATCTGAGGTCCTTGAGAGGTTCAGACTTCCCAGAGCACCTGATACCAGAGATTTCCCTTTAATGTACAACCCTCTGTTTACATTTTTAATTCTTATGGGATTCAGGGGTTTTTCTTCCCCACTGTCTATTTCATCTTTCAATATCCAATTGTAAAGGCAATTTGTAAATGCAAATATCTTTTCCTATTCAGGGGTTTTTCTTCCCCACTGTCTATTTAATCTTTCAATATCCAATTGTAAAGACAATTCGTAAAGGCAAATATCTTTTCCTATTCACCAATCAGTGGAATCCTTCCCATTGTTCCTTTTCTCCCCCAGTGCTGGTTTTATCCACCAGTAGACCCACACAAATTTGTGTAAACACAAATCCCCCATTCCTCTCACCATTTTCCCTCTTTGAGACAGGCTTCCTTTGCAGAACATGGATTTTCCATCCTGTTAAAAAGCCAGCTCAGTGCTCCCTGTACTGAGGGCAGCGTTTCTGGGGTTTGCATGATGTGTTGGAAATCCACAGGGAGCTGTTTGTCCCCTGGTGCCAGAGCATGGGCCAGGCTCTGCTCAGTGCTGCCAGGGCCAGGGATTTTGTTATATGACCTCTTATATTCTTTTCTTTAAAAATATATATATGGGGGAAAAATAGTTTTGGTTTTCTGAAAGTTTTCTGAAGGTAGAAGCTTTCAATTCCTTCAATATGACAGCACTTCTGTGTGCAGTTTGCTGCTTTGTGGGTGCTGTGGGGAAAAGGGGAAGGGAAGATGTGGAGTGGGGATACAAGGAGGGAGGAGTCCTGTGGGCAATGCTGTCTGGTTCACCTGGAAAGGAATTAACAAGAAACTCAGCAAAAAATGGGGTTTTTTTCTATGAATTTCTTACCGTGATTATGAATATAATTTTTTGGAGGTATTTTTGAGATAAATCTGGAAATAGTTAAATAAATAAGTACCCTCAGAGGCAGATGCTGTCTTGGTGGAAGGTCCCAGAATGGTTCTCACCCTGCCCTGTCCCTTTTTCCTGATCCTGGAGCACGGTGAGAGCTCAGGGGATGCTGAGAGGGGGTGAGGGGGGTGTGAGGGGAGGGGGTTTGGCTCCCTGCAGTGGAAATTGGGTTTTGGGGGAGCAGGGACCCTCCAGCCACGGGACAGGGTCCCCACAAAATCCCCACAAAATCCCCCCAGAATCACAGAATGGTTTGGTTTAGAAGGGCCCATGAAGATTTTCCTGTTCCTCATTCAGCATTTGGGGTCTTTGCACTCATGTCCTGTCCTTGCCTCCTTGTTTTTTACTGCCCCAGTCTTTCTGCCATCTGCCACTAACAGTTTTAAATATTTACCCTGGATCATTCACAAAATGTTGTATGGTATAGACTCAATAACTAATTTGTATAATTTGCATTAAAAGCCCATCTTGTCTTTTGGTTTTTTTTCTGTTTACAGTCACACTTAGAAATCTGCCAATTAATGTACTCCATGTGTGGGTTATTTCCTTTTCTTTTTTCTTTTATTTTTTTCATTTTTTTAAATTGGAGTGCTCTGTATCATGTAAAAGTGTTTGCATATCATTGCATTATTAGATTGACTGAAACCTTTTACATGACTATTTGACAATTAAAATTTTCTCTTGACCCAAAGGATTTGTGACCTTATGCTTAATTCAATGAAGAGCTTAGGTTCAGGCAAATTTTAAAATTCCAAAATGAATAATTAGGTTTTTTGTCATACTGGAACATTGCAAGTTTGTGTCAAGCAATACTCTGGTAGCAAAATGCATTTAAAATAAATTAAGGGTTTTTTAAATAATAAATACATTAGTGGTACTGTATTCAATAAGCTGAGATGCAAAATAATTACATTTTTAAAAATAATTTATTTTTAAGAAGATTGTTACTTCAGACACTTCTGCCTTGCAGAATTTGCTTTTCAGCCTTTCCAGTTGCATATGGGGTGTAATGCTGATGACTGATATGTAGGAATTAGAGAATTGTGACAAAATAATGTGCCATATGACCAGTCAGGCAAAACCATACAGACTTGGTTGGAACAAGTCCTGAATAAATGAAAGATTTAGAAATAACATGACATGGTTAATGGGAGTCAACAAGGTAAAAAAAAAAAAAAAATAGAGGATATGATGGACTGCCCCATCAAGGTCAGACCATGATCGTGGTGTAATTAAGAGTAGCTTGTAAAATGCTTATTTAAAAGTCACTAATTTCTGTCTCTCACCTCCTCTGCCAGTTCTGGTGTGTAAGCCATGAGAATTTAAGTGGAATGGAATGGAATGGAATGGAATGGAATGGAATGGAATGGAATAGAATAGAATAGAATAGAATAGAATAGAATAGAATAGAATAGAATAGAATAGAATAGAAAGAATAGAATAGGAGTAGAATAGAGTAGGAGTAGAATTGACTGGAATAGAATATCCTGAGCTGAAGGGACCCACGGGATCACCCAGTGCCACCCTGCCCTGCACAGACCCCCAGCAACCCACCCTGGGCATCCCTGGAGTGCTGTCCAGGCTCTCCTGGAGCTCTGGCAGCCTCGGGGCTGTGCCCATTCCCTGGGGAGCCTGGGCAGTGCCAGCACCTCTGGGGGTAGCAGAACCTTCCCTGATCTCCACCCCAAATTCCCCTGTGCCAGTCCCAGCCGTGCCCTGCTCCTGTCCCTGTCCCAGAGCAGAGGTGGGAGCTGTCCCTGTGCTGCCCTGGGGGGAAGCTGTGCAGCCCCACGAGGTTTGCACCCTTTTGTTGCCGTGCCAGGGCTGTCATTTGGCCTCAGAGCTGTTCTTCCTGCCCAGGGTTTACCCGCTGGTGTATTTTTAGAGATCAATCACGCTGCCTGACTTTGATATGCTAAGCAAGCCTTTCCCATATCCTCTGAGCTGGCCCTGCCTCCTCCCCAGTTGTCCCAGCAATGCAGCCAGCTCCATTCCCATTCCCAGCTCCTCTTGGAGCACAGCTGGCTCGGCAGCAAAGGCTGCTCCAGATGAGGGCTCATCCCTGTTTAATGAAAGAGCATTAATGGCTTACCTGGATGCCTCCCCTGCTAAGCCAGAGGATGCATTTCCCTGGCTTTGATGGTGGGGGTGTGCTCATCAGTGCATCAGGCACTGGAATTTTGGAATGCCTGAACAAGTGACCCCCATCTGGAGCTTGCTCTGCTCCAGCCAGGCATCCCCACTGTGACTGCACAGTTTTATTGAGATGTTTTATTGCTGGGGAATGTGCAAATCAGTGGTGGCACTCTGGGGTGGAGCTGCTGGGTGCCTCCCCAACACAACCCTTGGCCCTTGCTGGTGGTGGGAGCACGGTTGTGTTTGAGGGTGCCAGGATGAGGGAAGAGAGGAGAGTCTTGACTCCATGTTTCAGAAGGCTGGTTTATTATATTATGATATATTAAATGTTATATTAAAGCTACACTAAAAGAATAGAGAGAAAGGATCCATCAGAAGGCTAGGAAGGACAGGAGAGGAATGGTAACAAAAGCCCCTGACTCCCAGAGAGTCTGAGCCAGCTGACTGTGGCTGGCCATCAATTAAAAACAACCAACATGCACCAATCACAGATATACCTGTTGCATTCCACAGCAGCAGATAATGAATTGTTTACATTTCTTTCCTGAGGCTCCTCGGGAGAAAAGTCCTGGCAGAAGGATTTCTCAGAAAGTATCATGGCTACAGTAGAAGTGTGATGGGAGCCACACCACCCACACGACTGGTGGCATTTGGGATGGAAAATGAGGACTAGAGGAGGAGGAACACCTGCATCCAACCAGGATAAGCAGAGCACATGAGTAGCTGGCAGCTGCAGAGGCCAGGGTGCACAGATGAGGTTGCCCAAATAATTGTTTGAGGGGATGTAGTTCAGTCCCATGGGACATGGAGAAATTTTTCCAGTGCCTGGGTCTGGATGTGAACGTCCCTTTGACAGAAATTGGGTGCTGAAGAAGGATTTGAAGTTGCAAGCACTGGGAGCTGTAAGGCACTTGGAGTTGAGGGGATGAGGTGGGGAACTGGAACAGAGAAAATTCTGAAATTTTAAACCCAGTTTAAATCGCTGCTGCCCAGTGCAGAGCTCCCATCCCTGCAAAGGGTAAGCCCTGGCAAGGAAAGGGTTGACATCTCCCTGGGTGAACCCACCCTTTGTGAGGAAATGCAGGGAAAACAGAGGTTAATGAGGGATTTAAAGGAGTCTGCAATAATTTTAAGTCCAAATGAATGGTCAGTGTCAGTATTGATTAAAGCAGGGCGGTGTTAGAGTTGGCAGAAGTAAAGCCTCTGTCCTTAAACTACAGAAGCCAGAAATGAGGAGAAAATGAGTGGGGCAAGTTCAAGGGCAGAATTTTATGTGGTGAATTTAAGGGTTAAGTAGATGTGGCCACAGGTGGAACAATTTTGTGTCAGGGCACAGGGGAGGTGGCAAAGCACAGCCCAGTGGCTGAGGCAGGATGAGGATGAAGATGAATATGAGTGTTGCCATGTTTGAACAACACACAGGTGCTGAAATCTGAATGAAGAGGGATTCTTCTTTATACTGGAAAGATTGCCACTCTTGTTTTTCTCTAGAAGATTCCTTTTCCTTTTCCTTTTCCTTTTCCTTTTCCTTTTCCTTTTCCTTTTCCTTTTCCTTTTCCTTTTCCTTTTCCTTTTCCTTTTCCTTTTCCTTTTCCTTTTCCTTTTCCTTTTCCTTTTCCTTTTCCTTTTCCTTTTCCTTTTCCTTTTCCTTTTCCTTTTCCTTTTCCTTTTCCTTTTCCTTTTCCTTTTCCTTTTCCTTTTCCTTTTCCTTTTCCTTTTCCTTTTCCTTTTCCTTTTCCTTTTCCTTTTCCTTTTTTCCTTTCCATTTTTTCCTTTCCCTTTCCCTTTTTTCCTTTTCCTTTTCTGTTGTTCCTTTTCCTCTTCCTTTTCCATTTCCTATTTTCCTCATGTACGTCCATGCCCAAAGACACTTCAGAAATTTCAAAGGGACAGATGTAATTTCACAGAAACAGAAACTCAGAGCTTAAATCACTGTATTGCACCACCAACTGCACCAGTTTCAAAATCTGGTTGCACCTCGGCATCAGTGAGTTGCACCAGCAGATTCCAGACCTGAGGGCTCTATGAGAGGAGAATATTTGGCTGAAATATACATAATTCGACATGCAAATTCACCATCATAATCTTTGCTTCACTCTGGAATACCTGGAATGCTTTACCAGTTTCCAGTCACAGGTGTGGTTTGCTAGCTTGCTTTTGTCTGTGTTATTTGTGCAACTGATGAAACTTTGGGCAGATCCATCAGCAGATCCACCTTTTTATTTTTGTTCCCCAGTGACTGCATTGCACTGATAAAAACATAAATATTTTCAATTTCTGGGTTCTAGTACTACCATGTTGACAGAAGTATTTGCTTTATTTGATATTCTGTTATACAGAAAGAAGGTATTGTTATATATGTATAGGGAAGTAAAAAAAAAAAAAGTGTTAAAATTAGTATTTTTCTCAGACTAAGAATTCTGGATTTATTCAAAACAACCACAAAATGAAACAAACAGCACCACAATAAAAACCAAAACAAAACACCCTCAAAAAGCCAATTCTCTGCCCCAACCAAAAAAACCCCTAAAACCACCAAAACCTCAAATCAAAAAGCACAAAAAGCAGAAAGGATTCTAGGTAAAGCCTGCATGAAAATCACTTTTGATGAAGGATAAGATCTGACAAGTGAACCAGGTCAAGGAGCACACATTATCTCTTCTGAGTTCTTCTGAGTCATGCTTTTAATTTAATGCTAGCTCTATTTAAAGCTCACTTTTTGATCTTTTATTTTCCTTTTCTTTTAAAATAATTTTTATTTAAGAATGTCTGATGACCATTGGAAAAGTAGTAATTTGCTTTGCAAGAAAAATGTCCAACAAAACACAAGGTCCCCTTCATTTGGTCATACTTACAAAAATGTCACTTTTTGGACATATATAATTACAGATGTATAATATGATTATTTTATTAAAATATTTTATATTAAAAATTAATATTGTAATAAAATAAAAATAATATTCTATATTAAAAGAAACAAAAAGGTGGGTAAATGATTTATGATTTCACACATTTGTTGCTGTGAAGGAGTGGACAGGTGATGACCCTCTTCTTTCACTGGTAATTTCATGAAGCAGAAGTAGTGATGGGCTAAAAATCAGCATGATTTTTGGTTTTAAATCTGTACTTAGTTGAACTCACTCAATTTAAAGGTAGGTTTGTATTCCAAGTGTTGTTCTGGGCAGGGATCTGCACACAAGTGAAGGCAACACGTTTTTATAAACCAATTATTTGGTTTATATGTACACCCACGTTGCTAACACTATCCTTCTCTCCATTCTGGGTAATTCTGTCCATCTTAAAAATGGCTTTGAGTGTTTGATTGAGGGAAACTCAGTGAAAACAAGGTTGGTCAGTGGCTCAGAACCAAAAACCTGGCACATGCAGCTCAGCCTCTGGCGCAGTCCCTCTCTGGGCCAATGCAAAGGACCATGATCAGAAAGCTGCAAACCACTCTTTCTGGCTTAATTTTGGCACGGGATGGCTGAAGGGTTTATGATTTTACAATGAAAGCTTCATCTCAGGCTGGTTGAGAGCCGGGGGAGGGAGAGGAGCGGAAATTGTGGTTCCAAGTTCACCTGCAAGCGCGACCCCGGCGCTGTCTGCATCCGGGTTCTAATTAGACAATATTCCTGGTCTAGACTGCAGCCGTGATTAAAACCAGACCTGACGCTCTCGTCTGAGGGAAAATTGAGTTAGCCTTTATTAACTTGCAGTTATTAACTTCACAAGGTACAAAGGGGTCATTGAGCTGAAGCTATTTTTGGGTTTTTGAGCCATGAATGCTTTCCAAGACCAAGCTGTACGTGGGACAGCGTGGCCAACGTGGCTGTTTCCTCACTGAGCATTTCACTGAGAGCCCACCTCCAAACAGAAATAATTATGGACACCTAGGACTGGCTACACGAAGCTTTTTTCTCCAGCCACTGAAGCCCAGCAGGGTTTGAGTGGTTGCTCACTCTCTGTGGTGGCCACTGGGGATGTGCTTGGGCCACCATGTTGAAGGACAGTGGCACGGCCACCTCCTCCCCTGCTTTGCCCCCAAATGGTGCTCCTGGTTGGTCCTGAGATCCAGGTCTACGAAATTGCTTAGGAACCTGAGCTGAAGTGCATCCAGCTGGTGTTTTGGGAGGTTCACTCCTCACCTTGTTGTGGTATTAACCATTGGCAGATGGACTCCATGACCTTCTCCTGAAAACACTGAAATTACAGCTGTGTGCAGAGCTGAGGGAAGGTTTATTTATTCTGCTTTGCTGTAAGAGTTCTTAATATTGTTTTTCCTGCAGCAGAAGATTTCTTTACACCTGGAGGGAAAAATCATCTCCCCATGCTTCTTTCTCCACCTGGTTATTGCCCTTTAATGTGGTACCTGCTAACAAGAGGAAATCTGTATTTCAAGCACTGTATATCTCTTTTTGTACTTGATTTAGAAGCCTGAGGGTTTTCCTGTCCTCTGGGCAGCTGAAGTTCATGGCACCCCTTTGGATTTGTAGCTTGCTCAGGGGCTGACATCCCACAGGACCTGCAGAATTCCAGAATGAGGACATTCCCCTTTAGTCAGGTTCACCAGGGGAGGCTCAGATTAGATATTAGGAATTGTTTTTTTCACTGAAAGAGTGACCAGGCATTGTAATCAGCAGCCCAGGGAGGTGGTGGGGTCATTGTCTGCAGAGGTGTCCAGATGTGGCACTTAGGGACACTTTTTGGGGTGGTTATGGTGGCGCTGGGCTGACAGGGGGATTGAGTGATCCTGAGGATCTCTTCCAGCCGTGATGATTCTGTGACTCTGTAAATATGGGGACATGTGTTTATAAAGAAAAAGCAAACCCCAGCCATTTGACATGGTTTCATATTTTTTTCCCAATTAATTCCTCTCACAGCTTTTCGCCACATCTCAAAAGCACCTGAAAATGTGAGGAATTTAAATTTTCCAAAATTTGAATGATTTCAGTTTCCTAATCAAGCAGGTGCCACAGGAGTTGCTTTCTTTTGCAAAGTGGAATAGATAGGGAAGAAATTCAAAATGATGATTTAATTGTTCACTACACAAATGAGATTCTCCATGAAAAATTCCTGCAGAGTCACTGTGCTTTGGACAGATTTATTGTCAGGGGGCAGAGTCTGATTTGTACCTGGGATATCTAGATCAGCTGGTGGGAGATTGCAGCAGGCTGCTTTTGTTTTTAAAGCACATAAATGACTACACAAAGGTAATAAATTGCACACAACCTTTATTCTCCCAAAAAAAAAATTTTTTTTTTTCTGTGGAAAAATGATGGCATTGCCCAGTAGCAGCCTCTGCTAATGGAAAACATTCAAAATCCATCAATATTGTTTAACCTCAGACATTTGTGTGGCAGAGCAAGTGTCAACACCTGCCTGGAGCCCCATTCTTCAGCGTGATTCTGGTGATGAGGAGAAGATGCTGGGGTGAAATTCCTGTCAGGCTGAATCAGCACAGGGCTGATGGTTCCTCTGGGTTCAGGGTGGCTTGAAAACCAAAAGAGGGAAAAGACCTCTCCTCTGCTGGGCGACTGCCCTGCTGATAAATCTTCTGTTGGCCATTTCACCTGGTCCTTCACTGTTAAAATCTGACTATTAAAATTATTAGAGAGATGCCCCTGCCCCAGTTAAGGTGCCAACGAGACCACATGTTGAAATCAATAGTATGGATTATTATTTAGCAGTAAATGTGAAGTTGAGAGGGAGATAAGAAAAATATGGGGGTGGGGGTGGGTGGGGTGGCTGGAAGAGAAAGAAAATGACAGAGAAACAGACTAAGTAGGAAAAATATCACCACTGTGCAGATTTTGGTGATCCTCTTCCTTTAGTCCTCTTGGTGGCTGCAGACTGCATCCATTGAGAGGTGGAGGGGAGAATACAGGGAAAACAGGCTCTGCTCAAATAAATAAAAAACCACACAATAAATAAAAAAAAATAAACACACAATTAAAAAAAAAATAAAACCCCCACAAGCCTGGGTTTGTGTTCACCCAGGTTTGGGGGGAACACTCAGGGATCCCCTCCAGGATGGGGAGTTTCACAGTGGACGCTGGAGTGGCCTGGGCCACAGGACACCTGGGTGGATAAGGGACACTGATGGTGGATCAGGGACATTCCCTGAGTCCTTGACACCTTCTGGGAGGTTGCAGCTGTCTCCTAGGTCAGGCTCAGGTGTGCCTGGAGCCATTGTGGCCCATCAGAGGGGACACCCTTCATCCTCCCTGTGAGTGGCCCTGTGCTTCAGAGGGGAGATTCTGCAGTCACTGTGTAAGGGGGGGACTCTGCCACGATAAAATCAGCACACCTGGAGTCTCATCACCCTCTTCCCTGACCTGGGAACCCAGTTTGCAGCCCAGGTTCATCACCAGCAGAGCAGAGATGGTTGGAGCCATTGGCATTGCCAGTCCTGGCTTGCCCAGCCCTGGGTCCAGTGTTTGAGTCATTAATCAGAGTCCAGGCTCTCACATCCACTTCCACAAGGGTTGTTGCAGTTATTTTTTCCCCACGGTTCTGATAGTAAAAGATTTTGAAATCATAGAAAATTTGATGAGTTAGAAAGAAAGCTAGGCTTAGTAGGCCCTGGGAAAATGTTAAGGGTAGGCCCTAGGAAATGCTAGGCCTTGTGTTTGCCAGATCATGTGAAACTGCACCTGTGCAATCAATATATGATAAATGATATAATTGCTGGATGTGATGATTGTTTAGTAATTAAATATAATTATTGTTTAATCATAAGAAGAATCATGAGAAGCCATGTTCAAGGGATTGAGGGGGGGTGATGAGAAACCCATGCTTGGATGAAATCAATATATACAAAAGACCAATGTAAGTTTAATAATTAATATGTAAGTTATATAATGATAGAATATAAAACATCATCCCAAACCCATGTTGGAGTCAGATTTGGGTCTGTAGCCCTGGCACCCAGAGCTCTACAATAAAAGCACCTGCATAGAATCATTCTGTGATTATGTGTTCCTGAATGCTGACATTTCCAGCATTTCAAGTAGACACATGTTCCCTGAGACACCCCTAAGTTTAGGGGCCTTTCATTTTTCGTTCTGCACGTCAGAAAATGAGACAAAACCACACAGCCCAAGCTGCTGCAGGCCCCCAGAGCTCAGCACCCCTCCTGGCCTCCTCCCTGCCTCCTTTTTGTGCCCTCATACAGGGCCAAAGTTCTTCAAGAAATACCAAACACCTTGGCTCAGACATCTGGTCCTGGCCACTATCGTTTGGGATGTTGTGAAAAATGTGTATTTTATGATTGGCTTTCAGCAAATATTCAGATGAATATTGTATGTGTTATGTTAGAAAGTTATGCTGTATTAATTTTCTTAAGTAATGTGTTAAATATAGTTTTAGGTTATAACAGAATGTTAAAATAGAAACTATGCTATGCAAGATACTTTTTGAAAGAGAGGACTCACATTGAGATAGCAGTCACAGGACACCTAAATCTTTCAGAGAAAAAGAATTTATTGCCCCATTATGAGAAGAAATTAACTTCTTCTCACCTCCTCAGCTCTGAAGATTAAGAGGAAGAAGTTGACACGGACCAGACAGAATCTTTTGTTTGAATAGAATTTATGCATCATGTGTGAGGTGTATGACTATGAAACGGGCTATTGCTTTTAAGGGTTAATCCTCTGTTAATGTGGGTCCTTTTTTGGGCTTATTTTGCCCAGAAAGAGGTACCCAGACTGTCCATAACTCTTTGTTTTTATTGTCTTGTATTTTCCTAATCCTAATTGTCCAAATGTTTATTACTCTAATTATAATACTATTTTTATAACAATGTTATTACTATTGAACTTCTAAAATTTTAAAAAGAAGTGATTGGTGTTTTTCACAGAGGTGATGTGAGGGAATCCATAAGATCAGGGTGTGGAGCTGGTGATCTAGTGCTCACACTATCCCTGTGGTGTCCTCTGCAGCAGCAGAGCAGGAAAGAATTGATGATGAAAGCTGAAAGTGTAATAATAATGGAGCTTGGTTGTCACGTATACAACAAGAGACAAACACAGACTAATGAGAAACAGAGTGGCCTGAGAGGAAGGCAGAAACAATGCCTGTACTATGGGGGGAAACATGAGAAAGGCAAATAAACTGCCAGCTGCAGGAGTTTATTGCCAGGGAAAAAAACCCCAAACCAAACCATTTTGCAAACAATGACAGAAAAAGACTGGGCGTGTGTGCCAAGTGGAGAGTGACAGTGACATCTCCTTGGACAAGATGGATCTCACTGCTTCCCACTGGGCTGGGGCTGGGGAAGCAAAGCCAAGAGCTGGATTGCCCAGCTTTGCATGGAAGCAGGCTCAAGCAGGCAAGCTCCACACCTGGCAGTGGCCTGGCTGACAGCTGAATGGGGTTTAAGATGGGGTTTAAAAGCAGAATTATTCTGGGTAAGTTCCCTAATGTGCAGGGGCACAGGGCAGAGGGGAGTGACCAGGGTAATTTCAGGTGAGTGGCAGATGAAAAAGTTGATAACATGACTATTAAGAGCCAACATGTGGTGGTCAGAGTATGAAACTCCTGTGCTTTAAAAGACAAAAATCTTGGTGCACTTTTTCCATGTGGCCCCTTTCTCCAGCTCTGAACACTCTGCAATATGAAGGATAATAATAAAATGGAGTTTTATCATGTCTTTATTGATAAAAGCTCCATCAATTCCTTATTGCTTTCCATAATCTCAACATATCTTGCCAGTTTCCTTAAATATCTGATTCTCATTTACCTGAAAAGTGTCTCCTGAGCTGAATTCCTCCTCATGACACAGGCATGGCTCCACGTGTGCTGCTCCCTCCTCCCTCCCTGTTTTCTGCTCAGAGCTGCACTTTTCATGACAGCCCTTGTCAAATGCATTTATTAAGCATCTTTCTTTGTCCAAAATCCACTGCCAGAAGGGTGCAGTGTCCGGGCTGCTTGTGTGTCCTCAAAGGACACTGCTCTGAGCTGCTGTGGTCACTCTCTGCTTTCATCTCCTGCCCTGTCAAATTGTTTTCACCCGTGATGGCCCTTGTCCATCAAACTGCTTTCCCTGTAAATACCCTCAGGCAGGAAACCCATTAGCAGATGGACTCCATGACCTCGTCCAGAAAGCACTGAAGTTACAGCTGTGTGCAGTGTGCACAAGAGAGGGAAGGTTTATTTATCCTGCTTTGCTGTAAGATTTTTTTCTTTCTTTTTTTTCTTTTCTTTCTGTTTTTTTCCCTGCGGCGGAAGATTTCTTTACACCTGGAGGGAGGAATCATCTCCCCATGCTGCTTTCTCCACCTGGTTATTGCCTTTTAATTTAGTACCTGCTAACAGGAGGAAATCTGTATTTCAAGGACCAGGCACTGACAGAAAATGCTTCTTCAGGCCTCCAGCTGGAGTGAGATCTCACACTGAGGAGGGGAGAGACATCCTTTGTTTAGGGAAGAAGACAAAAAAGCCCCTGAGGGAGCTCTTTTCCATCCAGCTGGTGGAAATAAGGTGCAGGCCAGGTGTAGGGCTGGTCAGGAGCCAGGCAGTGCTGCCTGCACTGGGGGCAGATGCAGGAGGGCAAACTTTGGGATTATCCCACCCAGCTGTGTGGGGCACAGCCCCCAGAGCAGTGAGGGTGGAAAGCCAGGGACAGAGGGGGCACAGACAGCCAAAGCCACATTTTCACATTTCCATAGGGAAAAGGGTAAGAAAGAGTCTTCAGGAAGGGTCCTAGCTGCAAAAAAGTGTTGGAGTTCTGAACGGAAAATCTCATCTCCTGCTGTTCAAACACAATGGGGGAAGGGAAATGGGGCTTTGTACATTCACTGCAGAAAAATAGGAGTGCATCAGGCAAGTATCTGATTTCTTCATCAATTACTTCTTCTAATGGAAACAGCATGTCTGCCCCTGAGTTTTGGCTAGCTGCTGGAGCTGCACAGGGTGACAGTGCTGTGGGGTCACCCCACAGAGCCAACCTCCCCCTGCTGCTGCCCAGGGATGCTCTCCTCACGCTTCTCCACAGAGAAGGCAGAAATTAACTTTTTTAACACTCTCTCCCCATTGCTGTCCTTCCTCGGGGATCAGACCAGGTTGTTCCTCTGGCTGAGGGACCCCTGGTTGCTGTGGTTTCCCTCTCACTGTCAGGGCACTGACTTGGCTCTTCGCTGCTCCCAGTCCAGGAGGTGTGTTCCTGTAAAAGTTGGTGGAACTAGAGCTTTTAACAAGTGGTGTTTATAGTACAATATATTTATACTTACATAATTTTTATTATTTTCATTATACTTAGTGTATATATATTTATAAATGTAATATAATTTTTATTATTTTCATTATACTTAGTGTATATATATTTATAAATGGAAAAATTTGTTTATTTATTTATTTATTTATTTATTATAATGCCCTCCTCTCCTTTTCTGTGATACACTCCTTTTCCATGAATTCAGCAGTAGGAACTGATGAAATGCCAGCACTAGCATGTCACCATTCCAAAGCAGAAAACCCAGAATTTAAACTGTGATGAGCACTTTGTTCTGCTGCCTGTTAATAGATTTCTGAGCAGCACAATACTTGCAGAAGCCTGTTGAAAGCACACACACGTTTATTAGGAATTAAAATCATACCTAGCAGGTTAATCTTTGTAGGAACAACAGAATATCTCCAGAAACAGCAAAAAAACCCTTAAACTGACACCGGTGGAGCAGCAGAGGGCATCCACAGCCTGCATTTGGAGGCTGGAATGAGGGGAGTGCTTGCAGGCAGCACTCAGCAGGACAATGCTGCCTTAACCAGTGCATGGAAACCCTCGGAGCACCCTGAAACTGATGCCTCAGGTTTACTTTTTATATTTTTCAGGTTCTGTGCTGCTCTAGTGTTTTGGTGTAGTGGGTCTGGGCTTCACATGAGGGGATGGTGAATTCCCTGCACAGAGCAGGGAGACAAAACAATTCCTGCTCCAGCTGGGCACCAAGGACAAATGATCCCAATCTCAGCCCAGGAGCACAAACCCCGTGGGCTGCAGAGAGAAAAACAAGCAGGATGGGACTGCAGGGGCTGCAGTGGGATTGGACACTGAACTGCAATGTGCACATGGAGCAGAGCTGAGCCCAGGGAGAGACCCCGTCAGCGCTCGTGCATTTTGGGATCACTTGGGTTCATCCTGGGTTCATTTTGTGCCATTTTGGATCACCTTGGGTTCATTTTGGGACTACTTGGGTTCATCTTGGGTTCATTTTGTGCCATTTGGGTTCATCCTGGGTTCATTTTGGGACCATTTTGGTCCATCCTGGGTGCAGCCCTGGCTGGGCTCCTGTGCTGTCCAAGGTGGATCCATGGAGGAGATCCTTTGAATAAATCCCTGCTTTATTCTGTAACTCTTTGCAGCCTCTGTTTTAGGTCAGCCATCACAAGCCACCCTGACAGAGCCAAGAGGCGTTTCATGCTGCAGCATCCTCCTTATAAATAAATAAAAAACGGGGCACACAATGTCCTGATACTGGAAAAGAGTGGGCAATGTGTAAAGGCAGAACAAACAGGGCAGGTCACTGTGCTGTGCTGCCTCTCCAGCAGGAGCACAGGGCTTTGCTGTGGATTAAACAAAGCCATGTGCTGCGTGCGTTGTGGTTTGAGTTTGTGCTCGCAGAGGTTTTGCAGTGGCCCCGTGGAACAATAGCTCACAGGGCTGGGCAAACGGGGAGCAGCCCCTGAACAATGAGCAAACAGCAAGAGGGAGCTGGGCTGTTTCAGTTCCCATCCAAAATCCCAGCCAGCCGGCTTCTTGACGGAAAATAAAAAATAATAAAAAAAAAGCTCATGAAGCTGCTGGTACATTGTCACCATTCAGCATCGTGGAAATTGGATTCAGATTTTTGGGAAGGTTCTTGGACCAGGGGATGGAGCAGCACTGGATGGTGCCAACCTTCCCCCTCGCTGTGGCCTTTGCTGTTTCCTTTAAAGGATTTTGTCACAAATGGAGGCTTCTAAGATGGCTGCAGACAGAGACATTCAGAAATCTGCCCCACGTGTCTAGCTCTGAGCAGGGAGTCTGGGGAAAAGAGAAACAAAGAGCACTGGATCATTCCTGTGTTGTGAACACTTTGTCTTGCATTTCACATCCTCTAAATTAGGGTAAAACCAGACGATTTCAGCATCCCTTGCTCCCCCAGGGTGAATAACAGTGCTCCTGCAGCCTGAGGGCAAGGTTTTTTCATCAATGCAGGCAAGAAGAACCTCGGCTTGCACAGGAAAGGCAATGAAATTCCTCTTCAAGAAGTGAAAGTGGTGAGCATGACCCTTTGTTGTGATACCACTTTTTTTTTACCCCACTCCTAGGGATATGAGGCAGTTTCCTCTTTGCCTTTCCTTCTCCTGCATTTCAGAGAGCAGAGAAAGAGGAAGATTGTTACAATATTGAACCCAGTACAAAAATATACAATTTTAAACTTTTTTTTTAATTTATTTTTTTTTCTTTTTTGAGATGCTTGCATTTCCTCTGGTTCTAAATCCCCCAGAACCTGATAGTTTAACTACAAGGGTGATGCTCAGCGAGGAAAAGCAAATGAAGACAAAACCACACATGCCAGTGAAATAAATGGTGCCTGAAATGTGAACTAAATGTCTTCACAGTTCAAAGGAGCTCGCAGAGGCACCGGCACTGCCCTGACATTTCCTGTCCCAGGATCTCATTTGTCACCAGCTCCATTTCCAGCCAGGCTGGGGGCTGCTTTCTCAGGAGCTGTGGGTGCCTGGGGAGCAGGGGCTGGGGGCTGTGGGAACCTCAGCTGTCCTGGAGGGTTTCTGCTGCTTGGCTTTGCTCATTTCGCCTCCTGGCCAGCACTGACCCCCTCCTGGGGCTCCCAGGGGTGTGACACTGAGACCTTGGAGTGGCTGGAACAGAGGCAGGACAGAGTCAAACGAATAAAGTAGGTATTTATTGAAGGGCTGCAAAAGGTACATTTTGGGGAGTCAGAACCCTCCTAGAAGCTACACCCAAAATTGGCAATTTTGGTTGACACGAGTTTTTCACACAATTATAAATTTGGTCAATTTGCATTTCAGGGGTTAATCTGAGGTTTTAGCTTTTCAGGTTTTGCCTTAGGTTTAGTTTTTCGCTGCCCAAGGTGGACCCATGGAGGAGATCCTTTCAATAAATCCCTGTTTTATTCTGTAACTCTGTCTGGTCTCTGTTCTAGACCTGTCTTCAGAAGGCATAAAATCCTCCAGTTCCAGCTTCAGGTAATGAAGTTATACCCCAGTTTGCTCCCCCCACAACTCCCTTTTGTTTCTATTTTTTGCGGTCTGAGGTTGTGATGAATGACTTTGGTTCTCAGGCCTGGAGGGATTTTTTTTTTCTGACCAAAATGTGAGGACAGTAGTTAACACTCTATATGGAGTTATACCCTAAAGCAGTACATGATCTGAAAAATATAAAACCTGAAACCTAAAGGCATCACCAGCTCAGGATCACACCAAACAAGACCTCAAGTCCAGGCTCTTTCCCACAAGATACCAAATGCAGCTGACTTTGGTGCTCTCAATGTCTTGCACCAAGGCTCCTGTGGCACTGCAGGAAACTCTCTTTTCCCAGCCTTTTCCTGACCTTCAGCATCATCTCTGCTTGCAGGATGACAAGGTGAGTCTCTCTCTCACCTTTTGGGCTGCCAGGACCTGCTCCTGGATGCTTGGCTGAGCCCCAGACCTGAGAGGAGGGTCTGAGGTGCTGCCCCTGTGCCAGGTGCTGCTCTGGTGCTCAGGTAAAACCCAGATTTCTGGTGATTTCAGGATTTCTGATGATTTCTGGGGTGTTTCATCAGGCCTGACAGGGTTTGCTCCTAAATTCCAGCAGGACTCCCTTGGACACAAATTGGATTTTACATCACCAGGGCATGTGAGCACTTGGTTACTCTCCAGAAACAAAGAAACCTTCGGTTTTTTTTAACACATGGGAAAGATTATGTCAGGGTGAAAATGTGGGAAGGGAAGGAAGTGGAGCCCAGCATATTTTCCAGAGGTGTGGATAAGCATGAAGATTTCATGCTATTCAGTCAGTCATTATCTTTTATCTCCTCTGGAAAGCAAAACATCAGTCAAATGGAAGTGTTAAGTTTAAACCCTTTTCCAGAAAGCTGAATTTATCCAGAGGGGATTTTTTTTTCCCTCTGGAAGCAAAGATCAGTAATATTTTTTTTTGGGAATTATCCATCTCCTATTGTCAAGCTGAGTCTTCTTTCCTCCTTTCATGATTACCTTCTCCCAAACACATTTTTTTTAAAAGAACTTCTGGAAAGGTTTTCCCAAATGGAGCTCTTCAAAAGAGAATAATTCCTCTTGGCTCATAGGCCCAATTCCCCAGCGGGTTAGTTAGTTGGATTTGTTCCTTTTGTGTAAGATATGGTAGAAAAAGACAGGTTTTACTATAATTTCATGATGCCTTTTCTTGTTTTAATGTAACTAGAAAATCAGAAGATAATTGGAGGATATGGATACCTCCTAAACGTTGGGGAAAATAAATCTGTCCCCAGGATTTAGGCTCCAATAACTGGGAGGTGATAAGAGTCTGGAACAGAGAAAAAAAGGCAATGCTGACATCCTTAGCTCTGATGACGTTGTTCTCCTCTCAGAAGAAGCTTTTTAGGACTGATGGATATTATCTTTGTTTATTTTGACTGCCCATCTTGAGAAGCAAATTACTCTCATTTCTCAATTATCAAGATGGAGGCAGGTCTGGAGTAGTTTGGAGAAGAAAAGAAAAAGGAAAAAGAAAAAAAATAAAAGAAATAAGAAAAAAGAGGAAAGAAAAAAGAAAAAAAAGAGTCAAAGTAGCTTTGGCATTATGCTGGCCTACTATTTTTTGTTTTTTAGAAGCATCATTGTGGATACAAATGGATTAGCACTTAATGTTGAAATATTGTGAATATGCTGACATCTCATTGTTTTGCTCAGGAAGTAGTTTGTCACTGTTACCAAAAAAAAAAAAAAAAAAAAAAAAAAAGAAAACAAACCCAAAAACCATAAAGACATGACTTTTTCAAAGCTAATTCAGTGTGTTGCAAGAATTTTTAATTTCTCAAGCAAACCCACTGGTCAATAACCAGCTGCAGGTCCTTGGATGGAAAGGGCTTCCCACAGGAGATTGGGAATGTCTCCAGATGACTGGTAGGAATTTAGGAGTTTATTCAGGGTGTGAGTTTAACGTCATGGTCATGCTCAGAAGAGCCTGGGAGAGGCCAGGGAAGTGAGACAGCAGCCTGAACAGCTTTGCAAGGAAGGAATTTGGTGTTAAAACCCCTTCCTTTTCCAGAGCTCATGATCAGAGAGGTGGAATTGAGGAGGGTGGTTTTGGCAGTCTCCAAATCTGTGATGCCTCCTCTCACATCTCTGCAGCAGCACCCAGCCCTCACACTCCCAAAATTGGTGTTTTTCCTGGCAGGTGGAAGGGCTGGTTCTCCCCACCCTGGCTGGGGACAGTCTCAGTGGCAAGGAGTTTTCTCCATCCCTGAGAGCAAAGCCCCAAAGCAGGCAAAGATCTCACTTGGGAACCCCTTCCAGGCTTTCCAAGGCCAGGTCTAAAAATCTGGGAGAGACCTGAGGCTCCAGGGCGTGCCAGGGAGGGGAACCTCCAGGCAAGGCAGGGTTTGGGGTTAAATGGAATTTCGTGAATCCTGGAGTCTCCTGACAAAGTCTCCTGAAAAAAAACAAACCCTGGAGGTATCTGTATCCCTGCTGGGAATCTCACCATGGGATTGTGAGTGACTGAAAAAAAGAGAAATGGCTTGAAGTGCTGGTTGAAAGATTCATCCTTTGTGACCAAAAGGATACCCCTGTATCCCTGGCTTTACCTGCTCCTCCAGAACTCAGCTGGCCTGTGCAGAGGGCAGGAGGCTTCCACCAAACCCTGAGATGAAACAGAGCTTTCCCTTCCCTTCCCTTCCCTGACTGCCTGCCCACTGATTTTTGAGGGTCCATGGGGCTCCTTTCTCTCCATTCTTTTTAGAATAGTTTTAGTATAGCATTATAATATAATATCATAGTACAATAAATCAGCCTTCTGAAACATGGAGTCAAGATTCTCACCTCTTCCCTTGTCCTGGGAGCATGGATGAGAGGTTTCCTCCCCAGGAAAAACCTCCACTCAGAGTCCAGCCCACAGTAGAACATCAGAGAGGGACTCCCAAGCAGACACCCCTTTCCTCAGGATCATGAAGCCAGAGAAAACCTTGTGGGGCTGTTTTTTGTCCACCCAGAAAACCGAGTTTGAGAGCAATCCAAAGTGAGAGGAATAGTGGATTTGTCTGTACATACAAGCTGTGGGTCTGCTGATACATAAAACCCAAAAGAAAAGAAACAATGGGAAGGATTCCACTGATTGGTGAATGGAAAAAGATATTTGCCATTACAAACCAACTGTAGGGTGGCTGATAAATGAAACTGGACATTGAAAGGTGAAAGAAGCAGTGGGGAAGAAAAACCCCGAAATTCCATAAAAATTAAAAATGAAAATGGAGCGTTGTATATTAGAGGGGAATCTCTGGTATCAGGTGTTCTGGGAAGTCTGAACTCCCAAGTACCTCAGAAATGGGGAGAGAAGGGAAATGTGGCTGGGAAATTGGGGTAAAAGGAGGATAAATTGGAGACGCCTCAGGTGAAGTCTGAACCTCCCAAGAACCTCAGAAATGGGGAGAGAGAGAGGGGAAATGTGGCTGGGAAATTGGGGTAAAAGGAGACACCTCAGGTAATGTCCCATGGCCCCTCCCTTTATTGGAATAAAGTCAAAGGACTCCTCTGCCTCCTTTCTGGACATAAACCTCTGATGCTTGTGGGTTAATTTTCCTAACAAAAGGGATGTGGGAGATGGATCTGGAGTGCTGGGAAGATGTGTCTTGGCTTCAAACTCCAGGTGAGCACCAGCTGCCATTGGTTTGGCACCTCTGTTTTTCTGTTTTTGTTTTCTGTCTTTTGGAGACAACAATCTGCCTGAAAACACAATGAGCTGGGATGCAGCCATGAGATTACATGCCTAGTTATGGGATTTAAATTTATTTTTTTTTTATGCAAAGCAGGCTCTTTCTGGCAATGAGAGAAACCCCATTTGAATAACCAATAAAAGGAAAGGAAAGGAAAGGAAAGGAAAGGAAAGGAAAGGAAAGGAAAGGAAAGGAAAGGAAAGGAAAGGAAAGGAAAGGAAAGGATGATAAAATCTTGTGACTGCTCACAGCCTTGACACAGGTGGCTGTCATTGGCCATCAAGTAGAAACAATTTCACATGCTGGGATAAACAATTCTCCAGATCACATTCTGAAGCAGCAAAACATGAAGAAGCTGAAGCTTCCCAGCTTCTCAGGGGAAAAGATCCTGGGAAAGGGATTTTTTATAAAATATGTCTGCGACACTCATCTCTGCAGAGCATCAAGCAGAGGGCACCTCCTCACTGGGAGCTTCCAAGGTGTGGCAGGATAATCTCATGGATGCTCCCAGTCCCACAGAAGTTGGATTAAATGATGTTTTGAGGTCCCTGTCAGCTTGGCCTGTTCCATGACTCTGTGATAAAATGCACCCAAAAAGAGAAGAAATTGATTCCTTGGAGCTTTCTTGATTGTTCCTGCAAAGAAAGGCAGAGTTTGGGTACCTTAAAGGGGTCTGCAGTTAATTTTAACGTGCTCAGGAAGTGGCTGCTGTGACACCTTTCAGGGCAAAGCTCTGAACTACTCCAGCTGACTCAGCCAGAGGGTTCTGATGCTCATTCAATTGCCTTTTGTGGACTCTCTTAAATTGGTTTACATTTGCTGTCTTTTGGCACATGTTAAATCAGAAATAAATGTAAAGTCAATAAATAGTCTTCCCTTGACTGGAATAATAGAGCTTTTAGGAGGAAGACTGTTATGTGCTTCTCCAGTGCCTAAGAAAACAGAGCTCTTATCTCTGTTTAAGTAATAATTATAACCTAAAGTCGTTTGTTTGACTGCATTTAGCCAATTGTTTCCATGCTGATAGAAGTGGTTCTCTACAGCTCCGCTGTACTGATTTATCCTGGATCACAGGGCACTGATTTCTGCTCCAAACAACAGAATGTTGATAGCAAATGAAGGACAACATATGGAGGAATTAATTAATTCTTTTACTTCATAAAATTTCATATATTGCTGTGATTATCAACAGCTTTAGTGAACAAAAACCCATTTATGGGTAACAGTAACAACAAATAATAAATGTTGAGGGTCATGGCTTTTGTCTTGTGGCACAGCCTCTGTGGTTGCCCCATTCTTTTGTTTTGTGCCATTCTGAATTAATTAGATCGAAACTGGTGGTGAAGTAAGATGATATTGTACGTCAAAATTAATACTTTGCACGTTATTTTGGACGAGTTTCTGCTCCTTCCTGGGCTGAAGCTGAAATAGATGACAGTAGTTTCACTGACTCTGAACTCCAGGATTGTAACTGACAGCGAAATCTGTTTGCAGATTCTGTTTCTATTTAAAATGTGTTGGAAATGTCAATGAATTCCTATCCTTACGATTAATAGCTAGCAGCACTTCTGTCTTTTACAAACTAAATGCATTACAGGAGACATCAGAGTGGGGACTGTGAGGACATGGAACGAAGGTGGTTGTGGGAAAGGTGGTGGGATGGCTGCACCTGAATCTCCTCTGAGTGACCTTGGTGTTTTCCATCTGCCCTTTAATAGGAGCTGGACTGATGATCAGTCATTCCATTAGAAGTACTGTCCTTCCAATCCTTTCAGCTTTTCCTTGTGCCTTTTTGTGCCCTTGGAAGTAATTTTTCACTTCCAAGCTAAATTGGAAAAAAAAAAAAAACCCAAACCCTCAATTGAGTCATTAAAGTTAAATCATAAAAAAATGCTGCAATTGAGTCGCGAAAATGAAAAATATACATGAAACCAGAATTGGGCATTTTGTTTCACTTTGGTGGCTAGGAGTGGCAGTGAAAATTGAAGGCAGTTTCTTTAATAGCACATTTAAAAGCTTTCTTCTGCAGTTGACTTTCCTGCTAAAATAATAAAAAGGAGATTAAGTAAAGAAGAGGACAGCAATCTTTCCTTAAGTGGGGTGTTATTTTGCTGATGAGGTAAACCCAAGTGACATCAAGAACAGTTTAAATCTGCCAACTACATGCTGATGTTGGCTGGCTCTGCCTCCCCTCAGCCACTGCTGGAACTGGGAATAAACTCATCTTCCATGGCTCTCCATGTTGAACACATCTGGGATGAAATCAAGGAAAATTGGGTGCAAAGGAGAACGTGGAGGTGGCTGTAGTGGTGTCACGGAGTAGTAAGTAAAATATTGAAGTCTAGAATATTTGTGGCATTTAAAGCTGGGGTTACATCACATTAACACAAGAACAATAAACCACAACTGCTAGGGAGCTAGGCAAACATTTGGCATCTCTGAAACTCCCAAAACAGGATAGTATTGGGATCATCAGTGCTCTCACTAAGTCCCAGACAGCAGCTGGCACAGCTGGGTCACCTCTGGTGGTGAATAAGCTGAAAATTTAGAAGTTGTAATTGAAGCATATAGGTAGATGTAAAACAGAAGCTCATTAGATGAAAGTATCCACAATGTAACAAAATTAAGCAAAAGGATAAGTGAAAAAAGCAAAATAAATGTTGTGACACCTATTCATTAAATTAAAAAGTTATATATTACCTTATAACAAAGAAACTTGTGACTACTCTCAAACTATGACCAACAACTTCCTTAAAATCTCACTGCCTCTGAGACTAGACAATAAATTGATCTTAACCCAAAAATAGCCCAATCCCTTCATTTGGAGAGCCACCCCAGCCACAGATGCTGGATCACCCAAGCAGGAGAGCTGCTGGGTTTGTTCCCCTCCAGAGAGCTGAGGGTCACTGGGGGGGTTTATGAGATTCAGGGTCATAAAACAGCAAAAGGCAGAGCAGGAATGGTTTTTGCATCCACCGTGGAGCCAGGAGGGCTGGCAAAACACACAGACGTGTCACGCTGATCTGGCTGCAGGGAGCAGGAGATGCATGAGCATGGCTCCTTCCAGGCTCCAGGAATGAAAAGCAAATTTCCCCCCCTCCCCATTAGGAGCTGTTTTGGCCGCTAAGCAAAATGTAATAATGGCTACCCATTGAGTTTTAAGAGGTTTTGTTTTCTTCCTATTTTTTTCCCCTTAGGGAGTTCAGGGACTGTTCTATTTGATGAGCTTGCCTAGAGACTTTTCACATGGTTGCATCGTGAGGAAAATTTATTGTCATTAGAAAAACGGGGGGTAGTAAAAAAAAAAAAAAAAAATCCACAGGACTTTTCTTCCAAACCCTTTTCCAGATTTATTTTTCTGCTTCATCTTTCATGGGAAAATCTGCCTATGTGGTTGTACATCTATTTTAGTGCTTTCACTTGTCAGTATTTTGTTTTTGTAGCTGCTGTGAATCTTTCAGCTTAGGAGCTGTTGTGCTGTTTGGTGATGGAGGAAGAAATGGCACTGGAAACTGGAGTGATGCCACATCTGGAGAGGCTGCAATTAAGAGCCCAGCCTCTCTCATTAATAATGACCAGGAGGAAGATTGGTGTTGTCAAGGCAGCAGCTGTGACTCTTGATGGCTCCACATCAGCTCCAGCCCAGAGGTGGTCACTCCACTGTTACCATTTGGTTTTTGCCTTTTTCCTTTTCTATGTTCTCTGTATTCTTCACGCAGTTATTTGTAGCTCTGCAACCTATTGTACTAGTGACTAGCTCTCCCAGTAATTTCTTCCTATTTCACCCCACAGGGGTAGTTCTTGAACATTTATTATTTATATTAATAAATCTACATTTTGTTTAGGGAAAGGCCTTTTGTTTAGACCTTTCCCAAAAGAAAAGGAAAGTGAATTCCAGAGCTCCAAGCCCCAGGGGCACAAAGCCCCTGAGCTGTCTTGGTTCTTTCCTGGCTACCAAGGCTGAGAGCAGCTCCTGGAGATGCATTTCATGGACAAAGCACTGCCAGTGCCAAGGGAGGGCTCCAGGGAAGGGGCTTGACTGGAGAGGGGGGAATTCCATCACTCTTGTGCTCCTAATTGATGAAATCACTGGGAAGCTTCAGCTTCTCCAGTGATTTCATCAATTATACTGATTTCCTCATTATACTCACCCCTGTGGGGGTGGGCTTTTTTAGACATCTTTCCACAATTGCTTCTGAAAACTCCCAAATAAAAATTCCTTTTTATAATACCTCCTTACTAAAACTGAGTTCATTTCCAGGCTGGGAGAAAAGGCAGCAATCTCTCAGGTGACAAGGGATGTCCAGGTCCAGCTGGGAAAACTGGGTTGCAAATTGTCACCTGAAGGTGTTTCCTGAGGGGAATCCTGAAGGTGCAGCCCTGGCAGAGAAGACAAGGGGGAACAAACACCCTGGTTTTGGAAGGTTTTCTTTCTTTTCAAACATCCTGGGCTGGGCTGAGGAAGGTTTTCTCCTCCAGGAGGGTCTTTCAGAATTGCTGTGGGTTACCCAGAGGAATCTCCTTCCATGGGGAGGGGAGAATTGGGGGTCAAAGCCACTTTTGATGCTGGCAGACCCTTGGAGCAGGGCTGGCCTGGAGATACAGAATTCCCTTCCAGCCAAGAGTGCTGTGATTCCATGGAGAGGCTTTAAAAAATTGTATTTCACAGCAGTCTCAGGTTTCCTACTGTCGGGATGACCTGATGGTTGAAAAGAGAGTCAGAATTCTTCAGCTCTGGTTCACAAGGTTGTTTCTTGTCTCAGATTTATCTAAAACATTCTTTTCCAGACCCACAGAGCTCTGCTCAGCTAGTCTGTCACGGGCACACTGCCCACCCCTGGGCTGGTATCCACATTTTATACTACGAGTTATGTGTATTTTATTTATCATTTTTTTCCAATACCTATCACCTGTGTCAGGCTGTCTACTTCTACTCTAGACCAATCCAAATGTGCCAGCATCACCCAGAAGATGGAGGCTAGGAAGAAGAAGGAAGAAGAACTGGACAACACCCAGATCTCTCCATCTTGCCCTAGACCCCTACAGCAAAAATCTCCAAAATTCCACTTTTCACCCAGTGATTAACTCATTACCACTCTACCTAAACTTCTGTGACGTGTGGTTCTTCATGCAAAGTTGGCAATTTGCTCCATGGGTTAAGATCCAAATCCCAAGTGTGTTTGGCCTCCTGCCAGAACTCCCCAGCCCTTTGCAAGGGGCACGTGTCACCCAGGGCACCCAGAGTGAACAAAACATTTTTTTTTCCTTCTGTCTGGTGTAGTTTTGCATTTTGGTCACACATTTTGGCCTTAGGAGAGAGGGTATCAGTCAGTCTGCAGAGGGAAGCTCAGAGGAGGTAATTCAGTGAAGACAAGGGAGGATCAGGGAGCTGGAGCTGGGTGATCTTTGAGCTCCCTTCCAGCCCAAACCATTCCATGATTCCATGATGCAGGAAACTCTTCTCACATGGATATGCAACATGTGCTTAGTTTTTCCAGCTGGACTTCACCTGCTAAACAGCCTGCTGAAATGAGTAATTATTTTTTACATGCTGACATATTTTTAACCCCACATGAATAATTGACATGAATGCATCCTTTTTTTTTTTTTTTTCCCTCCAAGAAAGGATTAATATGAAATAACTGTGGAATGTTATTGATGTAAAAGATGAAGAGAACTCTTTTCTGGGGATCAGATAGCCAACCTTAATAAAAAAAATACTGGAGCTCTACATTCCTGCAGCTCACTGCAGTGGAAAGACTTATGCTGGCAAAGACAATTGACATCTTCTGAGGAGGACAAATACATTTACTGGAGGAGGTGCAAGCAAACCTGGACACAGCTAAAAAACTGTGATTCACAAAGTATGTCAATAGTTTTTCCTGTGTCTCAGAGGCTCTGGGATGAGTGACATCATTTTATACATTACAAGAGGTTGAGGAGAAAGTGACAAGAATGCTTGGGGATTGGAAAATTGTCCTTCTGATGAGAGACTGAAGAGGTTGAGGCAGTTTGTGCTAGAAGGAGAGGAATAAATACATTGTAAAAGGTGTTAATGGGACCACCAGTTTGGAGAAGGATGTTCAGAAGAGATGTGAGACACCTTTCTCTCCTTTGTGTAACAGAGAAGGGGGAAGGCATCAAATTTTGAATCTTCAAGACTTTAATTTTGTACAAAAAGGCCACATACTTTGTCCAGTAGCATGCCCCACCTGTGGACTTACTGCCCAGGGATGCTCCTCAGTCTAAAAAAATCAAGAAAATTAAAGGTCACACCTGTAAAAGCAACATTTGGAGCCAGATGCTTCTGACAAGACTTTAAAATTTCTTGAGGTTTTAAATTAATCTCTAATATAATGTGATTAAAAAGATTGTTTTACTCAGAAAATCACCCATCCTGGCTCTGTGTAACAGATTGCAAATCCTCATTTTAAGCATTTAGATCTTGTCAGATCCCTTATAGCACAAAAATTTCTGGGCCTTTACAAATTACTGTGTGCTCCTGGCTTCACTGTCCCCTTTGGGATTTTTACTTCAATGGAAAAACAGATTAATTGGATTCTAGCTCATTAAATAATGACTTTCAAACAGCCTGAATGTTGTCTCCTGCTTTGTTTTGAAGCCTCTCATGGGTTGCAATCACTGAGCAGGTGTGTTTGTGTGCATCCCTGTCTGTGCTGGAATCCCACTCACTGCTTTGTGCTGGGCTGAGTTTCTGTGGCTGCAGAGGGTGGCTTGGGCTTGTGTTCACCCCTTCCAAACTTCACTTTTTGCCCTGCTCAGCTGGGTTTTTCAAGTTGTTCAGCTGATTTTTTGAGGTGGGGTTTGAGTTCCACGGCCTGCTGGAGGCTGTGGTTTGACTGCAGCACAGGGGTGGGAACACTTTTCTCTTATAAATCAGATTTCATGTCTTCCTCTGCAATCCAAAAAAGTGAATACAATAGTAGTGCCATTGCCTTGATAGTGCAAACCCAGCAGGACAGGATGGTGATGTGTGATTAAATCTGTAATGTGCATCCCTGTCTGTGCTGGAATCCCACTCACTGCTTTGTGCTGGGCTGAGTTTCTGTGGCTGCAGAGGGTGGCTTGGGCTTGTGTTCACCCCTTCCAAACTTCACTTTTTGCCCTGCTCAGCTGGGTTTTTCAAGTTGTTCAGCTGATTTTTTGAGGTGGGGTTTGAGTTCCACGGCCTGCTGGAGGCTGTGGTTTGACTGCAGCACAGGGGTGGGAACACTTTTCTCTTATAAATCAGATTTCATGTCTTCCTCTGCAATCCAAAAAAGTGAATACAATAGTAGTGCCATTGCCTTGATAGTGCAAACCCAGCAGGACAGGATGGTGATGTGTGATTAAATCTGTCTGGTGAGGATTAATGATGTAGCAGCATCCACCCAACACTCACCCCACCAAGGTGCACAGAAATACCATTTATGTTGTGGAAAGTAACTATTAATTTCAATTTCTCTGATTGCCCTGGTCTGCCCTGCCTCCAATTGCCCACAGAGAAGGAAGAAAAGAGGATGCTGTTTTCCCTCCTTCCCTTTCCCTTTGCAGATTTGCAAAAACCTGTGAGTTTCAGCCTGCAAACCACCAATAACAGAGTGGTTTTCAGGCTGAAATTTCCACAGCCAGACACTGCTGACAGGGATAGAGATTGGGGAGCAGAGCTGGGACTGACAGCTTTATAATCCAGTTGTGTTGAAATGTATCGTTGTCAGCTCTGTTGTGTAGAGGAAAATCCTCAGTTTGACTCAGAGGATGATTTATTGTGGAAAAAAAGATGAAATGTCAGCATCTGAGAAGACAACATGTGTAAGTAACACACCAGGCTCACTGTGTGCTCCTGCATACATGAATTATCACCAGGATGTGTCTCCTGAGCTCCTCACCAAAGCAATATTCACTGGGGACTCACACACAGGCAGCTGCCACCCTTTTCAAAAATAAGAAGGCAGGAAGAATCTGGGGCGTTTTTGGAAAAGTTTCTTTTATTTTTCCTGAATTTGGCACCAGCAGTGGACCTGGTGGGATGATACAGGGGCTTGCTGTGGATCAGCCTTGCAGTTTCACATCAGATTTGGGACTCTCTGCCCTCCAGGAGCAGTCAAACAGAGTTTATTCACGACATCACCTCTAAAAACTGTGGAATGGGCACCTCTGAGGTGGATTAATCTCCGTTTCTCACACCTGTGGCTTGATTCCCTGGCTCCTGCAAATGAACCAAGGTGACCAGAGAAGGACCCAGCCTCTGTTTCCCTGGTGGTAAAGGGCTGTTCAACAGGATTTGGCTCCTGTGAGAGGGAGGGGAAGGAAAATAAATCTTTCTGTGGGCTGCCAGATGCTTCTGATCACTTGTAAATTATCCTTTATCAAAATTCCTTGTGCATCTATGTGTGTGTGTGTGGATCTACCTGCCTGTCTGCACCTGCATCCCTGTGTGAGGTTAGGGATTGGCAGTCACTCCTGCCTGCCTCGTGGCTGGGTTTTATTACTGTTCCACTCCTGCAACGAGGAGAATGGCAATTTTGCAAGGAAACATTCCAGGACATCTCTGAAATCCTGTGCTCCCTGAAGTCCCCACAGGTCTCCTTGAGCACACAGCTCAGGTGGCTGTGTTGGGAAGGAAGAAAGTTTGAAATGGAAGTCTCACAGATACGGGTGCTTGGCAGAAAGATTTTTGAATGCAGAAGCTGAGGAAGGAATAGAGATGGAAGCAAGTTTTGGTATAGAAGAACAGAATTGCTGAGCCACTCTCACTGGATAACCAAGGAGGCAAAGGCTCTGTCAGTTAGAAGGGTTTTATGGCTTAGAGCAAAGGACAAACCCACCTCAAACAAGATGTTTTCACCAAGCAGGAAGATTCCACAGGCAAACAGTCAGCAGATGTTGCAAGGAGAAAAAAGGTCTCAGAATTTTCCACTGCAAGAAAACTGAAAAACAACTTCTAGCTTAAACTGTGATGTACCAACTTTTAGTGATGGGAGAACAGTGACATGAATATGTAATTACAGTAGTTGTGACAGGCTAGAGATAAAAGCCAAGGTATGGATTGGTTCTGCTGTATGAAGATGCTCAGCAAAGAAAAGTATATAATGCATTTGTAACCTAAACTAAGGATCCCCAAGCCTGCCTGGAATGTCCAAATGATCCCTGGGGATAGCCAGACTAGCAAAGCACGCAGGACACTCACACCAAGGTTATGATTGTGCACATTCCCCCACGAAATAAAGCTGGGTGCAGGCAGAGAGTTATCAGCAGCTGGTGGCAGGCTGTGTGAATTTCCACAGAGATTCCCCAAAATCAACTGTATTTATTCATGTTTTGTTGCCAGCTGAGGCAGCTGTCAAGAGGGCTGATTTTGGGGAAAAGGATGTGAGTTAGGAATTGCAGAGCATGAAGCCCTTATGTTCATTTTGCTTGTCCATCAGCATTTGATTATGTGTGCTGAGAGGATACACTGGACGTGCAAAGCCTTGTGCTGTGGAAAGGCACTTCAAGTTAATTTTGAACATAAAATTTAAGCATTTTGTGTTAATATGAAATGAATGAGTTAGTTTTTTGTCTCTTAAAAAACAGGAGGAGCCATGTACTTTACAGGAGATTAATCCTGAGCTGATTTTTCTTGTTCTGTCCTCCTCCATCCTCAGCTATTTAGGAGGTGTTGGCCTCAAAGTGCAGCTGAGAACAGAGCAGCTCCTGTGTCCTCATCATCGGCACTTCCCTGTGCTCAAACAAAGGGAGGGCACAGGGAGAAACAAAAGGGAAAATTCTCAGGTTGGCTGTAAAAAGAGTTTCAATTAAAGACCTGTCCTCGTTAAATCATTCTCTGTGCAAAGGCTAATTGCACAGGCCATGCCTTGTGGCTTCACAAGTGGCCTCCTTGCCCCTCTTCTGCTCTTTCTTTGTCACAATTAACTTAGAGGTCTCTCCCAACCTTAATGATTCTCTGATTCTACAAGCAGGGATTTAAGTTCTCCCCAGCTCTGGCACTTTCCTCACTGCCCTAAGATGTCTGCCCCTGCTGCATGTGCCCTGGAGAGGGTTGCTCCATCCCAAAAATGCCTTTAGTGTTTCAGTACCTCCTTTCATTCTGAGTCAGAGAGACACTCTGAAGACTTCCTGTAGCAACGAATTCTAGGAAAAAAACCACCCTGGAATGTTAAAAATAAATTTTTTCACGCACCTTCTTTTACTTACCTAATTTTCTTTCTATAGAGCTACTTGCACTCTGCTAATGCTGAAGTGGGATCCTTCAGTGTGGCCAGAGGGTTTTTAAAAAAAAATTAATTTATTTTAAAAAATATTCTTGTTCCTTTCCTTTCCTTTCCTTTCCTTTCCAAAATGTTTTTTTTTTTTTTTTTTTTTTTTTTTTTTTTTTTTTGTGTATGTGTTCTCTGACTCCAGATACCCTTTTCCACTTGGGTTTATCAGGAATTTGCAGGCTGGTTCTGCTGAGGGAGGAAGAAAGCCCACAACAAATTCCAGCAATGAACATCTGGATAATTATACCCTTGTCTCAACTGAAAAGAAAGGGAAAAAAAATTAAAACAATAAAAAAAAGCCCATCTGCTTTCTGATTCCCACTCTCCTGCCAGACAGCTTCTGCTGACAGGTTGGTGAGCCATGGGAGGGGTGGCAGGTGAGCTGCACACCTGAGTGCTGTCAGGCTGGATGCTGACAGACTGCAGGAGCTGTGGGCTCCCACCCTGCAGATTTTATCTAAATACCCTTCTGGCATGTGTTTGCTTTCCAGGCACTTTTGTCCCACTGCTGGTCCTGCGTGGGGAGCTGAAGGTAGCTGGAGAAGGAAGGAAAAAAAGCTCTGAACCATATTGTTTTAAATAAAAACCATGGTTACCTTGAGATTTCTAGCTTCTGTTAGGTCCTTCAGGACCTTAAATGTTGGAAAACATCACCAAAAGGAGTCAGTTGGTATATTCTACAGAAAAAGTGTAGTACAAAATGACATAAGTACCTCTTGAGGTGATGGACTGAATTGGTTTTCTATTTTTTTTTTGTGTATGGGATATCAGGTTCTTTCTTTCTTTCTTTCTTTCTTTCTTTCTTTCTTTCTTTCTTTCTTTTTCTCTTTCTCTCTTTCTTTCTCTCTCTCTTTCTTTCTTTCTTTCCTCTCTCTCTTTCTTTCATTTCTTTCTTTCTTTCTCTCTTTCTCTCTTTCCTCTCTTTCCTCTCTTTCTTTCGTTTCTTTCTTTCTTTCCTATCTTTCTCTCTCTCTTCCTTTCCTTCTCCCTTTCCTTCTTCCTTTCTTTCTTTCCTTCTTTTCCCTCTCCCCGTGGATTTATCCCGCAATTAGAAGGAAGATTCAGGCCCCAAAAGCTGCTGTACCAGAATTATTTCCTCACTCTGCTAACCAAAACTCTCATCCAGGCAGGGCCCAGGAGAATGCTCAGTGCTCCCTCACCACAAATGCTTCAAATTAATCACACGCTTAAAGGTTTTGCATATTTAAAAGAGGATAACTGTGCTGTGGGAGGGTAATTCTGGTGTGGGAAATGGCAGCATATGGAGGGGCATGGCAGAAACTGCACAGAGCACAAAGGCTCCCAGGTGCTTGCTTCTGTCTCTGCTCAAAACAATGCATATTTCAGGGTGGCACCTGTGCTGTTTAAGTGGTGTAGTGGGGTTTGTTGAAGAGAAAAGAGAGACGAGAAAAGCCGAGAAATGTCTCGGATAGAAAAAGGCAGGACTGTTCATGGAGGATTTAGCAGCCTGTTTTAGGCACCAGGGGTGAAAGGGCTGGCGGTGGTTCAAGTGTTTGCAAGCTGTGTTTGTTTTCTCAAACCTCCAATTTACTCTAATAGCCATATTATGTTCAAGAATGAACAACTAAATGTTATGTGAAACAATGAAAATGCTCAAAATACATTGAACAGTGAGCCTGTAAATGTCCAGGCCTTGGCTTCCGTCTAGGCCTTGGCTTCCATCTAGGCCTTAGCTTCTGTGTGTTTAAGCTCACAGTAAAGCCAAATTTCACTCAGTTATTTTCTGTTTAAGCACAGATTTTTAATGCCTGCAGTTTAGCTCACAGTGAAGGTAAGAACCTCATCTGGATCCTTGTTTGCCAGTGGAGACAAGGGGAAAAATTACTCCCAGGTAAGAGGAGCTGCTTTTGGGGCACGAACCCTGCTTTTCCCCTTGACCAAGGGAGCAGTTCTGTTCAGCAAACTCAGCCTGAATGGCATGACACGAATAAAACCACAGACTTGTGGGCACACAGAGTGGTTTGGGTCCCTGCCATGGCAGGGACACCTTGCACTAAGCCCCAGAGTCCATCCTGGCCTTGGACACTGCCACGGATGAGAAAGCCACATCCCTGTGTGGGAGATGCCACCTGAAATTTCAATTTGGCCTTTTCTTCACCATCTTTCCTCATTTCCCTTTGTCTCCATCGCCATTCGAGCCCACAGCAGCTGCTGCCATCCTGAGGTGTTGGTCTCTCAAAGCACAGTTTGTTCCTGCGACGTGAAATGCCAAAAACAACAAAAATGGTGTAAGAATGAATTCCTCTCAAAAGAAGGAGGAGCTGCCAGGGGAGCACCAGCTTTGGATCTCCCTGACAACCAGGTTTTGGCTGTGTTATAAAGGATGCAGACCAGGGCTGCCCAAACAGCAGCCACAGTGCTATCAAGAAGTGGTAGCTGGCTCTGTGAACCTAGATGGATTTACTGGTTACTAGCTAATTCCACTTTCAAGTACTGTAATAATTAATTTTGTTTTGGCCTTTTTTCCCCCTTCTGGTGATAGGACTCCTTTGATCATCGCTTCTCTCTCCCCCTAACCATTCAGTTGGCATAAATGCCACTAATTTTTACCATCTGGTCCTCAAGTGAAAGCCCTTGCCTGCTACTGTTCACATGTATCTACCTTGACAGTAAATGTGGGAGTGTTTTCCAGTGTGAGCTCAAACAGCCCCTCCAGCTTTGCTAGCTGTAAGCTCCAGGTTTTGCCTGGCTGTGGAAAAGAGAGTGGGCACTTCTGGGTCTGTCTAGACATGTCTCTCTCAAGTTCATGTGTGATCATATGAGTTACTCACTCCGATAATATTAATAAATGGGGCTGAGCCAAATAAAAGACAGTTCCATTAAATTCTCTGAGCTCATAGGGTGGTTATAAAGTCAACATGCTGTGCTGTGTTAACATCTGACCAGTGAAATAGTTGTTTCCTGATCCCAGGTTTGGCTTCCAGCCACAAAAAACACAAGACAGATGCTGTGCTTTAGCAGGGTCAGGGTTATCAAAGGGATGTGATTAATGGCTGCTTACTGTGCTTTCGTGACACTTCTGCTTTGTTGATTACAAAGGACTCCTAGCCATGATTTTTCATTGATTTGGTGATCTCCACAGCCAAATCTGAGCCTTCCCTGGAAAAGTACAGGCACGTGCAGTGCCTGGACCTCTGGTTTACTCTGAGGTTGTTTGATGTGGATGCTACTGACAGTGGCACCTCAGAGGGCAAAGGGGCCAAAGCCTCCTCACAGAGGCACCAGCTGGAAATGCAAACAAGGTGTTCTGAGCTATTTAATGATTTCCCATCAGGCAAAAATGCTGGAGAATTGACTTTAAAAGTGCATCAAAGTAATTTGTTAGCCTTTGAAGTAGGAGGTTATTTATAATGGAGGGTGTTCTCTGATGGAGCCATAGGCTCGTGCTGTGTGTGAGTTGGGATGGGGTTTGTGAAAGGGCATCACTGGATTATGACACAAATTTGGGAGTGCTTTATTCCCTGAAACATGGGCATTCTGCACCCTGACTTTGGTTCTGGTTCAGTTTATCCCCTTTCCCAAGCACACTGAGTGCCCTGGTTTGGTGTGTGGCAAATTAAACCCAAATCAGCAAAATCTCTCACTCCAAACCACTGTGAGCAGGGGTGACACCACCCAGGTGAAATCCTGCTGAGCTGAGTGAAAACAGAGACTGCCAACCTCAGTGCATGTGACTTGGGTGAGACAAATCACCTGTGAGCTGTCATGAGGCTCTTTAAAATTCTCCCAACAACTGGATGAGGTAGAATTTGGCACCAATTTGTGTGCCAGGCCCTGCTGGCTGCAAGAAACTGCTGGTTCTCTTCTGATGCCCACCATATGCTAGGAGGGCTTTTCTTTCCCTATTTTTTTTTTCACTTTTACCTTGATGTTTTAGCATGACAGAAGGTTTTGATCATTACTGAGTTGTGGCAACCATTCAGACAGATCCTGTGATAGGGTTTTCTCCTTACCCAAGGTCAGGAAACTCTGCTTCTGGGACACCTCTTTGCCTCCACCAATTATCATGAGTGGCTGAATCATTGGTGCAAAAACAGGGAGTGAAGAACACAATTATCAGCCATTCTCATACTTTTCTGGTGCTGTGGTACATGCAGTGCTCCCTAAGTTCAGGCCTCAAATCCATCACCTTTTCCCCAAACTTTTCATTATCTGTGTTTTCAGGTAATGCATAACTCCATGTTAGAGCAGAAGGTACCTGGCCCAGGAAATAGAGGGATAGATTAATTTTAGTAATAATTTTTTTTAATGTACGTGTATTGCTGTTGTCTTCCTGGCTTGATAAACTAAAGTATTAGTTCTGCAATGTTTGTGAACCTAATTAACTTTGTCTGCTTGGTAAATTTCAGCTGAGCATCTGAACATGCTCTCTGTCTATTTTCCTGTTACTTCCTGTGTTTGTTTGCTTTTCATTTCTGTACAGCAGAATATAAATGTGCAGAATTTTTACTTCAAAGTACAGAACCGGTGCCTTTCTCAGCAATTGCCAGAGCTGCAATATGTTTGTTGCTGTTTGTAATTGCCTGATTCTCTTGATGCAGGTCAGCACTGTTTTGGTTCAAACATCCCAGGAATGAGTCACAAGAACAACAGCAGAAGTCAACTTCATTGTGATGCTGCTCTGAAAGAATAGTTGACATAATTACTCTGCCCTACTGCTCCTTTCCCTTGACTTCAGTGAGATAAAATCTTATTTTGTCAGAAGGGTTGAGTAACAGGTTCATTTGGATGTCAGGAGGAGCAGTTTATAAGCCTTCTGATCTCATCCCTGAGTGACTGCCTAATCTGCTGATCTCTCTTAGTTCCTCCAAGTGACATTCAATAAAATGTGGCTGCACGAGGTAGCTGGGAGCTTAGATGTCGGTGAACCCTTAGTAATTATTTTTTCCTTCTTTGGAATGTAAAAGAAAGTTGAAAATAAGGAGAAATTCCTTTCATATAACATTGCTAAAAACTGGTGAAGTAAGAGAAAAAAAAAAGAATGTAAATATAGACTATAAAATGTGAGTGCTAAAAAAGCCCTGATGAACTTCATGAAATGTTTGCACACATTTTATGCTTTTGTGATATTGCTTGAAGGAAGGAGTCTGTTATGGAATTGAGATTAAATATTGAGAGGAATAGTGGATTTGTCTTTACAGACAAGCTGTGGGTCTGCTGGTAGATCAAACCAGCACTGGGAGTGAAAATAAACAAAAAGGAAGAAACAATTCACTGATTGGTGAATGGAAAAAGATATTTGCTTTTACAAATGAACTTTAGGTTTGCTGATAAATTAAATTGGATATTGAAAAATGAAAGAAACAATGGGGAAAAGCCCTACATTCCATAAGAATTAAAAATTAAAAGGGAGGGTTGTACATTAGAGGGGAATCTCTGGTATCAGGTGTTCTGGGAAGTCTGAACCTCCCAAGAACCTCAGAAATGGGGAAAGAGAGAAGGGAAATGTGGCTGGGAAATTGGAATAAAAGGAGGATAAATTGGAGAGACCCCAGGGGAATGTCCCATGGCCTTTCCCTTTATTGGAATAAAGTCAAAGGACTCCTCTGCCTCCTTTTTGGGCATAAACATCTGATGTTTGTGGATTGATTTTTCTGATAACATCAACAGAAAGCAGTGAAAGGAACTGCTGCATTTCCCCAGCTCAGAAGGGCTGTGTGTGCCTCTGCTGAGAGGAACAGGGTCAGCCCCAGACTTGCTCTTCCAGGACAAAGACCCTCTCCTTCCTCTGAATGCTTTGGCAAGTTCTGGTTTCTGCCCACTTCAGAATTAAAAAACATTTCCAGAATCTGCTTGTTGTTATATTTGTTGTCTCCTCTGTGTTTTTCCTTGAGAGAAAAGGGAACCCAGCATCTCTTTTGGTGGAAAGAGCTGTTCTTCTCAGCATGTTCTTCTGCCTTCCTAAATTGCTCCATAAAGTTATTTTAAATTCAGGTTTTTGCTGTGGGGAAGCTGGCTTTATGCTCCTGGCAATGAAATGGGTTTTTTGCATGGCAGGGGCAGGGACATTGGCTTCCTACCTGCTCTTTGTGCAGATATAAATAATACGTATACCTATTTTTTAAATGAACAATAGCACCAGAAAAAAGGTCACACTTGGGTCCTGCTTTTTCAGATGTAAGGTGCAGGTTTAATTGTGGTTATCTGATATTTGGGAACTTGCAGGTTGCTTCAAACAAGAGAGCCAGCAGTCAGGTATTCCTGTCCACCTCCCAGTGCTAACCCAAACCAAGTGAAACCAGGAAATTTCTTGGCCCAGAGATCCAAACCTGTGATCTTTACCTCTGGATTTCCTCCCTCTCAAGGCTACAACAACCATAAAATCTGTTTTCCAGTTTTCCTTTCTCTTAGGCTCCCCATCTTCTTGCTGTCTCTGCACTGTTGGAATAATTTCATGCAGATTATAGGCAGGGGACAACTGATTTTGCTATGATCATTCTGTAGCCAAGGAGTTCTCCCCTTTAAAAAAAAATCCCCAAACAATAATCTAATTGCTATAAAACTTAAAATAAAAGAATATAATATATAATATTAACATGATATAATATAATTATACTATACTATGATATAATATAATATAATATAATATAATATAATATAATATAATATAATATAATATAATATACATATGTATACATATATATGTATATTAAAATTTAAAAACATACCAAATAAAAATATATAAATAAATACATGGATAAATAAGTATAATATATCTGAGCTTCATGACTTCATTTCTAGGGGAAGCCCAGTACAGGTGGCAGTGGTAACAGAGCATTGCTGTTTTCTGAAGGTTTTTAGCTGGCTCTATAAAGTAAGAAATGAGAGATCATTGATTCAACAAAGGGAAGGGGGCAGGAGGAATCTCTCCTCATTTTTGTTGGGACACTTGGTGGATCTCTCAGCTGGAGAAGGTTGCACTGTGCAACAATCAACAAATAAACCAAACTACAAAAATAAAATTACAAAAAATAAACTTAAATTAGCAACACACACACAAAAAATTATTCCTAACTCAATAAAAGCATAATATCTCAAATCATGAAAATAAAAATACAACCTGTAAATAAACACAAAACTAAAAAATAAATTTAACCACAAACAATATCTCTGAAATCGTCCATAACTATAAAACGTATACCACCATCAAACAAACCAAACAAATAAAACTCCTATAATATAATAAACAATACTCCAAATAAAAATATAACAAAGGTACAAAATACAGGTATATAAATACAAATATAAAGAACATAACAAATTAACTGCATCACACTACCCCAAACACACCAAAACAATCACTACAGACTCACAATAATAAAACCCACCACAAAATAATTAAAAAACTACCCTATGTGCCCATGCCCTGCTGGGAAATACCTAAAAAAGTACAGGTGACATCAAAAACTGCTGGAAAATATAAAAGGAAGCTCTTCAGGTTTCTCAACTGGATACTTTATGAAATAAATTGACAAGGAATTAGGGGAGAAGTGTTATAATTATGCTCACCATCAGACATCAGTTGGAACATCTTGAACTTGTAAAACAACGCCCGAGCCACTAACTTACTCAGGAGAAAGAGAAATCTTCATTTTGCCTGCCAATTTATCTGGTTTTCAATTTATTTGTCAAGTGCTGATTAGCATTCCCTACGAGACAAATCGAGCCTGCTGTGAGATCAGTTTTGGGGCTTCTCTGAGGAGCCCTGAGCCTTCCTGCTTTCCCCACCTTTGCTTGCCAGTCCTGGCTCTGTATCTGGAGATTATTCTTTGGGAAATACAACAAACAACCCATGAACCAAGAGCACAAAGTCTGTTTCTCCCCAGAGAGCGATGTCGGGGTTCCACTTGGGTTTTTTTTGCATCCAGCCATAGCTGCTAGGACACTCTCCAAAGAGCACAGCACTGGGAAAATTATGATGTCATTGTAGATGCCTTGCTTATTTCCCCAGAATAAATGAACATCATCACGGAACTCCAGGAGGAAAACTTGGCTGGGCTGGAGTTATGGAGCTATTAAAGCAGCTGAGGCTGAGGTTTGCATTTCAGTCAGGGGTTATTTGGAGGTCACCATCGTGCACTTTTTATTTGGAGTTCCAAGCACAGGTCTAAGTGCCACACTTAAATAATTTTGCCCCTAATGAGGTTGGTTTGGCTTCTTGTCTCTGAAAGGCAGTGGAACAAATGTTTTACAGAACCACTGCAAATTCTTTTGAAATTCTAAAGCTACGAGAAGGACGATTCCTCTCATAATTCCTCAGATGTCTATTTCATAGCCTGCCTGAAATGAAAGCTGCAACAGGGAATCACGAAGATGAGCAGCGTGCTGAAACGAGCTGTCTCTCCTTTCAAAGAACAGGCTGTCATTTCTTCCTCAGGATGATTTACCCTTCTGGGCTCAGCAATTGTGCATCCTCTGAAGCACAGCAGGAGAGCGCCTCTATCAAAAGGAAGATAATTTCCAAAATGCTCCTCATTGCAATTATTGTAATCATGGCCCACTCCTGGCAATTTTCAAGCTGAAAGAACCACGAGCCAAGAAATTCCCTGGTTTTACTTGTGCAGCATCAAAAGAAGGTGGAGATGCAGCAGGGGTGTTGGGTTTGGGGTCACTGCCATGGCTCTGGGGGTCACTGCTTTTGGGCAGCATCATCCATGGCTCAGAAACCAACACCTGGCTGAGGAGCTGCACGAGGACTGGGGTACCAGAGATATTTCCAGCCCATGCCACTGGCAAAATGTGCAGATGTGGTTTGATTTCCTGCTGACTGTGTGGTCATCAGAAACTGTCTCATACCTTAAAAATGGGATCCCTCAGTGCTTCACGTTGTTCTGCCACACTGCACAGACACACTTTTCAAATTTTCAGATTTAAAACTCAGAATTTTCAAATTTTTAGCAGAGGAACAGCAATGCCAGGAAGGATCACCTCCTGCTTTCAGGAGCCTGAGGAGTTGTGTCATGCCTTTTATGTGCTTTTTAGTACCTGAAGTATATTCCGTTCCTTTTTTGTGACCTTTCTAAACCCCTTCAGCCCTCAGAGCCTATGATAAATTTGTCATGACCTTATCAGGCTCATGGAGTGGCTTTTGGGGTGTCCTGTGCAGGGCCAGGGTTTGGGCTTCGGGGATCCTTGTGGATTCCTCCAAACTCCGAATATTCTCAGGATATGAATCCACTTACAAGGACCAGTTCTAGGCAAACCCCATCTACTTTTATCCAGAATTGTATCTATAATGCCTCCATGAGTGTTTATTGTCAAATTATATTCAGTATTTCCCTGATGCATTATTTGGAGATAATTTTTCCTCCCTTACAATAAAAAAGCATTACTTGCATTTCATTTTCTTTATTTAAAACCATAGCAGCCCCTTTTCACTCCTGCGTGCCCTGCCCTGATTTTTTTGGTGAAGGACCATGGATTCTCACAGAGTTCCCTCTGCACAAAGTGCTTGTGAATTTCTTTTGCCAGCAAGGAGCAATAGTCTTCATGGTGCTTTTATTTCATTCACCACTCTCTGGTTCTTTTTTTTCACAACTTCTGGTTTCTTTCTGATCTGCACAGCCATTGAAGATGTATTTTATTTCAGATGATGGTATCATTGATCAAGAGTCTCTCTTATTTCATGGCTGGGCCAAAATGTCACATTAAATTTTTATTGGTTGAGCAATGTTAAACTCTGAAGACAGGCTCATCTTGTGAACATGTGTGGTTTCAACTAAGTTCTTTCCTCTGGTTATTAATCATCAGGAAAAACCTCAGTGCTTTATTCTGCCTTTTTTCTACACGCCAACAACCAAAGTCTTAATTTTCTTTTTGAAAATACTCTCAACTACAACAACTCCTTCACCTCTGAAGTGTCATAAGCTGCAGAATTTATTCCCCAATAATGAAGTAAAGTTTCTCCCAGCTGTTCCTGGGCTGGTGGTGCAGGAGGAGAGGAGTGATTTCAGCACACACAGGGTTTCTGGGCCTTTGGGCAGCTCTTTGTGCTGTGTTTTCCAGCCACATCATGGATATTACACTCTGATCAGTTAAATGCTGGCTGCTTTCTCTGTTCCTTTACAGGGAGAAGCCAGAAAGATGCAGCCTGGGACCATAAATCTGGAAGCATTCATAAGCATTAAGTTCACCTCAAGAAAAAGCAAAGAGAAGGAAAAAAAAAAGAGACAGAAGAAAAGGAGCTTGCACAATGATAGATTATGTTTGTACATCTCTCTCAGTATTTGTTTCAGCATTATTAGCATCCAGGGTTTGATTGAAACCCTGGTTATTATTTCACTTGGTTGGGATCCAATGTACAGTGAGGCAGTTGCTCACTGCCAAGGTTAACAATTTGGAGGACACAGAGTGGGACTTACAGACTCTGCTTTTGGTGTGAGTTTTGCACTTTTTCTTTTAAAAGTGTGTTTTTTCTTGTCCATCTTTCTACTCCCAAGACACTGTTTGCAGATTTTTCAGCTACCCTGCTTTTCTTTTTTCCCTGCTGCCTACACCACCCTCATTTTTACTTTTAATAACGTGTACTTCTGAAAGATTAATTTTGGGGTTTCTTTAGAAAACAAGTGGATGCAATTATAAGAGAATAAGTACAAAAATATAAAAGAGATGTGATTATTTTTTAGCCTTTTCTTTTTTTCCCCATTTGTGTATCAAATATCCAAATAGTGATTGCAAAAGCAATTCAGAATGACTTCATTCATTCTGGAGAACCTCTCCAGGGAAGTGGTGGAGCCTCTGTCCCTAAAATTGTTAAAAAAAATGAGTAGATGTGCCAATGCACATCCTGGTGTTGGAGTTCTGGATGCTGAGAATTTTAGACTTGCTGGGCTGACAGACTCTGACCCCCAAGAGAACACTGCATTTGACCTGAGGCTGTGGAGAAACTTTCCAAAATTAATTAATAACAGTAAGATTTCAGGTGTGCAGTTTAATTACAAGTGCGTAACATCACAAAGTAGAAAACTTAGTTAAAGGTTCTAGAATACAATATAATATATACAGCAAGACAGAGGTTTTAGAACAAAAGCAAATCCCTCTTCTTTACCTTCTTCTTCCTTCTGCTCCATGACTTTGGGTAATAATTTGTAATTGAACAACAAAGTCTGCATTGCAGACTTTGAGTAATTGGTAATTAGGTTAAAAGTGAAAATAATTTAAAGTGCCACTCCTTAATTAAATAGCTTACCTTTAAAACACCTTGTAGAAAAAAAAAATTAACCTTTTTGTAACTTGTTAGTAGAATAAAGCAAAACTCACTACTTGTAAGCCTATGACATAAATAATTTAAACATTTGAGTCTAAATGCAAAATACCATCTCAAGAATTTTTAATCCCAACCTCAACAACAAAAAACCAAAACTAAAACCAACAAACAAAAAACAAAACCCCCCAAAAAACCCTCAAAAGAAACAAAAAACCCCCAAAACAAAAATACACCACCAAAAAAAACCACCACACACAAAAAAAGCAACCCAAAAAACCTAAAAAAAACCCCAAAAAACCCCAAACCAAACAAAAAACCAGCAATAACAATATGGTTTAGTGGACATGGGGGGGAATCAGGTGAAGCTTGGACTTCTTGGTCTTGGAGGTCTTTTCCAACCTTAATTATTCCACGACTGACTGACTTCAAGCCTCACTGAATGACTTTAGTGAGCATCTTCCCTCCTGGCACTTCCCCTCCCTTGGAAAACCCAGCCCAGGGAAAGCTCAGCCCTTGCAGACTCAGGGCTGCCTGCTGTTCCTGCAATCCATGAAAAGCTCATTTCCAGCTTTTTGTTTTGTAGCACAGAGGGAAGGAACATCCCTGGGAGACCTCAGGGCTGCCCCAGGGACAGGGCAGCAGCTCAGGGGGGCCTGTGTGCAGGAGAAGAAAAGACAAGCCTGGGAATGTGGTGGGAGGAAGCTGATGGTGGTGGTGGATGCCTTGGGATTTCAGCTTTTAAGTTGTTCTTACATTTGTGTGTCAGTGATGGAGAGACATGAGGAGTCTGACTTGGTGATCAGAATCCGATTTTATATAAGTCAGATATAAGCACTTATGTTGTGCTATTTTGGGGAGACTAGTAAAGTGTACTACAGTGATTAGGTTAAAATCACATACACAAACGTATGCATATAGCAACATCTCCTGCTTGCAGAGTTTAATGGGATTTTCTTTTTCCAGTAAACATGTCTGATTAAATCTTCTTGCAATCTAGGTGTGATTTTCAGAGTTCCATTTGCTTTTGCCAGGGCATCAAATCTCTTATGTGAGCAGGTCCACAGTCCATCACATGTCTTGTGTCCCCCAACATTCCAACATTTCTGATCCTGCAGTTCTTCAGTGCACAACTCCAAACTCCACATTCAGTGTCAGCTGCTGCTGTCCCGTTCTGGGCAGACACAACAATTCCTCTCCAGGCCTGGCAGTCAGGGACACCTCACTGCCCCCGGGCCCAGAAATGTCAATAAAAGTGAGTTGGGGGAGGAAACTAGGGGTAAATCACTTCATTACCTGAAGCTGTAACTGGAACATTAACCCCCAATATACAAATTTACCAAATTTATAAAAGCGTGAAAATCCGTGACCTGTTGACCATTTTTGGGTGTAGGCTCTGGGGAGCTTTGCCTGCCCAAAATGTACCTGAAGACACTTCAGTAAATATAATCATTTTTTATTCCCTTAATTCTGTCTGGTCTCTGTTTTTAGGTAGCCCCAAAGAGGCATCAGCGGCTGTGGTAAAGGTGGTCACATTACTCCTGATCACTTCTCCATGCACTGCTCCACAGCATATCAGAGAAAAAAATGAATTTTACTCTCCACCCATGTTTTGTTTGCCCCCAGTCCATGCAGTTGTCCTGTTCACCTCCTTCTGGCACCTCGCATCAGAGAGCTGAGTATGGTTATTTTTTTTCAGCAGGTTTACAATCCCATATTAACATCTGGTTCCTCTGCTGCCTCAGTGATTATTGCCCATTTCCTGGCTGTGTAATTCCTTCCCCTCAGCTGCTTGCTGCAGTTACCACGAAGTGTTTTATTGCAGAGGTGACTATTTGATAACTACAACAGTGGAAATGGTAGACCTGGAGTAGAAATGCATCTGCTGCTCAGCAAAGGGTGACGTGTGGTTCCTAAATTTTTGTAATCCCTGCCATACCCTTCGTTACAATAATATGGGAATTGTGGTTGTGCTGGGAAGTGTTGTAAGGCATAACAGCTACTGGGTATGGTGAGAAAAATTGCAGCATTGGTCTATTTTCAAACATCTTGACAGTTTTATTGCTTAGTGGTTACCACGGGCTACTTTTTCCTTGTCATTCTTAAAATGGATTCTCCTTTGCTTTGTGTCTCTGTGGCGCCCAACCTTACCTACCATGCAGAAATTTGGATGCTGGAAGACATAAAAAACATTATTTTCAACTGCTCTGCCACATCACAGGGCTGAGGAGCAGAAGATTGGGCAGGGCTGAGCTTAGGGAGGGCTCACCCAAACCTCAAGTACACACTTGAGCCTGTTAGCTGCACAGTTCTTCATCTGCAAATAGGTGAAACCTGACCAAAAACAAGGCCTTGTAAAATCATGGCTCAGGCCCTGCTACTTCAGCTGAGTATGAATAACAACTGGCCTTGTAGCCATGGACAAGTAGCCATGAGAAAAGAAATTTGTATATGTAGAAATAATTATATAACCATGAAAAAATAATGTAAACATCTTCAGGAAAGAGAGTTTTTAACAAACACATACACTAGTAACTGCTAAGCAATAAATTAGATAACCAGTTACTAACCAAGCAGAATCAAACATAATAGTTTAAAAAAACTTATATAAATATGAACTGTAAATATTAAAAGTAAATTGTTATTCCATTACAAAAAAAATCTTATCCATCTGTACTGTGACACTCTTCTTTTGGTGAAAGGTGCTCAGAAAACAGAGTCATTGAGGTTGGGAAAGACCTCCAAAATTATTGAGCCCAACTTTCAGGAGATCCCCACCTTGCCATCCAACCCAGAGCCATGCCCAGCCATTCCTGGAACACCTTTTTATTGCCACCACCTCCCTGGGCAGCCCCTTGCAGTGCCTTGCAGGGAGGGAATTCCTCCTGATGTCCAACCTGAACCTCCCCTGCTGCATTTGAGGCCATTTTCTCTTGGTGAAACAGGCACACAAACAGATTTCATCCTTGGAAGAGCTGTCAATCACTCATCCCAAGCTGTCATTCACACAGGCTCAGCCTTGAGCCTGTCATGGTCTTACCAGCTCCACATTTATCTGGATGGCTGCACCTCTTTCCTTGACCTTTGGGCTCTTCTAATAAGAGGTTTATACAGAACAAGCTGAGCTACACCCTCATTTTGGTGTTTTGTGTTGTTTTTCCTGCTGCCAGGTTGCAGGAAGCTTTTCCTGGAGGATGCAGGTTATGCAATGTGGTCTGTACTCATGGCCCATGAGCAGCAGAGATCTCCTGGAGGGAGGATTGGCTGTGGGAGAGATAAAGAACACTGCCCCATGAACAGCAGAGAAGTGTCCCAGCTCTGACAGATGGGAATGGAATACACACCCCCAGGTACATCTTGTAACCTAAGACAACTCTGACACAGCCTTTGGTCCACGTGGAGCCCCTGACTTCCCTGTCAGTCCCTCCCCAGCCCTGCTGCCCCATCCCACATGCTCCAGCTCGGTTTCATCTTTCCTGCTCTGTGATCTTTTCCAGAACCGACCTCTCCCTGCTTTCACTGACCAAGGTGCACAGACTGGCCACAGAGACACACCAAGGCCAGAGGGGTTTGTAGAGGTCTCAGGGTTTCCTCTGGTCAAGCTGACCCCAAGATGTATTAAAAGTCTCTTTCCCCAACCCAGCTGTCCAAGAAGAAATCAGAAGTCTTCGGCTCGCATTCTCAAGGTTGTTTATTATTTCTTATCTAAGAAAGGGGTGGTGTTGCCTTTTATACTACAAACAACATATTCCATATTTACAGTTGTGTCCCAACACCTATCACTGTGTCAGACAGTGACTTTCTACCTTAAACCAATCCCGGAGTGCCACCATCACCAAGAGGATGGAGGCTGGGAAGAAGAAGGGAGAAGGACAGGACAATGCCCAGATCCCTCCATCCCACTTCCTGGACACCTATAGTAAAACCCCCAAAATTTCTCTTTTCACCCTATAATTACTATTGTTATGCTATCTAAACTTTTGTGATTGTAATTCTTCATATAATGTTGGATAATTTGGTTAAGATCAAAATCCCAAGTGTCTTTGTCCTCCTGCCAGGACTCCCCAGCCCCTGTCAGGATTTTGAGCCATCCAGGGCACCCAGAGGGATGTCCTGGATTCCGACAGTGCAGCACCTCTCAGGGGGTGGAAAATGAATCAGTCAGCTTCTCCAGGTCCTGGTCTCCCCATCGACTACCCCCCTGCCTCCAGGGAATGCTTAGGTTGGTGCTTTTTGTTCCTTGTTCTTCTTTCAGGCACACATTTTAGGAGCCTGCAGTTCAAACAGCTCAGATTTGGAGACTTTTAATGCTGGAGATGCTGCTCTGAGGCTGTTCAACTATTAAAGTCCTTAGCTAGTTATCAGGCAAAACTGCAGGGCACCTGTCAGGCTGCTGTGCAATACAGAAAAAAAAAAGTGTTTTTTTTTTTTCTTTTAGTAGTGAAATAGTCCCACAAAATACCTGAAATGTGCTTGCAGCCACTGATTTCTTCCCATGGGGAGCAGGGGAAGATGCTGCTTCTTTTTTTTCACACAGAGGAGCTGCTGCTCAGCACTAAACACTCAGTGCTGTCTGGGATGAGACCAATACAGGATTTCTGACACTAACTACATTACTTTTTGCTGTGTTCAAATATGCAAGAACCTCCACATATTAATGTACATATTCATGCATTATTTGCATATATTGCAAATATGTAATTTTTTGTAATTACAAATTGTATATATTGCAATTTTTTGTATATTATTTGTATATGTTAAAGTCTATACAGAAAGTGCACGCAAGCTTTTTAGGAAAACCTTCAAGGCATCTTCCAGGAGCTGGGACGTCAGAATCCATTATTTTAGTGAGTATTTGGGAGAGTTTTCCTTGAGAATTCTGGTTCTGCAAAGGGGGAATTAGAAAGTGTCCATTTGGGATGTTAAAGGATGCTTCATAAAATTATAGTGGCAAAACCCCCAAGTATATGGAGTGTACTTTTGAAAAAAAAAAAAAAATGTTCCACAGTAGTACAGTATATTAGTTTTAAAAATAACTTTCAGTACGTACTCATGTTAGAAACGTTCATACAGGGTACCTTATCAGAGTTTAAAGCATTTTTTTTTGTTGCCTTTTAGGTCAGATTAAGTAACTAATGCAACCATTTGAATAAATCAGCCCCTGGACTCCCCTTTCATGTACAATAAATGGAATCTCTTGCCAGAAGTGTAACATGATTTAACAGTTGTGCTTCACATGATACATCTCTGCAAGTTGGAAATCTGGATGATAAATGGTGTGATAAACATTGGAGAGGCACCAAATTCCAGGGAGATTACTGTTGCCTCCCTCAAATAAAACTAAATGGGAAAAAGCTACTTTATGTTAACTTTCCTTTGGAACTGACAGGGAAATAGTGAGAGGAGGTTGGATTGCAGTCAGACTTTCTCCTTAGTTGTTTCACCATGTCCTTTTGTCACAGCCACTCTGAATGTGTTTCCTCCACAGAAACCCTTGTGGAACCCTGGCTGGGCGTGGGATGCCCCGTTCACACCGAGCTTGTTTCAGAAAATCCTCTTTTCCAGACGTGTGCTCACACTCTCCTCCACCCATTAAAGCAACGCTGTCATTAATTTTCTCCCCTTTCCCAAAGGTGATGGCTCAGAGATTCACAGTTGCAGTTCCCTTTCTTCTGCTGGCAGCAGATCTGTAGTTTCTATATCAGTCTGCCTTGTTCAATCTCCTGCCTGGGATAATTTTATTTATTTATTTTTTTGTAATAAGGAGTAAATACTTGTGAGCACCAGCAGTGAGGTATTGTTACTTTAAGTGATGCTGACTTTTCCTGGAGGGTTTCAACACCAGGATGCTCATTGGCTACCAGACTAATTTCTTTACACTGCAAACGATGCCCAGGGGTGAAATAACATGAACACTGAGGCAAATTTTCCAACATGTGTTCTTTAAAACTCCCCCCTGGGCTGGGAGAACGACCTTTGGTGAACAAATGTTCTTTCACCTTCAGTGTTCAAAACTAATAACGTTTTAGTACTCTTACATGATTAATTCATGGGCTTTCTTTTCAACACAGCAATTTCTGGTCTCTGCCTTTCTTGTGGCCCCAGATTTGAGGCAATTTGTTTTCCACGCGTGTCAATGCTTTATTCAGTTGTTTGTGATTTTGGTGCACTGCTTAGGTAGGACTTGGCTTGCACTTACACGCAACATTTCTATCATTTACAGGGAACCTGTTCAGCATAAGCTGCTCACCAGCAGCAGCTACCTTTGCCCAAGCCTTGGGCTGCAGTGAACTTTCACCTGGTTGTGCTGAATTTTTACCTATAAAATAAAAAGGCCCCAGAGCCACTCAAACCAGAGGATGAGGAAGCCAGGTTCATTAAGAGAAGCTGCCACCTTAGAGATAAAAGAGAATAAACAGAGGGGTCCAGGGAAGGATGGGGAGACTCCAGGCTCAATTATCAGCTCTGGAAAAACCATCGTGGAAGGGGTGGAGAAATTGGGTTGTGAGGGATGTCCAGGGATTTCTTGGGTGGAGATCCTTCTTTTGAGGCACTCAGCTCAAATATCTCACAGAGGAATCTCTCTTTCAGGTATCTTCAGCCAGTTGAGCAGAAATGTAGAGCTGAGCCCTGTTGTGTGTGATTTCCATGGCACAGTGCAGCTGTGTCTGATCAGATCTTTAATAGTTACAGGACAAATGTAATTTTCAATAAATTCAGCTTTAATCCCTCAAAAGCTGAGCCTTTGAGCCGTGTTTTTCTGTAGTGCTGGTCCTTACAGCTTGCCAAAGGGTTTGCAGGCTGGGAAGATCCCTGGGTAACATCCTGAATTCCCCAGCAGTGTTCCTTGTTTGTGGCTTTTCATGGCAATGAGCACTCTCTGTTACAAACCTTCCCCTCACCTTGCAAGTATTTCATCTTCCCAAAGTTAATAATTCTATGACTATTTAAAAACCTGGCAGGACGAAAGCTGCAGGTTTTTCCTTTTTTTTTCTTTGATACTTTCTGTCCTCTAGAAGCAGAAGAATAACAAAGGTGACATATATATAATATATATTATATCCTTGAGTGTGAGCTGAGGGGGCAAAAGTCTTCCCTGATTCTCCTCAAGTCATGGAGGTGCCCTGATTCCTTCTTCCACCTTCCAGCATATGCATAATTTAAAGTCTGACTTAGGTGAAGTGGCAATTACTTTCTTGTGCTGAACCCCATTTACTTTTTGTTAATCATGGCATCATTTACTGCCCAGCAAGCATGGCAGTGGGAAGACAGGAGTAAGATGTGTATTTCTGTGTCCTTTCACTTCTGAGCTGTTCTAGACTCTCTGACAGAAGGTTTCCACTTGCCCAGACTTCATTACAGCCTTTGCTCAGCACTCTTGGGATTTCTCTTTGAAGGGCCTGAAGCACAGCTCAAAAAAACCACAGGCTCTGCCAAGACATTTTCCTGGATGACTTTTAACTTGCTAATAATTCATGCCTATTCTTTTTACCAAGATGGTTCCCTCTCTCTGAAGTGTGCTAAATGAATTATTCTGAGTAATTATTTATTACAATTTCTTTTTTAAGAATTTTTTTTGTTTGTTTTTTGTTTTTGTGTTTGTTTTGTTTGCTTAGGGTTTTTTTGTTTGTGGGTGGTTTTTTGTTTTTATTTTTTAGTATCATCTTTGTTCACTTGCTGTGTATCAAAGAGGAATCCTGCTCAGTTAGGCTTTGGCCTTACAGGTCCATGTGTGTTTCTCTCCTGCATTTCCACAGGATACTTGGAGTCTATTGTAAATGTGATGCCAATCACCTCCAATAAATTTAATGTATTTATATCTCCCAAACCAAGCCCAGTGATGGCTGCATCTGGTGGTACAGAGTCAGATGGCATTTAATGTGTCTGGTCTGTGGGAAATGAAAAAAAAAAAAATTAAAATAGCTCTGTGTTGGCATAAACCTTTACTTCCACCTGCTTTCAGAACAGCAGTGATGCAGCACGAGGCTCCTCAGGCATCTGGGTGGTTTTTTGCTGTGCAAACAGGGGGTTTTGGCTGCAGAGTGGAGCAGCCCTGACCCCCTGGCTTCTGTCCTGGCTGTCTGTAGGGTGGGCTGCTGGGCCAGCTGGGAAACTGGCCCAGAACCAGGCAGCTGCTTTCCCTCAAAGCCTGGGATGAAATCAAAACGTTCCGAGGGAGCATGCTGATCTCATGGAACTGACATTTTCCTAAAGGAAAAAGGAAGATTTCCTGCTCTAATTGGAGTGTTCCCCTCCAGAACACGGCTTTTTACTTTTCCTGTGGGAAGCTGTGGGAGCTCCATCTGTGGCAGTGAGTCTATTATCAAAATAAAGAGAGATAAAGTCTTTGCATGTGTGTTGCACTCTACCTAAACAACCCTGTTCTTCTTAGGCTGTGATGAGCAACCCTTATCCACTTAGGTGCAGAATTTACTGAAATTAACACCTTGTTGGAGTGTCTGTGACTGCAGAAGTCACTCCTTACCCCACTAAACTTTCAGGTTATTCAAAAGCCATCCCAAAGCCGGTGGCCGTGTCTCACTCAGCATGCCTGCTCCAGAGAGGAGGGTTCAAGCAAGGACTGAGCCGTCCTGTGGGTCCAGCAGGTGATTTTGAGATTTGGGGTGGGTAAGTGTGTGTTCTCTGCTTACTTTTTCTACCTCTGCCAGGCCAGGACTGAAGGTATTTGAGATGGTATTTGAGTTCGTGTTCAGACTCAGTTTTTTATTGTTTCTTATCAGTGTTACAGATTCACAGCAGTGAGTTCTGCAGTCTTTTATTAGTAAGGCACAAAATGGCAAACTATCTCTTGTTACAAGGTCTCTTAAGGCTAAGATATCCAATTAAGAAGTGACACCTAAATTATTTTCCCTTTTAACACAATAACTGATCCCTCAAAGCCTGCAATGCAAAATTTTCTGTCCAACTACAAAACACCACCCAAACCCATGGAGAAGGAGGACGAGGCTCAAGGCTGAGCCTGTGTGAATGACAGCTTGGGATGAGTGATTGACAGCTCTTCCAAGGATGAAATCTGTTTGTGTGCCTGTTTCATCAAGAGGAAATGGCCTCAAATGCAGCAGGGGAGGTTCAGGTTGGACATCAGGAGGAATTCCCTCCCTGCAAGGCACTGGAAGGGGCTGCCCAGGGAGGTGGTGGCAAGAAAAAGGTGTTCCAGGAATGGCTGGGCATGGCTCTGGGTTGGATGGCAAGGTGGGGATCTCCTGAAAGTTGGGCTCAATAATTTTGGAGGCCTTTCCCAACCTCAATGACTCTGTTTTCTGAGCAGATTTCACCAAAAGAAGAGTGTCACAGTACAGATGAAGAAGACATTTTTTTTTAAAATGCACTTTAATAATTAGTATTATATAAATTTAATTATATAAGTTTGATTTAATAGTTTATTATTTACGTTCATATGACAGCAGTGCTCACTCTTCCTGCTTCCTCTCCATGCAGAGGGTTCAGAAATGCTGCAGCAGGGCTGGGGTGAGAGTCAGACCTTGGTCTGGGCTCACAGGGAGGGTGTGGAGTCTTGTCTGCACCAATAAAGCAGTGCTGGATTTAGGAAAGATCATTTGATATGTGGAGATTTTCTTTTGGGAGTGGTTCAGCTCGGATGAATCCCACTGCATGAAATGAGGGGGAGAAAAAAATTTAAAATCGATGAGACATTGAATTTAGTCATTGTTTGTGTTTGAATATACAGCAGGGGAAGCATGGTTGAACAGTGGTGAACAATACAAGTGATTCCACTCACCTGGAAACTATTTTGCAACTTTTTTTTTTTAGGACAGTGAAATTCAAACTCTCCTGCCTGAATAAAGAAGATAAAAACTCCCCAAATTCTAAAGTTATTAGATGAGCTAAAGGTGGGGTTTCTTTTGTCTGATAAGCTGTAAGTTATGTCTTCTTCCAAGGAAAAGTACCAGGACAGGCCATGTATTTAGGGTTATGGCTTTCTGAGAAAACAGCTTTTGAAGCAGGGCAACTTTAGCAAAAATCATGAACAAAAAGAGATGCCCCTTCTCAAAGCAGATATTCCTTTTATGTATATGCTAGTGAAATAAAAATGAAAAAAAAAATAAATAAACAGAAATAATAAGTAAAAAATAAAGAGAAGCAAGTGATATTTCCCCCCCACACCTTCTAGAAACAATAACTCTTTTCTCTTCTTTTGTTTTGTCTGCTGTTGTTTAGGAGCCATGGAGCCTATTTTTGGTAGCTGTGCTCCAGAAACCAAAGGTCCCCAGGTTTTAAAGGAGGGAGGGATTTATTTTCCTTCCTGTCTGGCAGCCCTGGCCCTGGTGGAAGGGGAGCTGCAGGTGCCTCTTTCCTTGCTCTGGCAGCCCAGCACAGCTCTGAGAGAGCCCTGAAATCCTCAGGGAGCATTGAAATTTGGGTTTTTTTGTGGCCATCCTGCATAGTTTGAGTCTTTCCTGCTGCAAAGAGAGTGACTGGCACTGAGAGGGCTGGGGAGGGTCATTAGAGGGAAAGGAAAATACAATTTCCTGTGAATTCACTGAAATCACTGAATTCACAATTCTCTCAATCAGGAGTTGTGAAAGAATTCAGGTGAATTTTGTGCAGTACCTATGCCCAGAATTTTAGATAAAGAGTTAAAAAATGAATTCTACTTGTTACAATCATCTCTTTGAATAGACCTATGGGCATCTACACCCCTCTTCCCCCTTTTTTTCCCCCAAAAATCAGTCAGCATCCCATACAACTAAAGAAGAGAAGAATTCACACATGGATGGTGCCAGAATGTTACTGCATTATATGAACCATAATTATGTGTAATATCTAGAAGCTGATAAATGTTCACACAGAACTTCATTCATCAAGAGAAAACCAGTCCAGCCCCATAATGCTGAGCATTAGGATCCCATTTAATTCCTATTTAAACCACTTAGACGTGTCTTGCTCTCTTCCTGTACAGCAGCAATTCCAATTCCCTGAGCCCGGAGGGGCTCATTTCTTCTGGCTGTTGTATTGCTGAGGACAGGAGGGAACAGTCCCCACCCATTGTTTTATGCATTTGAGGTTGTTCTGCAGACAGAGCCTGTGTCCAGCAGCCAGAGTCCCCAGTTCCAAGTGCAGATGTTTGGGGTCTGTTTAGACAATGAAGAGAGCTTCAATCTGAACCCTCTGTAAGTTAGACAGGATCTGCTACCCAGGATTCTCCAGGTCTGTTATTCAAATTATTGCTGGAAAGTTCCACGTTCTCTGTGGTACCACTGGGCAATTTTTGCTGCGTTAATTGTAATATTCTGCATCACTTGTTCCTGTTGGACCCTCTGTTTAAACCCTGCCTTAACCCCCTCCCCTTTCTGAATTGCATAAATACCCCTGTAAGCCCTGGACCTTCGCTTTTTCTGGTTTGTTCCTCATACTGTGTACCCCATTTGGTTTGTTGTTTTACTATTACATTAAACTTGTTTTTCTGCACAACTGGATCAAGTGGTCTCTCTCGTCAAAGTCGCCAGAGCCTGTTCCCAATTTTCTGGGCTGAAACGAGGGGGCTAAGTGCAGAAAATATTAATTGAGCCCAAAGGGTGTCTGTAGGATTCCAACATGACCTTAGGAAAACAAAACTTTAGTAGCCACTGTTAGAAATCTCAGTCTGAGGAGTCTGGGAAGCTGGGTCTGTTCCACACCTGCTGCATGCTCCAGGGACACAGCAGAGGCAGGGGTATAGACTGGGAGGAGTGCTAAAAAAAGAAATTAAATTAAATTAAATCTTACAGTGTCTTAGCAGCAGCTGAAACAGGGCACAGCTGAAGAGGGGGCGCATTCCTGAAAGACTCTCTTTCTCCTTGAGGAAGAATTCACATTTGAGAAATGTGATGTCCCGGTCTTGTGGTGTGCCTTACAAAATTTAGAAGAAAGGATTTGGGCTCTGCAGCAGCTGTGGGCTGGGCTGGGCAGGCTGCAGAAGGGAACACCGAGGGGGATCCCTCCATCCACCCAGCCAGACATCTGCCAGGGCTGCCAGAGCACGGGCAGGCTCTGCTCAGGGCTGCCAGGGGCAGCAGCAGCAGCAGTGGCCATCCCAGGCAGGGCAGGCAGGGGCAGCAGCAGGAGGAAGAACTTGTGTCCATGGAGGGGCAGAGGCCTGGAGCAGCTGCCCAGGGAGGGCCTGGAGTGTCCCTGTGTGGAGCCATGGCAGCCCCAGCTGGGCAGGGGGCTGTGCCCCTGCCCAGGGCACCCTGCCTGGCCTGGGGAGGGACCAGATCATCTCCAGACATCCCTTCCTGCCCCAAATATCCTGGGATTCTGTCTTTGAAGGATTTCTTAATTCACCATCATGAGTTCATCATCTAAATCCTTCCATACAGCAACATCAGGGCAGTGCTGGCTAATAATTTATGACTTACTAAGTAAGGACGAATAACATTTGCTCCACAAATGCCTTAATCTAATTAATATATTGGGGTAAGTGCCCAATTAAGCAGTTCATTAAAACCTCAAGGAACTTGAGTGTATGCACAGAGAAATGCTTTACACATATTTCTGAAAAGCTATATTTGGGATTTGCCTACAGGGCAAAAATATATTCATTATTTCCCTGCAGGGCTGTTATACAGTTGGCTTTATATCAGTGTGTGGAAAATGTGGAATTGTGATAATTGTTCACCTTCTTCCCAACAGTATAGTTGCTTACTTTCATGGGGGTTAATCTCTAAATGGAAGCATGTGTTAAAAAACCAGCAATTTCATTTAAGAAATAAAATTTTCTGGGAGTCTATAAGCTTATTGCAAAGGACACATAAAAACTTGGTGTCTGGAGAGGAATGAGACCCTGAGCATCAGTTTTTTATACTTCACTCCAGAGATGTAAATCCCCCATGAGGTGCACATGAAACTGATGATTTTAAAGCTGTGTTTCAATGATGAGGGAGCTCTTGCCTGGATGGCTCTGGTGCCCCTGACACCCCTTTTCCTTTTCCAGGTCATGCAGGGAGAGCAAAGCTGGGGCAGTTAAACCCCAGGGACGTGGAACGCAGTGCAGGACTTGTCTGGGACTGGGCCTGGGGAACTTGGATCTTCCCAGTGGCAGAAGTTCCCCACCTGCCATTCCCACACTCTTCTTCATTTTCCCTTCAGGATTTTCTTGCTGGACCTTGGGAATGCTGCTCCAGATGTGATTTCCAGGCAGTCTGATTGCTTTAGCACACTATTCCATAGAATTAGCAATGCTCCTAGGTATCTAATTCTGATCAGAAAACTCCTTGTAAGGCATGTACAAAATAAATACTTTTGCTGTTATTACAAAATGTACTTATTCAAGTTTTTTCTTTCTACTTCATTGTTTAATTCTTTACTAATCTTTGCTTCAGTGTTCATAGATGAGAGTCAGACTGGTCTGCTAGATTTGCTCTAAGCTGTCTTAAAAAAGACTTTTGAGTGAATATGTCCCACAGGGTGTGATAAAATAAAACCTAATGTGCTTTAGGCCAGTATAAACACTGCAAAATTGAAACCTTTCGTCTTGCTGGAGTCATCATTGGAGAAGCTTTCCAAAAGTGCCAGGAAATAATTTTGTGTGTCTGATTAACCCTGTCTGAGCAGCAAAGCCATTAGCAGCTGATTAGATAAAATGGCCTACACTTTGGGCTTATCTATTTATTTACTTATTTTATTTTTTGACCCGTTTTTATAGCAATATTACAGCGGACTGAAATTAATTCCTATAAGCACCAGTGTTTCTGGCTGAATCACAGGATCCAAGCTTCTCTGTGAGTAAGAACATGCCTGGCTGTGTTTGCAATTACCCTTCCTTCACAGCCTGGGTTTTCTGTTTGCCTCTGGAGTATCTCAGTGCCTGGGCTCACTGGTAGGGGGTGTGCAGGAATATGGAATATTGGCTCTTCCCAGGGAACTGAGCTGCTGTGGAGTGGTGATTTTCAAAGACATGGTGAAAATCTGGGGATGCTCACTTGGCCTTGCCTGTGTTCACTACCAAATAAATGTTCTAAACATTAAACACAGTTGCATTTATCTTTAGTGAAAGTGATGAGTATTATAATGAAATCTGGAGTGCTGGACTTAGGGTTTTTTCTCCCTTAAGTATCTCAAGGGCTGATCAATTGCAATCCAGTAAAAGGAAAACACATTTTGCTCATTATGTTTAAAATGGTGACTTGTATTCTTTTCTGTAGTCATGTAGGCAAAGCAGACTATTTTTATACCAAGGATGAATTTGACCTATTCCTCACACATCTGCCAAAATTTTCATTTATTTGGCTTCTTCTTTTCTCCTTTTATCAGAGGATTTGGATTTTTTTTTTCCTTTTTTCTTTTTTTTTTTTTTTTAAGAGTTAACTTCCTGGCATGAATTGCAGCTCCTTTGAGCCAGTCGTTGCTACAACTGAAGCTGCCCATGAGATAAAAATTAAATAGAAAATACATGAAATGGGATCATGGCTGAACACTCTTGATGGTTTCCCTCCCCAAAAGGACAGGTTGTGTCATCCCTGCGTTGTGCAGTCTCATGTTTTAGAAGCAGCATTACCTCTCCCATCTTTTACCACCCGCTGTGGCTTCTTTTTCTGCAGTTCAGTAGTCTCAGATTATTTCTTGCTGGACAAGCTGTAATTTTAGATGGGTTGTGGTTTTATTTTAAATGCTATAAAAATGTTATTCTGCTGTGGTTGGAGGACAGACTAATTAAAATTATTGTTCCAAGTCCTTTATAAGGAAGTAAGACCATAAGTGGAGATGGAAATAGATATCAGAGGCTATTGTTACTGTATTTTGATTTTTCTTTTTGAGCACTTCTCCTTTGGAAGTGTTTTGACTGGTGAGCTGAAGCATCCTGCTTTCTTTGTGGCTGAGAGAGCGGGAGTGGAGGTTTTAATTTGGCAATTATATCCCTTTCCTAAGGGCGTCCTGCTGAGTTTTGAAGTTTTCTCTCACCTGGGAAGTGAGTGCCTGCACTGACACAACTGTCAGTTTATAAGCCCAAAGCACAGGACATCAATAAGAAGAACGGGCTATTTAAACTTGAAAGTTGCCATTTTTCTCTCCTCCCATGCAGTTGGTGTTGCAGTATTTGGTTCTGATTAAAATGTAGCCTGAGGTTTGATGTCTGCGTGGAGCAATGCTCTTTATCTGGCACATTATTTAATCTACTGAGCACACAAACTGGTGTGTTTAGTACAGCAGGCTTTAAAATCAAGTTGATTTTATTTTTTTTTAAATGCACAAATTCCTCACTGTGAGAGAGCATCAACAAAATGTTGCAGCAGTTGCTGCCTGAGAGAGCTGAGCATGCTTGCTATCAGATTGTTGGTGTGTGGATGCCTGTAATGACAACATGTAAAAATGAGTGAGATCAGAGAGAGAGAAAAACAACAAACTTCAGAGTATCTGTAACAAAGCCCTATCTCCTTTCCATCCTGTAAATAACAATCAGACTGTTATTCTCCAGGGCATTACCAATCTGACTGCACTTTTTTCCTCTCTTTTTGGCTTGGCTATTTATGAATTTATTGAAAATGTTTACTGAAAAGGTCCCTTCTGTTGCTGGCTGTTGGTTGCCAATTCTTGTTGTTACTGCCCTTGCCAAATGGTCCCTCTGTTTTGCAGAACATCACCTGGACTTCTCTGAGCTGAAGGGAAGGGAAATGTTGGGAAATTTGGAAAAGAGTTTTTGATCTGCTGTCAGGGGTGACAAAACATTGACTAGAAGCTGAGCAAATTGTTTGTAAAATTTACCAGGGAAAAGGAAGAAATATCAATGAGATTACAAACTGATGGTGTTGAAGGACTATTTTAAAATTCCATTTGTTGCAAAGCTAGAGTAGGAACAGACAGAATTCTATGTTCGTATTAGGAAAAAGAGTGCCTTTATTAACAAATAAGGTTGGCCAAGACCCTGGTGACAGGTTCTGTGGTTGATTTGAGTCCTTGTGGTGGACAGCTGTGTTGCAGCAGTTACCAAAGATAAATTTGCTGAATGAAAAGGTAAATTTTTCCTATGACTGCTGCTATTTCTACTAAATTAGGGTTCCATATTCTTGTCATACTGCTGGAACCTCACCTTCCTTCCCTTGGCTCAGGAAGGATATTTAAGCAGCTGCAGCCTACTTTTGGTCACCTTCTTGCAGTCTCTTCTTTCCTCTGCCTGTTTTGCCATCTGCTGGAAATGGTTCCCCTTAACCAGCCCGGATTTGCACCATGGCAGAGATTTCCAAAGCAGAAGATTTCACAGGCAGCAAATGGGGAGCACAACAGCCCCATTACAGAATCAGGGAGTGGCTTGGAAGGCACCTTCAGTCTGAGGGACCTCTTGTTCCATCCCTGCTGCATGGGCAGGGACCCTTCCCTTCCCTTCCCTTCCCTTCCCTTTCCCTTCCCTCCCTTCCCTCTTTCCCTTCCCTTTCCCTTTCCTTTCCTTTTCTTGTTTAACCACTATTTAGGGGCCTAAGCACAAGTTTTTAGTGATTTTCCCAAAACTACCCATGCAGAAACTTGCCCTTCCTCCAAGGTCTGTTCTGGAAGTAGTCAACTGGGCAAGACAAAGCAGAATTGCCTCTGTGATACAGACATTTTAAGAGGTGTCTAAAAGACTTCCCTTCCCTGAACTTCCCTTCCCTGAACTTCCCTTCCCTGAACTTCCCTGAACTTCCCTGAACTTCCCTGAACTTCCCTGAACTTCCCTGAACTTCCCTTCCCTGAACTTCCCTTCCCTGAACTTCCCTGAACTTCCCTGAACTTCCCTTCCCTGAACTTCCCTTCCCTGGAGGTCCAGCTTAACTACGAGCAGCAGTCCTGCCATGGGGGTGTGGAGCTCGGTGCTACACACATTTGACAAAATATTTTTGTTAAGTCTCTTAGTCTAGCTTCCCCCACCTCCCTAAATAACCACTCTTCATTTTTGTAGTGATTCCTGCTCACAGTTCTGACACATACCCAGTCCAAGCTGTTGCATGCTACAATCTGCTAAATTTTCTGGCAAAACTTGGCACGGCTCTTTTTCTTTTTTCCCCTTTTACTGACAGCATTGATGCTCTCTCCAAAATGTAGAGAGGAACAGCACAATTTGTGAGGGTCAGATCTGACTTTGGATGGGAACACGCTGTTCCTGTTGAAGTCCATTGAAGCCTGGGGAAATATCTGACGGCAGAATTTCATTCCTTAGCAGAAAGATGTCACACAGGCCATTGATTTGGCCTTTTGGAGGAAATCTGATGTGGTCTAGACCATAGCTGGAGGGCACAAGGCCTTACTATTGTCTGTTGTATGGAGTACAAGAACATTTTGTGTTTTTATTGCTAAGCCCCTGATAACAAAAAAGCAGCAAACCCCCTAAACTGGTGGATGTTATATGTAGAGCTCCACATTTCTCCCAGCATAGCCAGAAATCCTGAAGTTAGCATAACTCACTGAAATGGTGACAATTTTGTCATTTTGTCAGCATTTGTGCATTACTGGATTTACTAGGCCAGCTGTACCTCTCGCTCTACAAGTGTTGTAAATCTGTGGTAACGAGTTTGGAAGAAAGCCAGAGGCATTTACCAGTCAAAGAGAGGACCTGGCCCCCAATTAGCTGCTCACTCCTGGGCGATCTTCATTAACCACAAGACATCACTGTCCTGTGGTTTGGGCGATCTTCATTAACCACAAGACATCAAAAGCAATGTCCTGTCACTTTTTGAAGCGGGCTGGAAAAAATGGAATCATTTTCCAGGGGACAAAAGAAACAGCCTGGTCCACAATGTCAGTTTTGCTGCTGAAAATTCAGGCAAAATGTGTTGGAGTCACTGTGAGTGGCAGAGTTGAATGCCCTGACAGCTGAGGGAATGACCTAAGAGAGGATGTAGAAACCTCTGAGAACATACTGGAGATGACAAAAAAGGTAAATTTTTCATTGCAGATGATGTGGGGGAAAAACTGAGGGTACAGAGCATCCCAGCAACAAAGATGAGACAAGATTTGTTGACCTGGTTCAATTTTCATTACCTTGGGAAGAACAGTGACCTTTTGTAAAGAAAAAGAGTGTGAAGAGAGATACTAACGAAGCTGGAGTATTTATTGTTAAAATCGTGTGACTGGGGAATTTAGGAATGATCAGGAGCTGGTGAGGATCAGGAAGAGTGGGCCAGCATGCAGATTGAGGGGAAAAGGGAAAAAAAAATTCAGACTGATGCAGTGTGTTCTGAACTGTAGAAGGAATGAGGAAGAGGAATGGCTGGACCTGGCTCTCAGTGATCCGGTCTGGCTGACAAAGCAGAGACTGGTCAAAATCTGGAGGTCTTTATGAATCTTGGAGGTCTTTTTCAATCTAAAAGATTCTGTGACTTCACTGTAGAAATACAAGAACCTTTTAAAATAAGATTTTATTGTTAAATATATTTTTTGTATACTGCCAGGATGGGTTTTTCTGGTGCTAATTTTTATTTCTATTCCGAAAAACAAATCAAGGCGAGATAATTCTTAATAAATCCATTACTCTCTATTAGTACTGGGAAGAAAATCACATCACTGAGGCTACTTTAGATCGATCTGTTGATCTTGTACCTAAAAGCAAGTTGTGCTTCCCTGCATTGCTGACACATTTGGCTACAGGCACTGCGGGTCTTTACTCAGTAATGCTGGGGACAGCCCACAAACTTGATGGAACCTGGAAAAAAAAGTCCTCACAAGCCTGTTTTCCTCTGAAAGTTTCAGACTGATTTGGTCACAGGCTTTCTTTTCTTCCAGTGGTACACATAATTCCTTGTGTGCCATGATCCAGCAGCCCAAACAGCTGACTGAGAGCAGCCTCTTCCTTAGCTGCACTGCTTGCAAAAGATTTTGCAAGTTATTTGCACTTTATATTTTAACTATGCTATAAGGTTTGATGGTTTCAAACAGTATAATGTCATACATTTTTATGGAGAGTCTTTTATGTTTTGCAGTGCCCCTATTAATGAACGACCAGAATGCAAAAATGTCTTTGGAAATGCATGGAGCACACAAAAATAATTTCATAATAATTGGAGAAGGCGAGCTCCCTCTTCACCAAGTAGTAAATGACCTGTTTATGCCCATGCCTGAGACTTCATATTATTTTATTATTCAACAGAAAATGTCCCATCTTGGGTGAGAGAGATTTTTACCCTTTGGAATTCTTTTAATTGCAGGGATATATTGCATTGGTGAATTTCTCACTATAATGTTATAATGTGTCTGGCCCTGGGAAGGAGCTGGAGCTGCTGCAGCCAGGCCGGAGGAGGCTCCAGGCTGGGCAGAGAACGGAGCAGCTCTGCTGGCAGCAAAGGCTGCCACAGCTGCCATTGCTCAGCCGGGCAGGAGAAGCTTTGGGCTGAGCTCAGGGCGGCCTTGCAGGGCCTGCAGGGGCTGCAGGGAACATGGACACAGACAATTGCCAAGGGCTGCAGGGACAGCACCCAGGGAATGGCTGCCAGGGCCAGAGGGCAGGGCTGGCTGGGATCTCGGGAATGGGAATTGTTCCCTGGCAGGGTGGGCAGGGCTGGCACAGGGTGCCCAGAGCAGCTGGGGCTGCCCCTGGATCCCTGGCAGTGCCCGAGGCCAGGCTGGACACTGGGGCTGGAGCAGCCTGGCACAGGAGCAGGCGTCCCTGACATGGCTGGGGTGGCACTGGGTGGGATTTATGATCCCTTCCAACCCAAATCATTCTGTGATTCTATGATTCCTCTGATAAATATGAAACCACTTTTGCTTTTTGTATTGCATTCAGCAACGCCTTGCCATGTTCCCCCTTGTAAGTTTTACATAGATTGTTGCAGCTCAGATACCCCAAACTTGCTGTCTTTTCAAAATAGGATATGCAGTGTCCAAAATATAAAGTCATGACTAATATTTGTCACCTGTGTTTCAGAACATAAACCCATTAATTTCTCAGAACTCTGGCACCTTGCAGTCCAAAATCAACAAGATACTTGGCCCTTTCATGTGTAACTTGAAGGCCAATGCTGTGAGTTTGCTAAAATCTGGGGAGCTGCAGTGACTCACAAGAATAAACAGTACTTGGAATTTGTTAAAGAGTCATTAAAAGTTACTTGATATGAACATTAATATTTTCTTTGAGTTATTTAATATTGCAAACTTGAATTCATTACAATATCAACCGAGAAGTAAATGTGGCACTGAACGTGATTTATTCTTGCAATAATGGAAAAATCTTCTGGTAAGGAATGTGTAGGGACCAGAGGGTTTAACTGGAGATGGATTTTGAAAATATATTAAATAAATAAATAATTTACTTTTTTGGGGCTTTTCCTCAGCCGATCCTTGTCTATTGAGTTCAATGACAGTAGGATCAGGTGCACCTCTTTTAAACCAACCCTCATTAATGGTCTGAGGGAAACAATGCTGCTCAAACAAGTTCCAGGGGGACAATCCTTTTTCTCCAATAAAGAAAGGAAATTGAAGGCAGAATTTGCTGTGGCAGAAAAATGGCAGACTACTTTAACCCCAAATAACGTGGAAAAACATTTCAAAATGTTTAGGAAATTAGTATGACATTTCCAAAATATTTCTTACCTTTTTCAGAGGAGCCAGGAGATTTTTATCCTGTTTCTGAGCATCTTTATTCCCCAGAAAGAGGAACCAGAATGATTTTGATTTGAATCACCACAATGATGTTTGGTTGTGGAAAGTTTTGTGTAGGAAAGGACACATCTTGCCTGATTATGGATGGAAGTGACCGTGGTAGGAAAACAAACCCTGACTGATTCCATCCCAATGGAGGAATTGATTCAGAAATTGAAGAAGGGACAACAACAACAACAACAACAAAAAGAAAAACCCAAACCAAACCCAAACTGGTTATATTTCCATTTGTTTTCATTTTAGTGTGTCCAGTTCAGTCTGGTTATGGCCTTTCCAGTGATGGGTGCCACTTCCTACACTCTCCTCCCCATGTCACAGTGTCCATCTGCGCCGTGTTACAGGGAACACCACAGACTTTTGGCAGAGTGCTTAGAAAAATTTTCAGCTAGAAGTGGAGGATTCAACAGCACGTCAATAAACAAAGATAATCCTTTTCCTGCACATGTTCTCTCTCCGTTATAAAAGTGACATTCTTCTTTACCTTTATTTTGGTGGATGGGGAAAAAAAAAATTGAATTAAAGTGGGACATGCTATTTTAATAAATCTGTCCTTATCTTCAAAAGATAGTAATTATGTTTCAGGCAGGTTTGTGAAGATTAATTAAATCCTGTTTGCACAACAAAGATTCTTGGGAAAGGGAGTGATAGATATGAAGAAATATACCAAATACTCTGGGTTTTCTTCCAAAGTGAAAAAGAACTGCACAAGTGTCTTTAAAATAAGATCCTTTTTGTTCAATACAGTGGTGTTTACCGACATTTAATCAATTTTTGCAATTACTTTGCAAGTCAGTTTCTGGAATAAGATGGTGGGATAAGATATCCCAAGGTTCAGTTTCCACTATCAAAGCATATATCAAAGTATAAATTACAGTTTAGGAAACTTGGGCTGAGATAGTTATCTTTAAAGCAGATAATGTTGGCCAGGATACTTTAAAGTTTTTATTGGCCTTCCAATGTGAGAAAAAGAAGTTGAGACTGATATGAGAAGAGACAGACCTTACAGAGGAGGAGGCTGCAGGACCTGATGGGCTGTCAGTGCATCCTGGGCCAGGAAACGATGACAGCTGAAAATCCCTCCTGAAAACTTGAGGATGGTGAAAGTCTGGTTAAAAAAGCTCCTGATGGCACTCAGTGCCTCCATTTCCTGAGGAGGGATCTACAGTCAGTAGCTGTGCTGTGTTCTGTATCCTTTCCCCCGAGGCAGGCTGGACTCAGTACCTGGTTATTAAGAATTATTAGGATTATTTCCTCCTTATGTTGTTGGAGACTTGCAAATACTTTTTCCTCGTTTTCATGTTTGAAAGGCCAGTGTACATGACAGCATGAAGGACATTGCTGTGCAGGCTGGAGCTCGTTTAAAGCTCTGTGGAAAAACTGCAGGAATCCCATCTTACTGTGAACTCCAGGAAATAATTTTGTTTTGTATTTAGAGGGGGAGAAAAAAATGACATTACCTGAGGCTGGAAACTAATACAGTAATAGAAAAAAGTCCCTACAGTAGTAGCTCTGAAAATGTACTTAGAACATAAGAGAAAAAGGACACTGGTAATGTTTTTTATGTAAAAACTAAGGTATATTAATATTGGTTAAGCTGTTTTTCTTCGTGCCAGCCACTGTAAGTGTCTTAAGAAAATCTGGAAACATCTATTTAATATTTAATAAACATCCCTGCTTTTCTACTTTTTTTAGATTTAACACTATTATATAGCCCTGTTCCAAGACCTTTCCTCTTGATTTATCCTGGCCTAAGCAAGAATAACAAAGTCGAGATCTTGGTGGAAGACACGAAATGTGAATTACTGCCAGTTGTCTGTAGAGATAAGCCTGAAAGGTCTGGAGGTTATCAAGGAAGAGTTTGGCCGTGCAGAAGACAACGTTGGAAAATCAGGTTTGACCTGGACCTTACCTGGAACTTGCTGACCTGACAGAGCCACTGGCAAAGGTTTGGGAAAGGCCTGGGAATGGTTTGGGAAGGACTTAGGGCAGAGACAGCATCTCACTAAACCTCTCAAGGTGAATGTGAGAGCTGCTCTCTCTTTACTAGAGCTCTTGCAACAACTTTTTACTCCTTCTGCTGATACCCCAGTATTCCAGAGGAAAATTCACTGCCTTGGCTGCTTGAGTGTGCCTGTGTCCAGGTGGGGAATAACACAGATAAACATAAATGCCTTTCAGAAGGTGGGAGTGCCAGGGTTTTCCCCTACTTCCAGTGGTTATTTTGGTTTCGGTTTTTGTTTTCTTTTAAATAAAACCAAGCAATTTAAGTTTATTGCCTCTTTTGGGCGGGACAAGGATGTTGCTGCCCAAGTAATTTACGAGAAGCTACTTTCTGCAGATTGAGAGGTTTTATAGAGAAAATTATCATCGGTAACATGAGAGGTGCAAAAGTAAAAAAGTAAAAAATGTTTGCCAGATACCAGAAGTCTCACCTGCTTTGCACTTACCTACAAATACTTTTCACTTTCTACATTGTTCCAAGTGATTGATCAAAAGAAATCTGACTTTGATATGCCATCCTAATTTTGTACTGAGACTATGCTAAAGTGATTTTCATTTAAAAAATATCAATCATAATTACCTAATCAATGCTGATCATGAAGGTAAATGAAAAATTACAGCTATTTTAATCTGTTTTAAACGATATATATATATATATGTATATAAATTCGCTGTTTAAAAAGTTTGCCACCAGCTTATTCATCTGCAGCTTCAATTTTTCCCCTCTCTCTCTGAAGGTTCAGAAGCAGAATAATAAGTGTTTCATTCTCCTCAGGCAGACTTACCTGTTTTAAAATTCAAAACTCATATATTTGTATAGTTTGTGCATCAGCAACAGGAATGACATGTCTGTGCTGTGCCACGCAACCCCCCTGACATCTTGCAATCCCAGTTCTGTAATGATGTGTCTGTTACAAGGATGAAAAGCAGAAGTGTGCCACAGGGAGTGAGAAAGATCTGCTGACCTGGAACCAGTCAAATCTGCAGAGACGTTGAGACTGAGTAATGCATGAGCCAGGAGCAGTACTTAACAAAGCATAAATTAAAACTTGGGAGAGATCAATTTATTAAATGTGCAAAGCATCTGCGATTCCTACTTTGAAAAGCACTTCAACACACATAAAAATGAGGCATGTCTCAAAGCAAGATGTAATGGCTTTGGGAGATCCATAAATTTCAGTAACAATGCTCCTTTGAGCACTGATGAACCTACGCTGTGCATACGGTATAAAGAATTCTGTTAAAAATTCACTGCCCATGTAGGTGGACAAAGGAACTGATTTTTTCATAGGTAATTTGGAAGGGGGGATTGCAATTTCCCTGATTATGATTTCAGCTCATTTTTACTAGCGATTTGCAAATTTTTTTATGTGGAAGAAGGAGGGGAAGGGATGCAACGAGAGGGACTTGGAGAGGTGGGAACTTGTTGAGGTTTGACAAGTTCTGGTGCTGCACCTGGGCCAGGGCACCCCTGGGGCTGATCCAGGCTGGGGATGAAGTAGGATGCAGTGATTATGATTGTGAGGATGACTAGTATTACATTTATTGCCAATACAGTTTTTGCATAACAGCTCTAACATCTATCATCTACTATTGCAGTATATTCAGGTTTGGTCCCTCGTGTTGAATTAGAAGCTTCATTGAGACCCACCCTGTCTTTTTAAACTCCTCAAAGAAGTCTCAGATTAGTGTCAGATTTGGCCACAGTTTTTAAAGCATTACAATTCAAGCAGGTTCAGCTGGGTACATACAGCTTGACTGTCTTTGCCTGTGCAGAATTCACAATTACAAAGCACCTGTGGGGTAGATTTTCCCTTTTGTAGGCCAGTGTGCTCCACAGACAATGGCAAACATCTGAAGAGACCACAAGATAGATGAAGAGGGACTTTTCACAAGGACATGGAGTGAGAGGAGAAGGGAGAATGGCTTTAAACCAGCTTAGGGGAGAAATTGTTCTCTGTGAGGATGGGCAGGCCCTGGCACAGAGTGCCCAGAGAAGCTGTGGCTGTCCTTGGAAGTGTCCAAGACCAGGTTGGACAGGACTTGGAGCCACCTGGGACAGTGGAAGGTGTCCCTGTCATGGCAGGGGTGGCTCTGGATGGCCTTTGAGGTCCTTTCCAATCCAAAAAGATGATCTTAGGTGGAAAGACACTTTTCCTGTCTAGTAGCCTGTAAATGTGAGAATAATCTTGAAGATACTCCAATGTCTTCTACACTGTCCTGTTATCTTGCAGGTGAATATCATGTAAGTAATCAAAAAATAGTACTTACAATCATTGGGGCTGTGGTTTGTTTTTCCCTGTGAGATCAGCATGATTTCTGTTTTCTTCTCATCAGTTTTGCTGATGTGTAAGTCTCACTGATGTTCCATGAATTTGAACGGTACAAAATTTGCCATACAGGATTTGCTTGTTGTCAGTACCATTTAGCACTCTTTGCTGCAAATAAATGTCCTTTGAGAGGGCAAAGTATCATCTGCTATCCAAATCTAAGGCTTTTGAGATATTTGCCCTGCAACAATACCTCTGGACAGCTTTCATTACAGAGATAATTGCTAAATTCCATACCTGGGTGTCAGCAAATAGAACAATGTCAAATGCTGTACTTGGGTAAAAAATAGCTTATTTACTATTTTTATCAAGTCACATAAGTACATGTGTGTGAATACATGTACAACACACACTTAGAGGTTTTATCTACAGGTGGACAAGTCCATGGAACTTTTTGTGCAAAGCCATCAATATTTGACCTTTTCTATAAGGACCTTCCTGAAGGTCAGTGACTACAGCCATGTCCTCTTCTGATTCATTAGGAAAGGATTATTCCTGATAGAAAGAGAGGAGTAGGACAATACACATTTTCCTTCAGACAGCCATTCGCATGTATCTGCTTACTTTGTTTATGATACAACCACTGAAATAACACTGAGAACACCAGGAATGAAAAATCAACAGGTTTAAAAAATTATAATCTGTTTTTTATTAACTGATATGAAGTTTTCTTGCACAGTACATATACTTTATATCTCTGGAGTGCAAGTACATAAACGAGGGTATGATTTTAATTTTCCTGAAGTCATTGTAGTAACCTTTACTAACCTGCCTAGTACTTTGGAAGAGAGAATTGTTTTACTGCATTGCTCCTGCTTGCCTGAAATTTATCTCTAGGATGTAAAAAAACCCCTGCAATAAAATGGAAGAGGAGGTTTGGAAAAAACCTGTTATTTTCTGGATTTATAGCTGAATAATGGCCTTAATGCTGATTACTGGTTGTTGCTGGTCATTTCGCTGGATGCAAGACTTTATTATCACTGTAAATCTAATCGGACTGCAACATAATTTGCAGTTACAATGTACATATAAATGCTGTTTGCGTGCAGCTCATGTGGGCCTTGCTAGGCTCAGCCCAGATGCAGGGATCCAGCCCAGATGAGGAGTTATATTTTCTGGCTGCAAATTTCTCTCTTTCTCTTTCTCTTTCTCTTTCTCTTTCTCTTTCTCTTTCTCTTTCTCTTTCTCTTTCTCTTTCTTTCTCTCTTTCTCTTTCTCTTTCTCTTTCTCTTTCTCTTTCTCTTTCTCTTTCTCTTTCTCTTTCTCTTTCTCTTTCTCTTTCTCTTTCTCTTTCTCTTTCTCTCTCTTTCTCTTTCTCTCTTCCCTTATCTCTCCTTTAACGATTCAGTAAAACTCACACTATTGGCTTTACCACATGGTCTCTGGCTAGAAGCCCCCAAGGCCGGCCCTGCTCCAGCCATTCCCAGAGCCTTGGGCTGCTCCAGGCGTGCCGGGGTGGCCTTTGTGGCACAGGCACCTTGTGTCACAGCCCTCAGTGACACTGCAGGACATTGTGGGATTCCATGCTGGTCCTTTGGCATTTTGTCCATGAGGATCAGGCACAGACACAGGAGGCTTTGCTCCCAGGACATGACTGAACACTGCCAGACTGTGACACGCACAATTCTAACATAACAAAAGAAAGTTGATTATGAGAAATAGTAGTTGTTAACCAAAAAAAGCCAAAACCCTAAAAAACCCATTAAAAAAAAAAAAAAAAAGCACAGAACCCCCGGAAAACCACAAAATGAAGAAGAAGAATAAGAATAAAAGAATAAGAATAAGAATAAGAATAAGAATAAGAATAAGAATAAGAATAAGAATAAGAATAAAAAATAAGAAGCTGAAGCAGATTAAAATGTAGTAGTACTACAAAAGAATAAGGATAAGATTAAGTGTACAAGCAGTAATAAAAAGAATACAAATAAGAGTAGATATAAGAATAAGAAAAAAAAGAAAATAATCAGACTACGTGTAGAAATAAGGAAAAGAATATGAGTAAGAAAAAGACATAAGATTAAAATAAGAATTGAAAGAAGAAGTATAACATGAAGATAAAGAAGATCAGGAAAAAGAACAAAAAGTATAAAAAGAAAAAGAGCAAGTATAACAAGATCAAGAAGAAGAACAAGAAATACCACATGAGAATGGGAACGAGAACAAGAACCAAAGGTAAAAAAAGAAAAAGAAGGACAAGAAGAACAAGAACAAGAAGAACAAGAAGTAAAATAGGAGCAAGAAAAACAAGAGCCAGAAGAATGAGAAGCATAAAAAGAAGAATGAGAAGAAGACTAAGAAGAGCAAGGAAAAGAAGAAGATTAAGAAGATGATGAAGAAGACAAAGAAGAAGTAATATAACAAGAACAAGAAGCAGAAGCAATGAGGATGAGTCATAATCACCCCGAGAGCCCCAAAGCTCGGGCCCGGGGCTGGGCAGTGCCAGCACAGCGGCTGTGTCCCAGGAGTCATCCGTGCCAGTGACATCAGATAGAGAGGAGGACAAGGCAAATCCCATCTCCCAGCCCCCCAGCCCCTTCCCAGCTGGCTGCAAGACCAGGCCCTCAGTGGGCAGTGGCTGGGGACAGGGGGCAGCTCAGTCCTGCCCTTGTCAGAGGCTGAGGAGAAGGGGGCTTTGTCACCATGGACCAGGAGTGCAAATACCCTGCAGCTGAAGAGCTTTGCCCACTGGAAGATGTCTGTCGCCGGGAGCTCTGCCTGTGGGACGAAGTGTCAGTGCAAGAGGTTCACCGGTGGGAAGAGGAAGACACATTCCAGGAAATGTCCCCCTGTGGAGCCGTGACACAGCAGAAGGTGCGCCACTGGCAGGTAGGTGCAACAGTGCAGTGGCCAGACGGGACACAGCAGGAGCTGTCCCGGTGTGGAGAACGTGTGACAATGCAGGACCTGGATGACGAGGACGACGACAGATGCCAAGAGTTGTGCCTGTGGGAGGAAGAGGTGGCAGGCCCAAGGGTTTGCCCGTGGGCAAAGTGTGCGGCAGTGCAGGAGCCATGCCAGTGGGACTGTGAGGACGACATGTGCCCAGAGCTGTCCCCGTGCTGCCCGCTGTCCCCGTGCTGCCCGCTGTCCCCGTGCCGAGGGCTGTCCCCCTGCTCAGAGCTGCCCCCGTGCCGTGGGGGGTCCCCATCCTGTGTGCTGTCCCCGTGCCGAGGGATGTCCCCGGTCCCAGAGCTGTTCTCCGTTCTGCGTCCCGTGGATGAAAAAGAGGTCGCTGTGCACTTCTGCCAACGGGGAAAGGACAAGAAAGAGGGAGACGAGGAGGGAACCGAAGGAAAAGATGCCAGCGCCCAAGAGAAGAACAAGGAGGCCCAGCCCGGCTCTCCCAGCACAAAGGGGGCAGCCCAAGGAAATGCTGGAGCCTCCTCAGGGAAAGCCCCTGGTGAGGGAGATCCGTCCCCAGACTCTGCTGAGCCACGGGATCCCGGAGCCCAGGAGGCATCCCAGGGGTAAGACCCTCCTGAACAACAGTAGAAGAAAGAGTAGTAGTAGTATAAACGGATAAGGATAAGAATAGGAATAAGAATAAGAAATAAGAATCAGAATATAATCAGCCTAAGATTTAAAAAAATGAAAGGAATGAGTGAGAAAAAGAAATAAGATCGAGAATTGAAAGAAAGAGAAGAACAAGAACAAAAAGTAGTAAAAAAGAATAAGGATAAGAATCGGAGTAAGAATAAGAAATAAGAACAAGAATAGAAATAACAATAAGAGTAAGACGAAGAATAAGGAAAAAATCAGCCTAAGAGTAAAAATAATGAAAGGAATGAGTGAGAAAAAGAAATAAGATTAAGAATTGAAAGAAAAAGAACAACAAGAACAAAAAGTATAAAAAGGAGATGAAGAGCAAGAAGAACAAGAAATATAACAAGATTAAGAAGAACAACAAGAAATAGAACAAGAATACCTAGAAGAGGAAAAAGAAGAAGACGAAGCATAAAAAGAGAAGGAAGGACAAGAAAAACAAGAACACGAAGTATAACAAGAAAAGAAGAACAAGAAGAAGTAGAACAAGAAGAACAAGAAGCAGAAGCAATGAGGATGAGTCACAACCACCCCGAGAGCCCCAAAGCTCTCCCCAGGCTCAGTGCTGAGGCCTTGCAGCACAGCACTGCACGGGATGCAAAGCCATGCAGCAGATGCAGAGTGTGCTGCAAGAGACTGCCTCAAACTTCCCCCAGCCAGGGCAGGGCCCCGGGTGTTCCCCTGGCCCAGTGTCTGTCCCTGTGCTGAGCTCCATGTTCTGGGGGACCCTGAGCACCAAGGACAGCTGATGGAGGGCGTCAACAGGACACGTTGCCATGCAGAGTGGAGAAGATTTCATCCTACGCTCTCCCTTCTGTGAACTTCCCTCCCCACTTAGCCTTGTCTTGCATTGCCTGAAGTTGCCTGAACTCTCCTCTCCTCTCCTCTCCTCTCCTCTCCTCTCCTCTCCTCTCATCTTTCCTTCCTTCATTCTCTCTTTCCCTCTCTCTCTCTCAGTCTTTCCATCCTTCTCAATTTTCTTTCCCCCTTTTCTGTCTTTTCTTGTCCTCTCTATTCAGGCAACTCGGTTTTTTTTATTTCCATCAACAATAAATGCTGCACAGATACAATGTTGTACCTTGTGACTTAATTTCATGCTCGAACATCTAGTTTTAAAAGAACTCTTCACTGTTCCCCACAGTGGAACCCTTCCTTCCACCTTTTCTCTCCCTCTCTCATTTACTGTTAAATAATACCTACATTAAAACTGGAATGACTTTGAGGGTAGGAAGCTGAGCCTTCCCCCTGCACAGCTGTACAAGGGACAATGACTTCACAGGTACATGGAAGGAGTTAACCCTCTGCACTTCAAAAACCTTTCTAAAATTTTTTGACAGGAGTTGGCACACAAATGTGAAAAAAGCCAGTGCCACCCTCAAGCTGTCCGTGTCCGACAGCTAAGAGATGAAAAACCTTTGGATTTGGTCACTCTAAGTGTGCTCTGGCCCCAGGGGATCATGTTCCTCCCTGTTAATGTGTTTACTTAGTGGTAGTTTTTATCTCGGGCAGCAGTGAGAGTTTAGCGAGGAGGAAAAGCAATGGGCGTGCACGTTCTCTAACATGTACACACGTAATTAATCACTTTATGCCAGCCCTGGAAATCGAGCAGAGAAGGTGCACTTGGAGCAACAGGAAATGGGCCATTTTAGGGACATTTGTTGGGCTTTTTCAGCCTGTGTGTGGTGACTTTAAGTGGGGAAGGCTTTATACATTAATAACTCAGGAAGCAGCAAATAAATAAAACGTGAGACAGTTAATCTAAATTCAAGTGCCAGGGCTGGGGTCCAGCTTTGGAGGATAACACAGGAAGCTGCAAAGCTTGTAGTGCTCTTTGCAGGGAAAGTTTATCTCGCTGTGTCTGTGTGCTAGTGAGGGGTGGGAGGCCCAGAGGTGATGGTTTGTGCAGCCAGGGCAGCCCAGGGGGATGGGGTTGGCAGCTGAGGAGGGTCCCTGGCCCTCTGTGCACCTCAGCAGGAGCTGTGAGGCTTCCCAAGCTGACTGTCATCCATGGGCTACTTTGCTTTCCAAGAGGGGAAGACCAGTGGGAGAGGAAATCCGCTTGAGTGATGCGGTCTCTGCTTCTTCTGGATGGGGTTTGGACCTTGCTGTGTTGCAGAGTTTCATGAAATTAGCCACTGGAGGTAATTTCATATTCTGATAACAGCAGGCATGGATGGCCACCTTGTCGTACCTGCAAGAACAATGGTTAATGTTTAATGTAGCAGCTCAGAATTGGAGTTTATCACACCTTATTTCCTAGGTGTGAGTTGCCTCTGATGGACAGTTTGTTACTTCTAACAGGGCAAAAGATGAAATTTACCATAAAAGCCCCCCACCTGTAACATTTAGCATGAATGAATCTTTCCTAGAGCTAGTAAATTCTGAAAGCTACTTGGAAGTGTAATTAAACCCTTTAAAGTAATGACTCTCTAGGAAATTACCTGCTTTAAAGATAAAAAGTACTTTACACTCATTTCTCCTATTAAAAGACTATTCCAGGCTGATCTTTGCCCAAAGCCTCTCGTGTGATTTGGTCACTCTTCAAGTGGCCATCTTATGTGCTTGTTTTCTTTTGTTGTTGTCTTTTTTTTTTGTTTGGTTTTTTTTTACATCTTATGTTTTACATAAAGATGTAAAACATCTTTACACTGGAATTTGCACACTAATTTTTGTGCAGAGTCCAAGCTGTTCTCCAGGTATTGACCGGGTGAGGTCATTCAGATGTGTTATTATTTCAGCAAGTCCCAAGGATCCGTAAAGTAACAGGGATCCTGGAAATAATGGGAATGACGTAGTAAGAGCAATAAAAATACCACTAGAGGCCAATATGGCTCCCTTAATAGAGTTGTGTGGTACAGATTTTGTGAAATATTTCTATTTTGCAAGAACCCTGTTAAAATAGGTGTATTAAAATGAGGTGAAGGTCAACAGAGTTTAAAGACTTAGCTTTTGGTCTGTAATTACTGCAGTTTCATTAATATTTTCAATTATGGCTTTGCCAATCAAGTACATATTTCTTTCTGCTCTGTTTTTTTTTTTGTGTGTGGTTTTTTTTTTTGTTTGTTTGTTTGTTTTGGGTTTTTTTGGGTATTTTTTTGGTTTTTTTTAGTCAACTGAGCTTTGGAATATTTTTCTTTTTGGTTTTAAGTTTTCCTCAGAGCAAAAATTATATTCACCTTCCCTTGCATTTGAAATTCTCAGTAAGCTCAGACTCCTTGAGACTCTTCTGACAAAATGCTGCAGAAAGAGTGGTGAAAAGTGAGATGGTGGTTTTCTGAGCAACTACTTCCAGTCTGGTGCCACAAAAGTGCTTTTTGACTGTTTTCCTGATGCCATTTCCAGCTCTTAGGGAGTTGACTTTAATTTCTTTCCCTCTGTCCCTCACATTTGTCTTGATGTATGCAAATTTGCAGATCTGGAAATACACATAAAGTTGTTTATTTATATGCAAAAAAATAACAGAAATGTTGCCTTTTGCAGCATGTCACACATGTTCTCCAAAACTGTGATTCCACATACTTTTTGGCCACTTTTTAAGTTGTACCTGTTTTTTATGGACATTTTTTTCTCATCACTCTTGGAATTGAGGTTATTTTTGATGATGATCCAACCCCTTCTACCCCAACATTGAAAACTTCTTGGTCTTTCAGTGATTTTATTTTTGAGCCACAGTAGTTACCAGGAGAAAAATGTTATTTTGCTTTACAGATTTGGAACTCCTTTTTTGTGTAGTATCCGCCAACACTTAATTTAAAAATATTTCAAACTTCATCTATTGAATTTCTGGGAGTTTTCCAGCTGTTGTTAAAGCTTTCTCAGAGGAATTGCTTCAAATTTGTGAAATGCATTATTTCATTGGTGCCTGCTGTGGTAAGATTAATCACAGTTGTAGCCTTGAGTGAGAATTATGTACGTTTGTGACATATCGTTTGACAGCAGGTGTGTAACAGCAAGACAGACTTTCATGTTGTGACTCCATTCCTGCTTTTCCCTGTGCCTTGCTTCACCAGGCTTTTGATTCACACCCACCAAAAAAAAAAAAAACCAAAAAAACCCCAAAAACAAAAAAACCCAAAAAACAAAACAAAACAAAACAAAAAACCCAAAAAAACCCAAAAAACCAAACAAACAAAAAAAACCCCACAAAACAAACCCAAACCAAAACCCAAAAAACAAACCAAAAACACCAAGGAAGAAAGAAAAATTCAATGCATTTTCTCATCTCCTGCATCAAATTCATTTCAGAGGATCTGAAGCCATTAAATATGTTTTGTGCTGGTGTTAGGCAGACAAATGTTTTCAATTTCCTTTCCTGTTATGTGGTATAGCCCCAAAAAGGGAAAGACTCAGCTAATTAGAGTCACTTCATTTTTTTCTTTAACTGGAAGAGAATCTAACAATGCCACTTGATATTGAATCAATTCTTCTTCACTTTACTGTCTTCATCTTTTAGGAATTTTACCTTTTTCTTGCCCCAGCTGTCCATGGGAGAATGAGGCTGCACTGCATCACTACATGAGAGGGACCCTTCCATGCCAGAGCTCAGGATTTCACCAGTTTCTTTGCAAGATCTGTGAATTGAACATGAAAAATATTTTCAAATCTTCATTCCTGTTCAATTGTAGGACATCTCCAGCAAAAATAATTTTCTTTTGTGGAAGGCCTGAGATTATAATTTGGATTAAAATACTTATTATTTAGCTGGAATACTTTTAGAAATTAATTTTATTCAGATTTTCCTGTGCTACCAACTGAGGGATGCTAAGAGGAACTTTCATTTGCTGTAAAAAAATTATTGCTTTTGTAGAATAGTAACTATAAGTAATCAAACCAACAGCTAGTGGTTGTATGCACCAAGTGTTTTTTAAAGATTTCTTAATGAACAGTATTTTTTTAGTGGATACATGGTAGTCTCATACAATACTAAGGATTTAAAGATTCTATAAAATTTTTTCTTAACTTTTTTTTTATCTTCCTAATTTTAATTTTTCTAAAGGTGAGAACGTTACCAGTTCTTTCCATTATTGTGATTGTCTATATTTCAGTGATGACATGACCAAGAGCACAGGGAGAGTAAGTGGCACAATCTGGGGTTACAGATTTTCAATATCCATTTCAAGGTACTTTTCAACATATTCCCAGGCAAAATAAAGAAACTATTGCAAACCAAAGCAGAAGAACAGATATATAGAATATGGAAGTAGGGGAATATGACTAAAATATCATGTGAAGTGAGATGAAGTTCCAAAGGAATTTAGGTGCTTTGTAGTCATCTCCTGATCCAGGATTTACAGTTTGGGTGAAATGGACCTAAGCAAAAGCAAATTTTTCTTTTAATGCAATTTTATGAAGTTCTGTGCAAACATCTGTATGCAGTTAATGTATTGAGGGATTTTTCTGTGAATGTAGATAGGAAAAATTAATGTTGTTAGGTCATTCCTATGGTATGGTGATCACACAGGGCCATTGGCAGGTAGGTTTTTAGGAATTCAGCTGGAGAGAAGGTTCAGGGACTGAAGTGTTGCTGTATGCCAAGGTCCCAATAATTCAGGCTTATTTTTAAAATGCCTTACAGCCCAAATGATAATGTTTCCAGCTGGTTGTGCAAAACATGTACATAAAATAACTTTTTGGGACCCGGTTAGTAAGTTTGCTTCTTCCTCTGCTGGTGCTGCATTGATACATTTTTGAGAGGATTCAATTTGCTTTAAGAGATCCCATTCCCTGAGCTCCCCTCCTTGGCCACATTTTCAAAACATCACCTGTTTACCTTTCCCTGCATAAGTGATGCAAATAAAGATGCTTTCTGAAGGTTATAGTTTAATTAAAAACAACTAATTTCTTTCTAACTTCCCTAAACATACAGAGTTTTAAAGTTTGGTTGAAGCTAAAATTTTCTTGAGCTTATTGGTTTTCACGAGTGATTACACTGAAAAACAAGAGAAGAAGAGGCACATGGGAAATCCAATATGCAAATTTAAAAGTGCATTAGTAAGATGATGGCGAATCAAAACAAAGAGATACATTATTCTCAGATTATTCTCTCCCTTTCCTTAAAACCAGGTAGAGAGAGAAAAGAAATCCACAACTGAAATTAAATGGAATTCACTGTGCCTAGCTATTTTGAAGGAATACACACATGATTCTCTGCATTATTTACACAGAATTATTGACACAAAAGCCTCTGTTTTAGAATTGAATTGTTCTTGGGAAAGAAAATGGTGTAAATTAAAGGAATGAAATTTTGTATATTCATGCTAGTTTGAAAATCCAGACAATTGCCTGGGAAGATTGCAAGGTGTGGACTTCACGGAATTCATCAATTCTGGCTATTTATGAATATCCTGAGCTCTGTGGAATACAGAGATGATCAGAAATCCTCAGCAAACTGGAGGTTTAGCTGCGTGGCTGCTGAAAAAACAAGAAAATGTTTGCATGGGGTTTAATCATTCTGAAAGCATTTGGAGGATGGGTCCATGGTAAATTTGAGTGGTTTTGTTTTTTGTCTGATTTCCTGTTGAGTTTCTACCTGCAGTTGTTTACCTCTGGAGGCATTACTTCCCCTAAATGATCCAGAGGAAAATGTCTCTTCCATCAGGATGTCAAGAGGGAGAAGCTGTCCTTTGTTCAGCTTTTATTCAGGCCTCCAACACCAGCCGAAATTTTCATAGTAAATTTTGGTTTTGTGCCAGAAAGAAAGAAACTGAGCAATGATGTCTGGCTGCAGCTGACAATTACAAGTTATCTATGAAAGTAGGTACCCAAATTCATCATAAATTCAATGATAAACACTTCTGTTTATCCACATTGAGATCCCCTCCAAATTTAGCAATATGACAAAACAATTTCCTTGAGAAAATGCTTTTCTCTGCAATAGGCTGTGGCTCTTTTAATAGCCCTTGTGCTTTTCTGGGTGATGGCAACTCAGCTTTTGGATGCTGTTTATTTTCTCAATTGTCCAGTACAGCCAGAGCTCTATGCTGACAGGGGGAGTGGATTGTGGTGGGTATCACCTATGCCAGATTTGAAATGCCTGCTAGAAAGTCATTGAAACAGGGAAATGCCTGATTTTATTTCCAGGGGATACGTTGCATACTCTGCAAAAAGTTCTGGGAGTGCTTGGCCAACGTTGAGCTTGGTGGCCCACTCACTACTTCTACATTGTATTTTCTTAAGTTGAAAATATGTTTATTTTTGGGCATGGAATGTGCTTTGGAGAAACATTGCTTTCTAATTTTCCTCCCACAGCCCAATCTGCCTCTGCTCAGCAGCTCTGTGGTTTCCCTCTCTCGAGTGAGCTGCTCAGTTGTGTAGAGAGGGAAAGAGATATTTGGAAAGCTTTTACCTCATTCTCTCCCCAGGATTTAATTTGAAACCCTGATACTCTTCCTGACTACGTTTTCCTGCTGCAGAATTTGGAATTTTAGACTTTAATATGTCAAGAAAAATCATCAGTGTGTATATATCCAGACATATGTATCCTATTTGCAGCCCCAAAAGATAGTTAATGAAAGCATTGGATAAATAAAAACAAATTACCAGGTGAGCAGAAAAATATGTTTTCTGGTGAATATTTTTTGTGAAGGTGGGGGCAGGTGCAGAGTAAGGTCACAGCATGTTCAGGGGAAATAATTTCCAGGTTCAAATGAGGAATCAGCAGGTCTGTGCAAAATGTGAAAATGTGTAACTCAGATCCACCTCAACTATGAATAAAAACTATAACCGAGTAATTTTCACAATGATTGCTATTGCAACAATATTCTTGAGTCCAGAACCATTCTATGTAGAAGTTGTAAACACTTGGTAAAAGTGTTTGTCCAAAAACGTAATAATTCAGTACAATTTAAAAAAAGGAATAAATTATTTGTCTGCTTTCAATAAATATTTATGTGCTCAGTGTTCCATTCCCACGTAATAAACTCAGAGGAATTCCAAGACACCCAGAGACTGATGAGAGTCCATGAAACTTGCGTGTAACACAATTAATACAACAGGAATAAAGCCACATACTCATGCTGCATGAGCTGAAGGCTGTGGTATGCCTGGGAATTAGGAGTGCTCTGGGGATATTTAGGGAAAAACACTTTTTGCTTCGTGGAATGCAAGAATTATTAATTCGTAATCTCCTTCTAATTGAATTTCCAAACCACATAGATTAGCAATATATTTATGGTATCTTGATTCATCATGGTGCAGTTGATTTTTCCAGCCTGTACTTAGCAATATTCAAAGAATCCCTCACACTGGTGAAGTTTCACAGGAGAAAAAGAAAATAAGATTTAGACCGTGAAAATTCTTAGCAAGGTTGCAAGACTTTCCCCCACTTTTTCTATAAAATGATTTTGACATGGTTGCTGCATACTGAGAGATGTACTGTGGTTTGTGGCTTGGATTTCCAGGCACTTTTATGCTTTGTTATTTCCTTTCCTGGTGGCTTTTCATGATACCAGAAAGTTAAAATATCCGTGGGCCTGTAATTTTTTGGGTAGGATGCAGCCCAAGGTAAATGCATGACAATGTTTCTGATTAGGGCTCCACCAGGCACATCATGTGTGCACAAAGGTTTTGGGAAGAATTTTGCTGCTTTCCTCCTCATGGATTTCCTCTGTTAAGAGGCTGCTGCAAAGCTGTGGCTAAAAACAGACAAATTTTCATGCCTTGGGCATGGGGCAGAATGTCAGCTGCTGCAGTGCAGCTGTTTCTGCAATAAATGTATTTACCTTTATCAGTAATATTTATAATCTCAAGACAAATATGTATTTTTTTCCTGCCAAGATGCATTTCCCATAAAACTGAGATGATTGGCGTTGACAGTAACCACGCTGCTGCTTTCTAAGTGAATACCTCTCATATCAGCTTTTCACACATTTTATTTAGATCCTATTTAGATCATATTTAAATCATGCTAGCTGAGCTGTGACTTCCTGTGGGATATTGTGTGTGCTTATTGAATTCTAGCACAATATTCTTCTCTTTTTTCCCCAGACCTTTGAAATTTCACAGTCATTCAGAGATTTGTTAGATGTAATTTTCTCTACCTGTAAGGAGTTCAGTACTCTCTCAATGTTATTGTCTTTTTGTTTTAATAAGTAATGATTGTTACTTTCATCTTAATGCCTCCCACAGTTGATTCTAGAATATCTATCTAGATATCAATATCTACTTCTGAGATGACATGAGACCTTTTTCCTCCTGCACTCTGATGGACAAGACACCATCCTTATTTGGGACTGGAAAAGTCATAAGATAAGATTTTACTTATATTATTTCCTCGTGGCTAAACCTTACACCTCTGTCACCTGGCTGTCTCCTCATTTGTTGCTGCCAAGTGTCCCTGTTTGGTAGAATTATTTATTTCACTTCCATCTCCTTTATTAACTAGGTTTGCACTGGGGGGAAGCCTTCCCCAGTGAGGAATTCCCAGTTATCCTTTGTGTTTCCTGTGGTAAATTTTGTTTTTCTCTTTTCCCCCTAAATTAATTTATGACAGTTTTTCCAGCCTACTCATGGCTGGGTGAACTAAACCATTTGGAACTGTCCTTAGAACAATTTGAATTAAAATAAAATAATAGTGATAAGTGCTGAGAGTCCTACAGAAGTTATTGGAGAGGCAAATAACTTGGGAAGCTTGTAAAGCAATATATATATTTGCTTTTTTTTCCCTGTCATGGAAGTCTTGGAAATTTGGAAACTTAAATGCAGAAAAATAAGGGGCAAAATTTTTTCTGGTCGGGTTGTTTTTTACCCATAGAAAAGGGATATTGACCTGGGTAGAAATTACATCTAAATGTTTGCTGCTTTGTCAATGAAAAAAATGTATTCCTGCCTCCCATTTTTGAGAACCAACTGGAAATGACTGGTAAAAAATGGTGACCATTTGTGTTAATAGGAGCATTAAGTGCATTTTGATGTGGGAAGAGATAGTGTCATGGGTCATAGGGGAGTGATACTAATTGGCAGCTTTATTAAGAATCTCCACTTGCTTACACAGATTTTAGCAGCCTCTACAAGACCCTTTATAATTAGAAACCACAGCAGAGCCACAGCTTCAGATTTTTCCCTTCCCTATCAGTACAAAGAGCTTTTCCTTTCTCTGTCACAGTTAGTGCAATGGATTGCTTTATTTTCACTCATTCCTTGAAAATTAAAGGGGGGAAATTACAAATATTTACAAAAAAGAGCCTGCCCCCAGGGCAGAGGGGATTTTATGCTGTGCCTTTTGGGTTGGACCCTCTGTCAGGAGTGTGGCTCTTGCTTCCAAGGGACTGCACAATTTTATGAATTACAGCAGTCCTTAATGAGCTTCCACTGGGGCAGGTGGAAAAACTATTCATCCAGGGAGATGTGATGGCATATGGAAAATTATTCTAGAAGGAAGCCACAGTCCTCCTCTGTTTTCTGTGCACGGATTTGGGGCCAGATCTGCTTTCTGAGGATGCTTTCCTCCTCTTCCTCCTGTCCAAACTCAGCCCTACCATGCAGCACCACAGGGATGGGAGTGACCCAGCCCTGCCCTGTGCATGGCAGGTAAAATTAGCAGTGTGTGAACTCTCAGAACAATCATCTGGATTTTGGTAGTGCTCTTGTGAAGAAAATGTGGAGTAAGGAAAAACAAACAAACAAACAAAAACAAAAAGAAAGCAGGAGATTTAAAAAAGCCTTCAGGAACTGCAAGGGAAAATCTCCAGAGTTTAGCAGCATAAAGGGAGCCTTTAACTGAGGAAAGAAAAAGCCTTCCAAATCAGAAACAAAGAAGTTTTTTTTTTTTTAAAAAAAAACCCCTCACAGCTCTTCTGACTTCGCTTTTGAAAATCACTTACCAGAGGTGACTGTATTTCTAATATGGTTTTATTTAAAAGCTTTTAAACAATGTTGGGGAAAAAAAGAAAACCTGCTACTCGGCTTGACCTTAGCTTGGTGTGTTAGCAGTACACATGGTAGGAGGCCGTTTTGGTAACGAGAAGCAGCTGTTACTGCCCTCAGCACATAATCTACAAAGCTATTCACTGGAAGTGAATAACTATTTATTATCCCTTTTCTTGCAAAACTTTTAGGACTAAACAGTAGGTTCATAAGCATGCCAGAAATAGCACCTCATTTTCCATTGAATAAGGTCAAAACAAGCCATTGGAAACTGATGATCACCTACTTTAGCAAATAAGAAATGCATGAAATATCCAGTGCAAATCAACCACCAAGAACATCCTGCTGTCCAGCACTGCAAAGCAGGCAGCTCCTGGTACCTAAGTGTTGGGATTTTTCCTGGATTACATCACTACTGGATTTACAGTTCTGTCAATGTTACGTCATATATCTCCTTGTTTCAAAGGAGATTAAAAATAAATACTGAAAAGAAACTCAGGAAGACCAAAGAAAAGTCTCAGGACACAGTCACAGTTTCCCTTTTCTTCATGGGGGCATTGAGAATTAAAAACTATTAGGATTTTACATTTCTTTTTGTCCAAAAAATAAGGTGTGTTATCCACAGAAGGGGTTTTAACCACAAAATTTTATGCCTTTCACAGGTCTTTGTGAAAATCCAAAGGAAATTTAAGTTTCCCCTCAGTAGGATGTAGCTGCTGTCTCAGGGAAGTCTGAACCCACATTTTCCTTTGCTGTGGCAGTCTAAGCAAGGAGAGGTTTCCTGAACCCGTGTGTATGAAAAAGGATTAAATCTGATCTAATAACTGATGCCACTTCAGAAGGATTAGAATAACCTGAATTACAGCCATTAAATCATACAGATCCTTGTGACCATCATCTGTAATGGCCTCTAGAACCTCCTAGCACAGCAAATTAACAGCAAGGAATTTGTGTAAGAGTGCAACATGGCTCATATGGATCAGTTGCTGAGTTCTAAATTCTCAGAAATGCACAAATAAAGTGTTTTCAACGTAATTTCACAAATTCTGTCTGATTTAGTGGATGTGTTTGTAAAAATGGGAAGTATTCTTAACAACCATTTTCTCCCTGCTCTGTTTTCACCAGGATTTCTGGTATCCCTTGGAGTGTGTCAGGGTAAAACCTGCCATCCTGCACTGACTGTTTCAGTACTGGAGAGATGAACAGATAAACTTGTAACATTGTGAGCAGATGAGTGGAGGACAGAAACAGCTGGGGAACCAGCTGAGAGGTTTGGAAATCTCCTGGGAACCAGCTGAAAAGACACAAACCTCTAGAGACGTTGGACAAAACACAGAGATGTTGCATTGCAGAATGATAGAATTAGTTTTCCTGGAAGAAAGAAATAAAACCCACAAACAAACAGACAAAAAACCAAAAACAAAACCCAAAACCCACAACCAAAGACTCCTTAATACCTGTTCTGATATTTCTCTAAAATAAAAATAAATAGATTTTTGAGCACATTGTTACAAGTTAATTTCTCTACCTAAAACCCAGCAAACTTTGTTTTGTTTGCCAGGTTTTTTGATATCCATTTGTGTTAATAGCAGTGATGTTTTATTAAAAAAGAGTATTTTAACTCATGTTTCTCATGTAATAGGGAAGCTAAGAAAGGTGATTCTCTTTGAGGAAATTCTAATATGTCTTTATCTTGGATTTGCAGATTATATTTGACTTGAATGGCTAACTCAGTGCTGAATTTGAACTAAATAACTAGACCTCTATTGAAGTAGTTGAGGTGTTTCTATGCTCTAAGTTTTAATTAACATTAGATTATGGCAAAAAGAATTTTTCTTCCCACAACAGTTGCCACAGAAACATGGCCCACCTCTACCCTTATATACTGCAGAATAAATATGAAAATGGTTAATGGCAGAGCAGTATTTTCCATTTACTAGTTCTGAGAAAATTGGAAGCATGTGTTTAAACTGTGTGTCTTCCCCCCGCCTTCTCATTTATCTGAAAAAGTACAAATGAGAGAAGGTTCAGGCCTTATTAGCTCCTTCAGTAACTGAAGGATTCCTATTTGTACCTGGCTGCTTTCAGCTTTCATATTTCCCTGGCCGCCTAATTAGGCAGCAGAATTAAATCCCCGAGCTGGTGTGTGAAGAGGTGACAGGGCATGCATTCAGCAGAGATGCTCTGGGGGAGCATCTCTGTGCAAACTGGGGGAGACATCCTCCTTCTGAGGGGCTGCAGGGTCTCAGGAGGGTTTTTGGAAGATTTCTGGGGGCTGTTGGTCACTAGTGCTGAAGGGATGGGCACAGTCTGTGAGGTCCTTGGGGGAAAACACCCCCCTCCTTTTGCAGAAAGCTCAGGATAGCGCCAGTGCAGCGTGTGGCACCTTCACCACCTGCTGCTAATGAGAGATCACCCCCTTCCCTCTTAGTCTTAATTACTGTGAAGTCATTAATAAGACCGAAACACACCTGGGCTGTGAGGAGCATTGGGTGCGTATCAGAGTTGTGTGGAAAAGGGACTGGTTTTAATTAGTCCTAATTAACCTGAGGGAAGCTCAAGAAGGAGCAAAGCCACATGGATAGCTGTTAGACACAGGCTGATGTTTTAATGGCCATTCTGCAGCTGTTTGTGCCATCAGAAGGGTCTCACTTGGGTATTGCACAAAGATCAGTGTGCAGACCCTCACTAGGAGATGTCTGAAATACCAAACCCCAGTTTTGCACCCAGTGCTTGTTTCCAGCTCCTGGGCTGTGGTGCTGGAGCCTCTGGTGATTGTGCACCATTTCCATGCCTCCTAAATTTATTTGGCTTTCCCAGGCTGGTTTAGGGAATACAGAGCTGAAAGCACCATCCTCCCACTCGATTTGTGCATGTCCGGGATGGCAGACCTGAGGCAGAAGATAAAGTAGCAGAATGAGTTTAAAGCTTTGGAGGTCATCTGTTTTGAAAAAAAAATGTTCTTTAGATAATAAAATTGATTTAGCTGTCACTGGAGGGAGTGGCACTTTAGAAATGGGGAGTGCTGAGTTTGGGGCATAATTTTACAACCAATACCTTTGACTGATTATTTGTACACTTTTGTGTGTGAGTTTGAGGCAGGGTAGTGAATTACATGCTCCATCCACGAGAAGCAAGTGAAGGGCCTGATTTTGCAAACCCTGAGTAGTACTGTTGGCATTTTCTGTGGAGGTGCAATATGGATCTGTTCTTTAGAGTTTTTCTGGGTGTTTTTGTGCTGCAGAGCAAAGCACACTGACCCAGCACCTGCATGGGGCACACATGTGGTGGGCACACCGTGCTCAAAGGCTGCTCTGTGTGGCTCTTCAAAGACCTGTGCTGCTCTGTCTAGTTTTTTTTACTCTTTTTTCCTTTTTTAAGCTCCCAAGCTCTACATTTTACTTTTGAAATTTGACTGGCAGCACAGGTCAGGGAGTCAAGTCACAAATCCCTCATGCTGATGTCTCCCTTTCAGGTATCAAAAACAAGCATGTTTGAGGAACAGAGCCCTCCAGGCTAGAAAAATAAACACTCAGATGAGACCCTTTTCCCACTGCTACCACAGCCCTAACTCACAGACAAATGAAAACCTGATGAAGGATATATGACAGGACCTCTTCCACTCCCCCTCCACGACCTCAATCTATCATGAGTGCAACTGGCCTGTGTCATGGCAAGCAACCCAGACAACTGTCAGTGCTGCCCATAAATCACCTCCATCCTGCAGTTATGAGCTCCCCACAAATATTGCCAAAACTCCTGGTCTTCAAGTAGCCACACGCCTCAGGGTTGCAAAATCTTAAGTGGGTTTTGCTGGTGCTGTGCTGGGTAGATCAAATGCACTCTCCTCACAGAGGGAAGGATGAGAACAGGTTTTTTGTGGCTTCATCCTTGGGGCAAAAAGCCTCCTTTGTTCTGCTGCTGAGGCACCCACCACCACGGGGAGCATGTGATGGATGCCTCTGGTTCCTGGGAGAGCAGAAGGTTTTCTAAAAGGAGCTCTGGTGGCCCTGCAGGAGGTGCCGTGTGAGCAGGGGCTGGCAGGTAGAGCTGTGCTGGAGGATGGTGATCAGATCCCACCCTGGCCTGCTCTGCACCAGATGCAGTGCCCATGGCAGAGTGATGCTGCCTCAGGATTTCAGCTTTTGTGTTTCTCAGATCCTGAACTGCATTAGTGGATAACTCTAAATTCCATACAGACTGGTCATTCCTGTCTTCACATTTGGGTCAGACAAAATCCCTCTGGGCCTGGTCCAAGGACACCCTACAGCCTCAGGCCCTGAAAGTATAAACAAAAGTGAATTGAGGGGGGCAAACTGGGGGGAATATGATTTCATTACCTGAAGCTGCAATTGGAACACCTGAAATGTAAATGGACCAAACTTATAATTGTTGGAAAAACTCATGACCATTGTCCATTTTGGGTGCAGCCCCTCTCAGAGACTTTTGACAGCCCAAGCCGTACCTATTGAAGGCCTTTAATAAAGACCCACTTTTATTTTATTAACCTTGTCTAGCCTCTGCTTTTAGGTAGCCACTCCAAGGCATCAGAAGCCTGGCTGAGCACTTTTATTACCACACCCCTTTTTTGGCTCTTTCATCCTACTCATCATGAAATGAAGGCAGTTTTCAAAAAAAAAAAAAGAAACAAACAAAAAAAAAGGTAGAAACTTTCTGTTCCACATTTTAGACACCAATTCTCCACACTGATGTAATAGCTCCAATAATAAAATGGTAACAATTCTCTGTTATGTCCATTTCTGCAGTGTAAATGTGAATAATGTGAATCCTGTTGGTCCAACACAGTAAGTTTCAACAGGCCTGAGCCCAGAGAATAATGGAATAATACTGACATTATTCCATGCAGGAATAATATCAGTATTTCCCACAGACAGCACCATGGCCAGTCCTTGCATTACACCACAGAGCCCTGAGACCTTTGTACAGCACAGAATTGGGAGCAAGGTATTCCTACCTTTGTCCATTCCTAACAGGAATTTGCTGTTGCATTGCATAAATTTAATTTTTTTTAAATTGATCAATGTATCAATTGCTTCTGTGCTGAAAATAGAGATGCTTGAGACTGTTGGATGTTTCAGTTCAATTTTATTTTCCCTTTTTCTTTTCCACTTTAATGGCATTATGAACAAGGGACACAGCATCTCTCTTGATATCCTCGTCCTACATGCTGGCTGTCATTTCTGTCACTTTGCTTCCTCCAGGGTGACAGAGACATTGCTCTGAGCAAGCAGGGGCTTCTTATCAATCAGTCAGATGTAGTTCTGCTTACACTGAATGAGCTACACATTTACTGGCACACACCAGAATAAAAAGACAAGGGAAAATAAAACCTGTGGTTTTTTGCCTTAAAAAAAAACAAAACAAAACAAAAAAACCCCCAACCAAACAAACAAAAAAACAAAAACAAAAACAAAAAACAAAACAAAAAAAACCACAAAAAAACCCCAAAAAAACCCCCCAAAAACCAAACAACCTTTCCAGATGTGATAAAAAAAACCAACCAACCAAACAAACAAAAAAACCAAAATCAAAAACAAAAAAAAAACCCAAAAAACCCCCCAAAAAACAAACAACCTTTCCAGATGTGATAAAATATCAGTCTTCTGCATGAAACAGGAACTGAATATCCAATTTAAAAATCTTCTTTAAAATATGGTAGTAACAGTTTTGTTTTGAGTAGGAAGATACAGGAATAGAAATAAAGTTTGTGGGGAGGAGCTATAGTATTTGTTAAATCAACTGGTAGAATACTAAGAGAAACAAGCTTTAGGGCATGGTGGGAAAAGAAAAAAAAAAGAAAAAAGAAAAAGGAAGCCTTTTCAAGGTCTGAAATGCAAGTATGAAATACCAAACTAGGGAGTAACCAAATGCTCTGCTCTTGCCTTGATTGTAGTAATCAATTACCAATTTGTGAGCAAAGAGAGCAGCAACATCTGAGAAGTGAGCTAGTGAAAATACTGGTCAACGATTCCTTCTGTGACCCTTGGGTGAAGTCATTATCACAAGAACTCAGCAAAGAGCAATATATCCAACATACGTAAGAAAAATTGTTACCTAAGAAAATAGTCACTGAGTATGGTCTACTTGAAAGGGAGGAAAAAGCTCTTTTTGTATCCTGAAACAAAGTTTTAGCACAGATTCTGAAAATACCATTACAGAATTATCAAACTTTGCTGCTGAAAGACTCAGGCATAATTTTGTGAATTTCATTTTGCTTTTTCTTCTCCCTATGTTATTAGGTTAATCATAACAACCCTTCAATTACCTTCTAAAAATCCTGGAAGACCCAGGCATGGATGAAGGCTCTTAACTAGAGCCCCTGATTGTCCTCAAGGTCTCCTCAAGTGCTTTAACATCAAAAATTCCTGTATAAAGTGCAGGTCAGGGCACACATTTATAGATTTGGCCTGAAACTTATATTATTTTGCCAAAAACACCCTGCTGCTACCTTTATAGATGATTTCACCTTGTCATGATCATTCCTGTGTTTTGATTCTCTCACAGGTTTTGGGAGGAGCCGCTGCTGCTACCTTTATAGATGATTTCACCTTGTCATGATCATTCCTGTTTCGATTCTCTCATAGGTTTTGGGAGGAGCAAGGCAAAGGATGGAGGGGCTGATGGATCCACATCACCTCCTCCATGCCAGCTTCCCAGCCACGGGTGGAGCCGTGCCAGTGGGAAAACTCTGCCCCTAAATCCCACGGCAGAAAAGTTCTTTTTTGCGGGTCAAAGGAGGAATTTCCCCCACCCCCTCCCCTCGCCCCACTACAGCTGGATAAACAGGGTTAATTTTAATTCCTCTTGCTGCTCAGATCCCATTCCATATGTCCCAATTAACCCTGTCTAATTCCGGCTAAAGGTTTCTGTTAACACCTTCTTTTCAGTGTTTCTGGCGTGCTGAATAAACAGCCTGGTGCACAAAGCCCCATTAACATGCAAATGCCCGAGCTCCACTTTGTGCTGGGCTTCATTAGTCTGGAGAGATGCATTTCCCAGTGGGAGGTCCCTCGGACAGGAATTAATACAATTATGCAGTTTGGGTGACAGCTAAATATCACGTTGCCACATTTTCTTGGAGCATTTCAGCCAAAAGTGAATTTTCTTTGCTCACCTTTTCAGCTGAATAGGTACATGTGCCAAGCAATCCCCACAAATTTGAAATCTGTTTATGGGAAGGTTTGTGTAAGGTAACTTTTGAATGTATAAGAAGAGTTTTTCAGGGCCAAATTGAAAAAAATGTAGTTTCAGAGTAATTTTTAACTAGTCAGCAAGTGTAGGTATGTGCATGTCCAGTAAAATAAATGGGATGTGGATTTTGCTGCTGATTTTCCTAAGAATCAAACAGAATGCTAGTGAAACATCTTCAGTATTAAAAAAAAACCCACCCAAACCCCAAGCAACAGAACTATTCCCCACAGCTAATTTTAATTTATCATATAATTTTAGATTTTAAGATCTGAGTGGTTTAGAATTAATACACACAAAATGAAGATAAATTAATTACCATAACAATTTCATTACTTGAACTCCTTTCCTCCTCATTATAAATTACTCGATCTGTGGTGATTGTACAACATCATTACTGGTTATGTTTAATTTTAATTTAGAAAACAAGATGTTTTCATTACCTTATTAATTCTAATGTATAATAAAGATATAATATTTGGCCTGGAAGGTTATTATGAGCTCAGCTGGGTTCTTAAGTAACTATCTAAACTTAGGTGCTGACATGATAAATGTAGGGATGTACAATTATCTGTGTGACCATTTAAAAATGTTCTAAGAGTGGCTGTGATCCTGGGAAGAATGAGAGTCTCACTAAGAGTGGTTTTGCTGCTTTTTTATATCATTTGAGATAATTACATTACTTGCAGGGAGTTGTATGCATTTTGGACCTCTGGTATATTTTGGGCTGTGTACTGCCCAGTGACAATCAATTTCACAGCTTTATTGTATAAAATAAAGCATTATAGCTTTTAATTAATTATTGCCAGGTCATTGAACAGTCTATGGTTTTATAATTATTTTGAGAAACGCAAGGCAACTGCTCTTTCAGTCAATGCAGTCTTGAAATGTGTTTATCAGTTATCTTCCCTGAGTACTCTCTCTGAAATAAATGTGCCAGAAATTGCCAGTTTCTCTTCTTATGGAGGTCTTTCCATGTTTTTATGCCATTCTTTTGAGACCCTTCTGTTAAGTTTTTTGCAGTAGTGTTGCAGACAAGTTCTCCACTAATCTACTGACTCCATAATCACTTTTGTATGATTTTATGCATGTGTGCGTTATAGATCCTTAAAACCCCACACCTTTCCCTGCACATTTCAGAAGATATTTGCACAGATCTCTCCATGGTGTCACCAGATTTTTTAAAATTAATTGTTTTCCTGGTGTATAAGACATTATTTCTTACAGTACCTACAGTTTTTTATCTCTTTCACCTGCCAAGCTGGTGCATAACTCTAGCTTTTTCAAATTTTCTGAGTGTTCTCTCATCTCAGCAAATTGGAATAATTTTGCCTCTATTCATAATTGGTTTTTTTTCCTCTTCTGATGGCTCTTTCTGCCATACTTCAATTCCTTCTTAAGATAAGTTCTTGAAAAGTTCTCTACTGCCAAGTACAGTTCCTTTGCAGATTTTTTTTCCTCTTCTGATGGCTCTTTCTGCCATACTTGAATTCCTTCTTAAGTTCTTGAAAAGGTCTCTACTGCCAAGTACAATTCCTTTGCAGAATGGCATCTATTTCTGTCATAACTATTCCTTCTTGTCTGACATTTCCTGAGAAAAGTAATCTATTGAGACACGACATACACATATTACATGGAAAAATTTAGGCTACTAGCTTTTTCTCAAGGTATTAATTTCTTTGTTTCATGCCAGCGATGTTGGGGGTCTATCACAGAGCCATGGTTTGTGCAACAATATCACAAACATTTTCCAGGGGACAAGAGGACAGGATGCTCTCCAGATGAAATACTGAATATTAAATATATTAAATGAAATATTAACTTTCTCTATAGTGTCAAGAGAGGTATAATTTTACCTGTCTTCTATAGACTGACAACTGTTCCTGTTTCTGGTAGACTTATTTCTCAGTTGGGTAATGACTGAGCTGGCTGGAGAATGGAACAAGGGAAGACTGCAGGAGTTTCCCAGTGAATTTTTTAGAGTATTAAAAAAAAAAAAGCAAAACTGTAGAATGTTCCCAACAGAATTGCATTGGAATGACTGGGAAACACACATCTTGTGTTTGTTGTGGTATTTTATTTTGAGGGAGATCTTGAGGGATCTGCAATGCCTGCATCTTGCTGCCTTGCACTGTGAACAGTTTACTCAAATGAGAATAAATAATAAATAAATAAAATAAAATAATAATAAATACATAAATAAATAAAAGCCTAAATCATATTTGTAGATAACTTAGGTTATCTAAAAATCTGCTTCCAGGGAACTAATTAAAAAAGATAACACCCTCCCCCATAACCTCTCCCGCTATGATAAGAATAGTAGCATAAAGACCAAGAAAACATAGTTCCTATGTAGACAAAAAGGCAGTACTTTTGTAAAATCTCTCTTCTTTTTCTTAAGTGGAACTTTCCTGATTTTCCTAGTTTGTGTGCTGGTGGTGATACACTGTGCAGCAGTATTTTTCTAATGTACACAACTTTACAATGCTTCCTACTTGCTAAGAGATTAAAAATTCTATATTTTTTGTCCCTTAAAAGTTAAGAGGTGGCTTCAGATTAAATGCTGTCACCATTTTTTCCCTTGAAAAAATGACATTTTTATTTGAAATTGTAATGACATCAAAAGCAAAATCATAATTGTTTTTGTGTCTCGGAAGAACAAAGATTTCATCACTACTTCAATTTTTTTTCTCTTTTTTTAATTCTATAATGGTTGCTGGGAATATCTTCATTAACAAATTTGTAATATAGGAATTTGAAGTTTTCTCAATCCACATTATTTTTGTACTTTGTAACACAAAATAATTTGTATCTATAGGAAATTCTTATAGGGAATTGACTTATCAGAGAAAGCTCTAAAAGAAAAAAAAGAAAAACTTCCACACTTTATTGGGAGGAAACTCTTTGATAGTCATGCCATTACCTTTAAAAAATCTCTTCACAACTGCAATTCTTTAATGAGGTGGAGATCTGATATTGGGATAAATTTAGTATAGAGACAGGCCATTATGGAGTCAAAGTCAAATATATCCTCAAAAATAAAATAAATACAACGTTCAGAAATAAAAACATCTGTTTTCTTCTGCCCGTGTTGCTCAGCATCTCTTTGCTCACATCAAGGTGTTAATATTTAGGGAGCAAAGTTTTGGTGTTTGCATATTGTTTTGAATGAGTTCCTCACTGGGGTTTTCTCCTGAGCTCCCAGCACATGTAGGAACAACTGCAGAAAGAAAAGTCTGCCAAAATCCTCATTTTGGATGGGGGGAGGACCCCCTCATACCTCTCCAAGTCACAGCAACAGCTCATTTCTAGCACTTAACATCACAGTAAGTGCACATTACATGTGTACTCTGCATGAACTGCATTTTGAAGTAAATGAAGTTACAAGCCCTGTTCTTTAAATTCATCTGACTCCCAGCAGAGCATATGTAATGTCTCATAACAGACTGCAGACAGGATAATATTTCTGCTGTTTGAATTAGCAACAAATCTAATTCATGAGTTTTAGTCCATTTTTAAAAGAGTGCTTGGCCAAGTGGTTTTGTTTTCTTGTTAAATATTATGCACACAGTTCCTTGAAAAGTTACCAAGGTCATGTTAATAAAAGCTTACCTTTTAGCAGATTTATTTCAAATGCATGATATGGGGAGAAATGAGATTTTCAAGCAGTTTGAAAAGGAAAAAAAAAGAAAATTGAGTTGTATCTCAATTTCAGAAAAGTCCCCAAGTGTGCAATCAGTCAACACCAGAATCTGCACCACGGGTCAAGTTTTGGGCTGAATCTGGGTTTTCCTGACACCTGCACTTGTTCACAGTTGTGGGTTTGGAGCAGCACAACCAAACTCTGTGCATTTCTGTGATTCAGCATCTGTTGAAATGAGCTACATCATCCATGTGAGGATTTGAAGGGGTCAGCTGGGCAATCTTATAACTCTGAGTGTGTACTGAAGTGTCACTATAAATCTGGGTCGTGAGATGGGACTGCAACCAAGGCTGGATTTTGCTGTGGAGAACTGTAACAATGGTTGTGTTTCATCTCTACAGATGGGCTGAGAAGCTGAAAACACAAATTGTTTTTCTGGAGGGGGGAAGTATAAGGCTGGATACATTTGGCCTGGATATATTTGAATTTTTCAAGTGAAAAAAAAATTGTTTTAGCTCAAACAGAAGTTTAATTAATACTTAATTTAACCCACTCTCATCCCCAAAAGCAAGCAAAAAAAGTATTTAAAGGTGAAACACTCACATGTGCTGTTAGGAAAAAAAAATTAAAAAACTAAAATGAAAAGGTGAATTTTTCTTTCTTTTACTTGGTTAAAAGCCTTAGTAGGCAGTTGACCATGGTCTTTAGTCTGATCTTGCATTATAGATTAGGAGTTTTATTGTAAATTTCTGCCCACAACTGCAAAAATAATGGTCCAGGATCCCTATTTGTGTAGAATTGAAGGCAGAGAGGGATGTCAGTCAGAGGGAACTCTTTGTAGCACTGAAATTAGGGAAACATTACTTGTTTGAGCAAACTAAGACAGCTAGAAATAAGTGATTTTATAACCCTAATGCATCCACTGATTTGAGATCGAGAGAAAAGCCTTGAATCTTTGAGCAGTGGTGATGTTTAGAACCAGGGATGCCAAGTACATTTTGAATAATTTTGAATCCTACTGAATATTGAAAAATTGCCTGCAATATTTGCTGTCCACAGGGTTTTCATTTACAGTGTGATCTCCGTGGGTGCATTCTTTACCTGCAGCCTTGGCAAAATGGCTGGAGGTTATTGATAGAACACCACTGTTCGTGCAGATATCAAATCACTGAAACTCACCTCACTCAGGACTTTTGCCCTTTAAAAATCTTATTAAAAACCTTTGAATGACAATTCTGCCCCACGAACTGCAGTAGCACAGCTCAAGTATCACACTGTGCTTTGAAACTTTATCCCTTCCTGTGGAAGCCATTACACTAAAGAAACATATTTTTCAATCTTAATCATGTTGTGATTCCATAAAATCCTCCTCAAGGTCTTATTTCGTATAGCTGAGGGAGTGAGGAGGCAGAAGATGTAGCAAGATTTTATCCCTAATTTGTTTCTTGAATGTCTGAAAAAATAAATGTGTTGTTTTGACAGTATTAGAGAGTAACAAAGAGTTACAAACTTGTGCTTTATTGTGCTTTTTAGGCCCTTACTCAGCATTGCGGCCTGCATGCTTCCTCACCGACTTTCATCCAGGGATCTGCCTAGGGACAATTAGGCAAGCACTCCTTTTTGTGTGCATTATGAGGCAATTAAACGAGAGCTGTGCTCCTCAGAGGGGAGATCTGGGGCATTAATTACCGAGATGTCATGAGAAGCTGTGGGGAATTAACTCATCTCTTTCCAGGCCTGGACGCCCGGCCAAGGCCGCAAACCCTCTGCAACGTGATCCTGTGTGCTCGGAGGGAAAAGGCAGGCAAAGCAAGGAAAAGAAACTCCTCTCGAACCTCCTGAGAGGCCTGGGAGCTCCTCAGGAACACATAAAGCGTCTGCTGTTAATCCTTCAAAAGGAAAATGAGGGAAACGCTGACAGCACCCATTGGTTTTAATTTCCATGCTGGCCGTGGTGAGGAAAGGCTGGGGGAGCTGGGAATGCCCAGCCTGGGGAAGAGAAGGCTTTGGGGAAACTTCAGAAAAAAGGGCTAAAAGGGGCTCAGGAAGAGCTGGAGAGGGTCTGGGGATAAGGGAGGAAAGGCTGGGGGAGCTGGGAATGCCCAGCCTGGGGAAGAGAAGGCTTTGGGGAAACTTCAGAAAAAAGGGCTAAAAGGGGCTCCGGAAGAGCTGGAGGGGGTCTGGGGATAAGGCATGGATGGACAGGACACAGGGAATGGCTTTAAACGGGAAGTGGGTAGATTTAAATAGGATTTTGGGAAAGAATTCCTGGCTGTGAGGGTGGGCAGGCCCTGGCACAGGGTGCCCAGAGCAGCTGTGGCTGCCCCTGGATCCCTGGAATTTGGTTGGACATTGGAGCTTGGAGCCACCTGGGACACTGGAAGGTGTCCCTGCCATGGCAAGGGTTGGGATGAGTCAGACTTTAAGGTCCCTCCCAGCTCAAACCATTTAGTGACTCTGAATCTGTGATTCTGTGCTCTATCAAACTGTTTAACCTAAAAAGATCCAAAGAAGAAGATCCAAAATCTGCAGTTTAACAAGTTCTTATAGCTTCAGGCCGCTTGCTTGCATGTTACACACACATTCTTTTGGTTAATGATATCAGAAAAGTAAAATTAAAAAAAAGCTTTCTAAATTAATCAAAGGGCAAGTTTTGAGTAGCAAAACCTTGAAGCATCCAGCTGCTGCAAAGTGCCCTGTAAGGCACACTTTAAAGGATTTAGCCTGAGTTCTCCATGACTGTAAGGGCCAAACCAGTGAGAAGTTGGCTGTAAAACTGGTGATTAATTCCATCCTTCCCAAGACAGTCACTTTTTCTTTTTTCCTGAGTATTATGGATCCGACTTATAACTGCAACAACTCCAGCCTGCTTTCTGTGTGACGGGGCCAAACCAGTGAGAAGTTGGCTGTAAAACTGGTGATTAATTCCATCTTTCCCAAGACAGTCACTTTTTTTTTTTCCTGAGTATTATGGATCCGACTTTTAACTGCAACAACTCCTGCCTGCTTTCTGTGTGACCAGATGTCAGGCATGATGGCTGCAAGAAGGCATTCATGTCTGATGAAGAGGAGGAGGAGGAGGATGTAGAGGATGCTGCTGCTCCTGCTGGAGGACAAGGCTTTGACTAGCAGCAGCAATATTTTGAGTGGAGGTCAGAAATGTGAGTCACAGTGACACAGCTGGTGCCATGGCCACAGAAAAAGCTGTGCAAACAGTGTTCTATGCACAGGTGAGTGGAACTCAACTCCCAGAATCTGCCAGGAGTATTTTTTTTCTGCACAACCCATTCAGATCTGGTTGTCAGAAGCATTATCAATTGGGTGGATACTTACAGCTGAGTCTTTACATTTTTGGGGATGAAAAAAAAAATAAAGGAACAATAAAATCTTGCAAACTCATAGCTCAGCTCCCTGTTCTGTTACGTTTGGAGCAAAAAGCAAAGAATCTTGAAAGCCCACAAATATTCGTATTTAGCAATTCAGCGGTTTTATCTCTGCATGAGACCAGGCTAGGATAGAGAATGCCTTGGAAACACAGATTAAAACAGCTCCTTAAATAGTGGCTCACGACACCCTCCCTGATGTTTCTCATGGCAATTCAATTAAATTAAGAGAACAAGTCTGGCTAACACCTCTGAAACTCAGGGACTGAAATACCTGGAACTTCACTCCACTTATGCAATGTGCCTCAGTACAAATACAGAGCAATGTTTCAGTATGGGTCCCATCTCTGCATGCCAAACTGCTTAAAAATGTGTCTTCTATTATTATGATTATTATTTCTGAATTCTCCATCTAGGAAAGCCAGTGGGAAACAAAATATATTTGTTTAAAGCAGTCCAAAAAGCCCTGCCTGTGAACAAGCTGTCTTCAGACTAAGCCTGAAGCTAGCCTGCAGTCTGACAACCCTTTGAATTAATTGTACCCTCTCTTTGCTTGCAAATGAGAGGCTTTTAAACATCCTTTTACGCTTGCTGAGTGATTTTCTGAAGTTTTCATAGTGTGCTGCTGCAGAATATTGTGATTTTCATGATGTAATCAGCGATTGTCCAGGTTTGGGATAAATGGCATCAGCCAGGGTTGACTGCACCCAGTTTGCTGGCCCAAAGAATTTATCTGTGGCGAGCTCTGCTGTGGGGTGAGGGCAGGCAGCAGCTTCCATGTGCCACACAGTGGCAATGGCAGAAGGATGTGGAGGGGGCACACAGGGACGTGCTGAGACTGAGTCCAGTTTTGATACCACAGAAAAAAATCAGTTTTTCGTAGCCTTCCTTGCAGCTGGAACCCAGGGTGGCTACCTTGATCACTGTGGCCTTTTCAGGGACATTTCTGGGGATGAGAAGGGTCATGAGAAAAACTTTTCTTCCTGAGCTCTTATCATGTGCATTGGTTCATCTCTCCTTGTAGTTTCCAGTCAATCTTTTCACCTAGGTATCAAGTGATAGGACAAGAGGAAACAGCCTCAAGTTCCAACAGGGGAGGTTTAGATTGGATGTTTTGGGTTTTTTTTTTTTCACTGAAAGGGCTGAAAGGCAATGGAAGGGGGTGCCCAGGGCAGTGGTGGAGTCAGCAGCCCTGGAAGTGTTCAAAAGGTTTGTGAATGTGGCACCTGGGTTGTGGTGGGCTTGGCAGCACTGGGGGGATGGATGGACTCAGTGGTCTCAGAGGACTTTTCCACCCTTAATAATTCTGTGATTCCCATGTGACAGTGCTGGCGTGGCAGGGGAGGTCACAGGACTGAGCTGCAGTGGCTGGCAGCTGGAAGTGAAGAGAAGCAGACACCTCCAGAGGGGGTTTTTCACACCCATCCTGGCTGAGGTCAGGACAAATCAGTCATCAGAAGGGGATGTCTCTTCCCTCTGACCACAGAGGAAGAGGGGGCTGCTGGTTTAGGCATGACTGTGGGTTTTCTGTGGATGGAATTGGGTGGGATGAGGCTTGCCCTCAGAAAATGGGTGTGCAGATGCAGCTTAGCATGACATTTGCTATGGCAAATAGACTGACAGCAGTGTCACTGTCCTGGAAGCCAGGAAGCCACAAGATTTCTCTTCACACTTAATAATGCCTGAAGCAGCTATTGTTTTGGGATGCAATTCCTCTTGCAGCTCATACTGTTCCCCCACAGCATCCACAAGAGTCTCTGCATCTGGTTCTCTGTGACCTGGGCAGAGATTTCATTGCATAAAAAGGTGTTTTCAGGCTTTGTCCAAATTCAGAAGGCATTTTTGGGGGCTTTTTCCTAAATTCAACAGCCATCCTCCTCCCCCTGGAGTTACCAGCAGTACAGTCAGATGGACCTCAGCTACCAAATACACCAAACTGGAGACTGCAACAAATAATTCACCTTGTCATGAGTTATGAAAGCTTCAGGCATGTGTCTGCATGGAAATTCACAGCCACTTTTCTCTGCCCAACACCACCCTCCTTGATTTTCTGGTTTTCCTCAATTAGAGAACCCTTAACTGGTGAACACCTCAAGGAGAAAAGTTTTCCCTCACCAGGCTAATGTGATGTTTTCTCATGCTTTTGTCATGGGCCTGAATTTCTGAGTGCAAATTCTGAATGCATCTCTTGCCAGATGCATTAAGGATGGTTTAAAATTTAACTGTCTTGTTCTGAGCATTGGTTGTTCTGTGGAAGCCACTGAAAGTGACAGAAATAATGCATTCAGTGATTATCATGATGTAAGAAAGAGTTTCTTGATGTTGTCCCATAAACAGTCCTTTAAAACAGTACATAAAAAGTGGAGATATGAGAGAAAACGCAAGGCTCACAAATTCGTAATCCTGGGTGGAAAACAGCCGTGGAAATGTCTATGAGAACCAACTCTGCCACCAGACATCCCCATGAAATGGCACTGGAAGCCAGTGGCACAGGCTCAGCCTTGACTAATCTTGTTTAAAGGATCTGGCTTACAAAGGAAAAAAAAAAAGGAGTCTAATAAAAGCATCCAAGGATTTCAAAACCCAGCACAAAATTGCTGATGCAAGGGAAAACGTGAAATAATTCCACTGTGGGTCTGTAAAGTCACACACTCAAAGGACCTGAGCAACTGCAAATGCAGTTCACACATCCAACGAGAGGAATAATTAACAATATTAAATGAAAAATGGAAGCTGAGCACACATAAAAAAAAGGGGGAACCAGCATGAAATGCCTTACTGCTTCCCATAAAACCTCTTTCATGAGCAGCCAAAATATGTCCCTTCACAATACTTTTTTTGACACAAAAGGTAAACTTTGGTGCTCTGAATGGTCAGTCAGCTGCACAGGGGATGAATAGATGACACACATACAAATTTGGACTTACAACATCTATTTTTCACTTCTGTAGTTTTTACCAGATTTTTAAAATATTTGTCTTATTGAAACTAGAAGGATTTTTTCTTTATAAATGAGTGAAAAGCTCCTTATTTGAGCCACATAGCCTAAAAAAAATCAGGAGCCAGTAATGAAATCCAATGTGAATACACTAATTCTAAATTCTTAACATAAATGATAAAATTTTATGTAAAAAAAACATTTAAACTTCTCCTTTTTCTAACTGAGATCTACCCTTCTGCCTCTAGACATTTATGTTTATGATGAATAACAAGTTTTGGCTGTATTTAATGGACTTTATTAATATTGTCATACTGGCATGGATTTCTGTTCCATTAAAGATGCCAGGACTTAGGAAAGCCTTTCTAAGAACACAGAGTTTTATCCAAACACAACTGATTTCAAAATTAATTGCTTTGCTTCATAAAAAAAAATAAATAAAGGAAGGGAAAAAAGTTTGGAGCTAGCATCTTGTTTAATTTTGTGGGTTGGAAGACATTAGTATTAATTTTGTACTGATATATTTTTTTTTTGTTTATATCTGGTCACAGCAAAATACACATCAAAGGGATAGTCTCATTGCATTTTTATGATGGAATTACGGAATATTTAAAAATGCTTTATATTGTAATATGTATTTTATCATTTGGTTTATTATTTAAAACTATTTTATTGTTTTCATTTGTGCAATGGCAGTGGCCAGAAGCAAGAACACTTCTGAGTTGGGTGCTCTCCAACCCTAGAATGAAAAGATGATTTCCTCCCTCCAAAATCTCACATCAAGGAAAAAATAAGCCTGTATAATTTGGCAGGAATCACTGTAATCACAGCTTTTCTGCAACTGAGCTTATATCAAGTGACTTTTATGCCAGTTCCTGAGGAGAAGAGAGTGCCTGTGAGATATCTGCAATTTACCTGACACCCGTGAGACTGAATTAAAAGACTTAATTCCTAATTCTTTTCGAAAGCTCAGAACAAGTACTTTTGAATTTTGATGCTTAAAATAATTCCTAGGGTTAAGTGAAGTTCCTGCCTCTATAAAAAAAGAAATAAATTACTTTGTGAGATGAATTGGGGTTCTTTTCAATGTTAAAAACTCCCCTGATTTCCAAACTGGTGTTGTTGTGAATTTTACTCAGTTCCACCTGGAGAGAAAATCAAGTTACTGCCTGCATAGACAACTCACTTGTGCATGTGTATACACACAGAGACAATTTCCCTCTCATATTTTGACTTAAAGGAGAAAGCCACCCAATAAAAAATAACAAACGTAACCTTCAGTGTTTCCTTATTCTCTCTGTCCAGAGGCTCCAGTGAAGACCAAGTCTGACCAGGAATGACAAAACCCCTACAGATGGAAAAAGACAGAGCACCTCTTTCTGAGCTCCAAAGAAATGGTAACAACATACCATTTTTAGACCATTTTTAGCCTAGAAACCCCTCCCTGTGGCTCAAAATACTGACATTTCAATACCTACATAGAAGATCAGCTTTAGCAAATTCAGTGGTTACCCCATGGAGGTTTGACCTGGGTGCCAGGGGATGTAAAACTCTGCTCCTTGGGACAATCAGGAGCAGTCAGAACCCCCTGATGTGAGGTCTGGAGTGCTTCTCTCAGCCCACAAAAAGGCTGAACAACACAGGAAACTCATGGAGCAGCAAGTCAATCCCTGTTTTTTATTATTTTATTTTATGTTTTTTTGCAAGAATCTGCCATATTTCAAGTAGTTCTCCCCTTTGGTGCCAATAAGATTCCAGGAAAGCAGATAGGAGACCTGTAACTCTTTTCTGCTGAAAGAATAAGTGATATTCCTTTGAGTAAGAATCAGGCTACACTGTGCAGTTCTCCCTTCTTAGATGGACAGAGTTAAAACAAAGTTAATCAATCAGCACTGTTCTCAGGTAGAAAAATGCAGTTAAATTATCAGCTCTATGGCAGAGCTTACATGAACCTGTATAAATGGTGCATCATTTTCCCTCCTTAAATGCCTGAACAGTATGTGAAATTGTCTTTTTTTTCATAGGCTCTGGATCTTTGAGGCTGAGCCCTGTTTGGTTTAGCAGAAAAAAAAGGTTTGCTGAGTTGGTAATGCTTTAAAGCTTTAAAACTGTCTCTCCTCACCCAGAAACATCTTGGCTGAGGTGAGACCTTGTGGGCTTGCTGGAAACCTCCTTTGTTTTTTCTGGGATGTAAGGGAGCTCATGGGAAAAGCTGTGCCTGAAGATGTGATCTGAAGCCACCATCATATTTCAAGCTGGGTAAAAGCCATTATTTGTGTGCATGTGTGCGTAGGTGACTGCTCTTTTAGAATGGTTCTAAGGATCAAAACTGGGGAAATAAATCTGCACATGCTTAACCAAAAACCAAGCTTATCTCTTGTCCTTCAGCAACCACGTTTACTTTATCTGACTTCTGTTATGAAGCTGATGTTCCCTCAGGCAAGGAACAGAAATCTACATCATTCTCAAATGTGATTACAAATTAGGTGAATGCTGTGAATGAGCCAAGAGTTCAGGCTGATCTAAACCCTTACTTTAACCAAGTTATCTAAACTGGTCAATTAAATGACTATAAAGCAATTTAAAGCCTGGTTTCCTATGGTTCTTTTAACTCTCTTGAGTGAATAAATTTAGAAATAATTTATGAAAATGCAGTGCACTGGAAAATATATTCACCCAGTTCTTTTCTCAGCTGCACTATTTTGCAGCAAATTGGCATTACTCTCCCCTGTTTCTGCAAAATGCTCAGCGAGTTCAAATGGCTCTCAAATCTACTGAGACAGTTGAATTATTGCAAAAGTCTGTCTAGGGCTGTAGACATGTGTTCTTTTGACTGCCCTTCCATCCTACTGAAAAATAAACTACTGTTCTTCATGGCTTATTTTGTCTCTGTCAAGGAAACTTTCTGCTCTCATCTCAGGAGGATTGTACAATAGCAATCTGATCCTGACCTTTCTACCTCTTCCTTGAATAACAGATGAAAATTGGACAGTGAGAAGTGGTGTATGCTCCATAACTTGTATCCCAGGCACAATCTAATGACACTCTTCTCCTAGTAAAAACAACAGTTGCAGCAAAGGTTAAGGTAAACAGGTTTAGCTAATTACCTCTTAATCAAATCCAGTTATAATTTACTGCTGTCCTCTGAAGCTCTGTGCCTGCTAAACCATGGGCTTTGGCTGGATTAGCTTATCTCTGATAAATGCAGTGTGATTAATTTCTCCCACAGTACAGCAGCACGTAAATATCAAGTGAGAATAATATATGACCAAATAAACTCAGCTCACACACCATCACAGCAGAACTCTCCAAGGCCCCCACGTACCAGGCACTGAAATAAAATCCCCCTTTTTTTTTTTTTACAGAAGGTGATGGTGGGGAAGAAATCATTTTTGTGTTACTCTTTGTTCCAGGGACAAGAAAGAAAACACATTTCACAAAAGTGAAACACACTGGTGCTTTCATAATTAAAAATGACACTCTGCATTCAAGTAATGTGCACCTCTGTGTGTGAAAATCCTTGCTACAAGTAAATCAGGTGTACACATGTGACAGAAACATGGATTTGTCCTATCAAGTCTTGAAACTGTACCTGTGGACACCTTTAGTGCTTATTTTTTGTAAGTTGTCTTTCTAAAATATGAAATAGTCTGTTTCTCAAGGAAGTGAGAGGAAATAAAAAGAGCTCAATTAAAAATCCATTTGAAATGTTTATGTGAGATCTGAAACTACATATACTTCTTGAGTTTACACTTTGGTTTCAAGCTCAGCCTGGTTTAATCAAAACATTTGTTACTTCTTGAGCAAACTTTAGACTATTTTTTAAAGAAGCAGCTCAGAGGTAAAGTTCTGTGTCAAAATACTAAGCAAGCCATAATCCCTAGAGCTTTCCTAGAAGCCCTGTGAAATGTAGCAGTTTTGATTCAGCTGCAGTTTGTTTTTTTAACTTTATACAAACCCAAAACCTGAGGCAGACAGAAAATGTCTGCGTGAAGTCCTTGCTGTGGCGGGATGCAGCAGGGCTGGAAATGTCTCTGTGTCATCCTCAATGGGGTAGAACCAATTAATGTGATTTTTATATACAAATCTCACCTTGATTTGGCATTAGCTTCACTTCAGTGCCACTCCTACTGCAAAGCAGAAAGTTGTTTTTAGTTTGCAAAACCATGATATAAACATTGCCCTCACTTTCAGTACTGCAGGAAAAATTTCTTCATGGCACAGGCTGCCCAGAGTAGAGATAGATTCTCTGGAAGTGTTCAAAAATGAGTGGAATTTGAGGACATGGTTAATGTTGAGCACAGGGATGGTGCTGGGTTGACAACTGCACTTGATGGTCTCAAGTCTTTTCCAGCCTTCATGGTTCTGGGATTCTGTGTCCTTTTCCTGCGATGTTGAAGAGCTGCTGCTGCACTCAGCAAACTCTGAAATCAAATTTTCATTTCTTCATTGTCAACCACAGAGTGATTGGCATATGTTTTTTTTTCACTGGCAAAAGCCAGGACAAATTGTTTCTCAAATCCAAGCACCAGCCTACATTTATTGTGTTGGGTATCCTCATGGGGACACCTTCCACTGTCCCAGGCTGCTCCAAGCCCTGTCCAACCTGGCCTTGGACACTTCTAGGAATCCAGGGGCAGCAACACTTTGTGTCTGCTGCTCTACAGTCACTGGGGTGCAGCATTTGAAGGGAGCAGTGAAAGGAAACTGAGAAACTCAAGTTGGGCACAGCAGGTTTGAGTATTTTCTAAACAAGGACCTAAACTTCCACTGATCTCTACTCTGCAACTCAGAACAAAACATGACAGGTTTTCAGGTTTTCTGCACTGTTTAACCTGCCAGCCTGTTGAAGGAAGGCAAAATTCAAAAAGAAAGAGCTGGATGTAAAAGTGGTCCTGAAGTAGCTGTGGTGGAAAATGACTTTGAAACAGATCCACATCCTTTCACAGAAATTATTGAATCCCTTCACTGGGAGCGTTTCATAGTGACATGGACACTATAAATAAATGATGGGCCGAGTTACAGGAGCATTTATACCTTCTCTTTGCTGGGCAGAGTTGCAGTTGTCACCACCCTTTGGTTTTCTCCTGATTACATATGTTTTTTTTCAGCTCTTCTGTTGTACGCCTCATGAAAAGAGAGCTCAAGTTCAAGGCTGTGTGGGATTTTTCTCAAGCCATTGGAGTTCCAGCCAGTAAATAAGCATCCCAGCACACAGGCCAAATTAATTCCATCATCATCAAATGGAAACAAAGTGCCTGAGACAAAGTGACTGAGAGGTCAAGGAAATCTGCAGCGGAGAATCAAACTGGGGCTGGTTGGGAATTCAATACATTAAAGGTGAATGAGGGGGCATTTTTGGAGCTTGGGGTACACTCCAGTGATTGCACGCAATCCTTCATGCTTCTTGTGGCTTTATCTGAGATTTATTGTTGACTGATGCACGAGATGAAACAACAAGGGTTGTTCTGGTGTGTGAGTTTCCTTCTTTGAATTAATTCTGTGCTGCTGACGCGATCGCTGTAGGAAGTGACTCCTTAGAAAACATTTTTAAATTCTACACCAGTGCAGGAAAGCTTCAGTGTGTCTGACAGCTCTGGAACTGCCCAGTCAGAAGACAGGTCAGGGTTCAACCTATTAAACTTTTGGTAGCTGCAAGATGCGACATGAGCTGAATTGCCCATCCACCAACACAGACCTGATTGCTGCTCCCATTTCCTGACCCAGCAAAGGACAAAGCATGAAAGAAATTAATGCACACATTTTATCCCCTGCAGGGCTGACATATTTCTGGCTGACTGATAAAAACCCCTCAGATGATCAGATAGGAGTACTTTCTCAGCTACATGGTTGGTTTGCCTCAGAGCAGCACTGTTCTTTTAGAGTCACTTCCAGTCAATGGCAGGTCTGGGAAAATAGGCAAAAACCCACAAGCTAGCTTTTGGGTGAAAACAGCTGTGTGATTTCAGTGCAATTGTAATCTGGCACCCTGAATTCGTGACCCTTTAAATTTGCAGTCATGTGAACCCTGATTACTCATCCCTTGTGGGAGATGAAGCCTATCTGAGAAGCTCTCACACTTCCAAACTGCCCTACTCTTCGTGGCTTTAAGCCACATAAAAGTAATAACCTTTCCATAAGATACTGCTCAGTAGATCTTGGAATAGGACTCACTTAGCAGATTTGAATAAAACCCAATCTCTTGTTTTTACAGTGTCTGCGGATTAAAGCGTGAAATGTAACCATTCTGACCAAAAATCTGTTCCTTTCCACAGCCCTGTTTCATATCAAACCTGGGCCATTTTGGGTGCCTGTTGTGGGATGCCATCTGGCTCTGTTCTGCCCTAACAGGGCACTGGGGTGGTGAACATTGTTCCTGCTTCCAAAAAGCAATTTTTTGTACCTTTTGCCCAAGCCACCCAACACAGCCTTCCTAACCCTGAGTGCTCTCCTCTGGCCTCCTTTCTTGCATCCTTGCTCCTATTTCTTTTAGCTCCTCTTTGCATACCCTCACACAGCAGTGGCCTTAGAATTTAGTTAATCTTACCTCAGCCAAAATCTTCTTTCAGAGCTTTGCCTCTTGGCCCAGACTCCCCCTCCACACAATGAGTAGAGGAAATCCTATGGAGAGGGTGATTTAACCTGTCACCATCCAGATGTAAAGTTAATTATCCTGGAAGGCTCCAGGACACTTCAACTTTTCATTGCTTTGTTAGGGACTCGCGTGTCTGGTCTGATCACCTTAGATATCCTCCATAGCTAAGGAAGGCAAAAAAAGGTGCTTTAAGGTTTTGTTTCCTCTCATGGCTGAAGTTAGGGAGATAAATCCCTCTCTGGTGCTCCCAGGGAACAGTGGGATTGCAGGGGGACGTGGATATGAGGTGAACTGTGGCATCTGGCTATACTTGGGGTCCCCAGTTGGTTGAGGAATCCCATCCTGGAGTGACTGGGTTTTGAAGTCAGGAGCCTCCAGTAAAATTCTGACAGCTTTTTAGGAGGAACCTTGGCAAACAGAAACTGCTTTTTCAAAATGGCTCCTCTGTGGGACAATTAACTCTGTTGAGCTATGATAAATCTTTCTAAAGCAGATAATTCTTGGCAGATGTTAAGAGAGTAAGTGTTGCATGTTATTTGCATTTAATTGTTGAATCCTATTGAGCTAAGTAAATTTTATCTTTCTTTTACCCTTCTCATTAATGCACAGAAAGAAATACTTCCTTTCCACACTGCCTGTTTAGTTTCACCTTGTCTGTTTTCAAAACTAGTTCGTAAGGTTTGGAAAGATTGCTAGCTGACCATGAGACAGATTAATTTGGAGGTATTGATAAATATAACCTGCTCTGAGAGGGTTCCATCAGCTGAAAGTTTGAGTGCTTAGTTCCAGTGAAACCAGCTCTGAAGAACATTTCACTTTTGAAAGAGCATGGAATTTTTCTTCTGGCCTCTCTGGTGATAAACACAGATTAAAATGTGTTTTTTGTACTTTTCCCTGGGGGAGAGCACAAAATTCTCTGTGTGGAGGAATGGTCTGTATGTTTATGGCAGCCCCTAACAGGTGGCACAGGGCTCTGTCACTCTTTTGCCAACACCCATGGGCTTGTTGGGTCTGTGATGCTCAAGGCACTGGGGAAAGGATGATGCTGTGACTCTTCTCATCCTGAGCTCATCCAGGACTTTTCCTCATTGTGGATCTGCTCCATAAGGGCCCTAGATACAACTCCATGGGGTCCTGCTAGGAGTAAGCTGCTGAAAAGCTGAACCTAAATCCCCTTTGTGGATCCAGCCCCTTTGTAGATGCCAGCTGTGCTTGGAAATTTGGCTTAGGGTCTTAAAATCACTTTGTAGATCCAGCCCTCAGGCACCTTTGACAATCCCTCCATAGGAAATGAGGTTTTTTTCACCATAAGTGTGAAATAGGGTATAACTCTGACTGGTTTTAGTGCAGCTAAGATCATGTAGCACTTTTTATAGACTGCCAAAGGGTCTAAATATGGTCAGTAAACCAGAAGGTGTTTTAAGGGGAGTAGACAGAAAGGGGTTAGGTCTGCATGGGCTCATTGACATCTGTATTTAAGGCATGGAGGGGTACAGTGATGCCTTTGGGGAAGAATGCAGCTACTTGCACTTTATTTCATTCCTGCAATTTCAGTGCCAAGCCACTGGACTTGAGGAGAGATGATTCTTTTCCTTTTTCTTGCCTTTGAACACACAGGCAGGCAAATAATGTGGCATTATACACTGGCCCACTGTACAGAAAACCAATTCACTAAAGAGTTTGGCCTTTCAATGATTACTTTTACTTCCAATTCATTATTTTGAGCAAGTTAGGTTTTCAGCACTGAGCCTCCCCTAGGTAAAAACAAACCAACACTTTCATGCATTAAGGTGTGCACAAAATTTTTGAAGCAAAACTGACTGTGGAGCATTGAAGGCCCAAGCTGAAAACACCCCAAACTCTGGAGCTGAATGGATGCATTCTTTGCTGTAGAGAAGGACTCTTACAAGCAGGCTGCTGTCATCTACCTCTTGGAGCCTGAGGTCTCGTGGAGACAACAATCACTTTTGTTTTGCCAAGGAAAAATATGTAATAGTATATTTGTTTTAACAAAGAAAGGTATCCTGTGAAGTGGGCTCCTGGGGACCTGAATTTTTACCATGCGGACTCCAGGTTGCAACTGTAAGAAAGTTTGGGATGGTTTGTGGTCTACAGACGCACTGACAAATGTGTGATTTAATGTGGGGAAACACCAGCACAATGACCCTTTCACAGACCTCTTTAAAACATTATTGTTTCCTGTCTTCCAGCAGTCACTTCTGGAAACTCGAACGTAACGCTGAACCCTTCACTGGTTTTAATGTCACCTCCACATAACTGCTCCCCTTTGGAAAGAGATGCACAGGTGTTAATCTACTTATGCTTTTCATCTGGTTTAAAGGGGGCTACCAGAAAATGCTCTCTGTGTTTCGCATCCACCAGCTTCCTTTGCCTTGTGTTACAGGAAGGCTTTGTGAGCGCACATGAAGAGTTTTTCTTTTGCAAGCCCCTGGAATCTTCAGAGGAATTGCTTCCTGAGTTTTATTTTGTGCAGCAAGGGCTGTGGGAAAGCCATATCTAAACCATCTTTGCTTTGAAGCTGGCTGATGTTTTCTGGAAGAGGGTTTTGGATACTGGAGCTGAAGACATGGCAAAGTTTCTTCTCATATTCACACAAAATCTAATTTGTGAGACTATGTTGCGTCTCAAGCTTGTTGCTCAGGTCCTTAGGTGACACAGTCACTAAAAATCAACCTTTACTACCAACTTACACCCCAGTTTACTTATTACCCTTGAGGTTTTTAACTCAGATTTTGATATCAACAGGTGGGTGCATTGAAAACCTAGCACTGTATGTTTTGTGTTTTCTTGTCACCTTTTTAATGTTGCCTGAAAGGGGTTTAATTGCTAAAGGGGCACATGGTTACTTTAAGGGATGGACTTGGTGATCTTAAAGGTATTTTCCAACATGATTCTGTGATTTTATTGTGTGAATATGAAAATGTGAAGTTGTTGAAGCAAATGAGGCTTGTCCAGGTGGAACAATCTAATAAAATAGATATTTTTTCCCCCTGACAGAGCTACAATTGCAGTTTTTCACTATGCCTCCTCGCAGGAGAAAAATTAATTTCCACAGAACCTCCTTGATCAGCTCATTGGTTCAGCACCAGCCCAAGCCAGAGGGAGTCAGAGGGCACGAGGCTGCACCAAACATTTACACTTCAGAGGTACAAGGAGGTGTCTGTGCCCTGGAGAGCTCAGGCAGTGACTCCAGGGAGCAAAAGTTCACATGCTGGGGGTGTTGTGAGTGCCCAGAGCTGGCTTGGGCAGGGGGGCATCACTCCTGTCCCAGGGCAGGGGGGACCTTTTTTGTTCTGATGCCTTTTTTGGGCTTACCTAAAACCAGAGGCCAGACAGCGTTAAGAGAATAAAACCAGATATATTTGATAAAGGGCCTTCAGGTACATTTAGGGCAGACAAAGCCTCCACACAGGGCCTGCACCCAAGATGGACAACGGTCACAAGTTTTTCACACAATTAGAAGTTTGGTCCATTTGCATTTCAGGGGTTAATCCTCCAGTTCCAGCTTCAGGAAATGAAGTCATTTCCCCCCAGTTTGCCCCCCTCAATTCACTTTTCTTTATACTTTCAGGGCCTGAGGCTGTAGGGTGTCCTTGAGTTTCAGACCCATGGGGATTGTGTTCTCTGACCCAAATGTGAAGACAGGAACTAACACTGTATATGGAGGTCAGAGCAATACCCTACAGTAATACAGGATTTGAAAAATAGAAAAGCTGAAATCTTGAGGCATCACCTGTGCCTGGATGGCACCAGGACTCCCCAGCCCCATCCTGTGCCAGGCTCTCTGACTCCTGCCAGGCATCAGAGCCTCTTGCAGGTGCCAGGGCAGTGTCTGCTGGAGCTGCTGGGCTGTGCACGCTGCTTTTCTGCCCACCAGAGATCTGTCAGCTCCATGCCCACCATCTGCTGCTGTGCTGTGTGTTTTTATCACATCTGTTTGATTTGCCAGGGGCTGGGTGGATGGATGAGGTGTGATTGCTGCGAGCCCTGCTCAGAGGGGCAGAGGAGATGCTCAGGGAGGTCATGCTGCAGCTTTAGGGCCCTGAGAGTCCAGGCCCTGCTTATCAGACCCAGATAATAACCCTTTCTAGGTTCTGCAGTGTGATTTCAGCATCTCATGACATCCCCCTGACTTGCCTCTGTGGGTCACGCCTCCACACGTGCAGTGCTTTTCTTTCAGGTACAGATGAAGCTGGGAACTTTAAGGTCAGAGAGGAATTAAGCAGAACAAGATGTACAGTTCTTCTAGACGTGTGTTCTCTTTTTTTTTTCTTTTGATGTGAGCTTTCTACTCCTGTGCTTTCTGCTGAATCAAGAGGTTTACCTAAAAATAAACATTTCAAAAAAAAATAAAAATTTCCCCTGTCTTTCCCCAGCTCTTGACTGTTCTGCCAGGAAAGCACAGTGGAACAGAGCCAAACCTGATATTGGGTTCATCAATGACAAATTCAGATTTTGAAGGGGTGTTTGCTGGAAAACCAGGAAACCTCCTTTTGAATTGCTCCAACAAATGTTTTCCTTTAACCTTTAAAACAGGTTAAAAGATGATCTGAGGATCTGAGGACAAGGAGACCCAAACAACAGCTTCGTAAATGAAGAACTCAGTTTAATCTCTCACTAACAGTTGAAAAAGTCTCCTTTCTGTACTTTGTCTGCACACAGCAATTAAATGTGGGTGTTAATTGGAGCCTCCGCTGAGGCATTAACAGCTTTTCACTGTCATGTAACAGTGTCAGAAATAAGTGGAAGGGTCTTCAGCTGTGCATGTGGACAAGAAAGAGAAGACAGTCAATGCCCTAAACCAGCTTAAAACAATGAATCTGGTGGCAGGGGAGAGGGAAAATCATCTTGTTCAGGGTGGGGAAGACGTGGGATCAGGAATGGCTCCTGCAGGTCAGCATGAGAACCTCTGACAGGGAAGCAGGGCCACGGAAGCCTCACAGCCAGGAAAACATCACACTGCCACTCCAGGAGTGAGCAGAAACAGGTCCAGGTTAACAGAGAAGTGCCTTGCCAGAAATGAAAAGCAAAAAGGGATTATTTAGCAGGATGCCTGGCCTGATCCCAGCCATGAGCCTGACAGTCAGGGGTGACCTGGAGATGCCAGGTGAGAGGGGGGCTGAGAGGGGAGACACAGCTTTGTTCCAGTGCCTTGGGGGTGGGAGCTGGCATTTCACAAGGAGGTACCACAGAGGAGACAAAATAGTTTAGGTATGTCAAAATAAGCAGAAGGAGACAAATCAGAGTAGAGAATATAAGGAGCCAGCATGGAGATGCCAGTGGAATTAATGGGAATGACAGATCTTCTAGAGGGGCATGGAGTTCCCTGAGCTGCAAGTAAGGATTTTTTAATGCAGGAAATGAAGAAATATAGATATAAAATATGTAATAGTCTTATTGTAAAGCTTTCCTCTTTTCCCAAAGAACATAAAAATGAGTACTGTGGCACTAGTTGCCATGATGGAGATTTATGTGAGGTATAAAGGAATTTTGCAGCCAGCTGTGCTCTGTGATCTATCAAACAGGGACTCCTTACACATGAAATACCACTGTACCTCACTCAGCACAGGAGAAATCACATAACTGTTTTCTGAGAAATAAAATACCACAGTCCTCCCATTATTACAAATAGCTCTCAGTTGCAACTGGAAAACCTTGGAGATAGTTAATCTTTTGTCATTTTCTGAACAAATGGAAAAAAAAAATATTTCCAGTATTGAATTACCATTTATTCCAAGTTAAAGATGCTAATTACTATCTGTATTTTCACAGCCTTATCTGATTATATTATTAACCTGACAAAAGGGCAGCCAAAATTCAAGATTAAGTTTCCAGATAATGCTAATAGATTCCTTTTCCCTCCTCTCTCCTGTCTTTTGGCTCATTTTCATTCGCTCATTTGTAAGGCTCCTATCAGCCCATGGTTAATTCAACACAACGTGCAACATGGATGTGGAATTTGATCTTGATGTTATTCTCCACTATTTAAAATCTGACTTCAGATCTGTCTGCCGCCCGGGGAAAGCAGGAAAATGCAAATAATGATCTGAGGTTCGAGAAAACAAATAGGCAGAGAGGCAGGAAAACCTGCTTTGGAAATGCCTGCTGGGGAGGAGGCGTGGAAGGAAGGTGACAGAGTCACAGGGATGTGCTCCACTCACTGTCAGGATGAGAGATCCAGTCAGCAGCACACCCTGAAAACCCCCCAGGGCACCTCTCATGTCAGTGGCCTTAATGCTCTCCATGGGATGTGTGAACTGCAAAAAGGCAGAAAAAGACAGCAGTTCTGACAGTGCTTTCAGAGTTATTATCAGTTTTAGGATTAGAGACTCAGCTCCCAAATTTTATGCTGAGGTTGAAACCACATTTTGTGGTAAAAGAAGGGCGCATTGCTGTAAAAAAAAAAAACTTTTTACAAGAATTTGTGTCTATCAAAGGCTATGGCAAAACAAAACCCCACTATTTTTAAAGTTCTCGTGGAGCTGCAGCCAGTGCTCTGAGGTCCTACATCAAGATCTTTAATGACTGCTGTTGGCACTGGGGAAATTATGAATTTTGTCTTATTCTTGTCAGAATTAGTGGCAAGTCATAGCTGGTATCAACTTATTCCACTGGCTGATCAGATTTCCATCCATTTGAGAATTTCAATGATTTTGGACTTTCAGCATTAGGAAGATGCTGATGTCCTGCAAGTGCCCTGATACCTCCAGAGTCCACAAGCTCACTAGCATATGTGTGGGTGTGTATGCTTTGAAATCAAGGTGATAGGAGCTTCTGTGGAGGTAAAAGTAAATCCATGGGGTGGAGAAACACTTGAGGGAAAAGAAGAATAGGAATTAATGGGCTGTGAGCGCCAGTTCTGGGGGAATGAAATTTGCACCTATGTGTATTTGCCATATTTGTATAATCCTTACCCAAGAGGGACCAAGCTCTGACTGTTCCTTACACTCAAGGAGATGTTTTACAGGAAGAATTATGAAAACCAGATCTTTTTTTGCTGTTCAGACACGGTGAGAACACCAAATTACATAATTGTGTTTAGTACATGTTCTGTCTCATGCCCTGTACCTCAGCTGCTGGAAATGGAAAAGTGAAATTGGGAAAAGGGAGTAGGAAACAATAATCCTACGGAAGAGCTGTAACACTCAGGAAATCTCCATCCCATCTATTGAAAGCTTGTTTTTGTGGCTCTGTCTTTGGTGAAAAATGTGATTAAATTATTTACACAGCTCTTGCACACAGGGCAACACAGAGCTCCCTCCTCCTGGTGTTTCTCTGCCTGCTTGCCCTGGCAGCAGAGGATTCCTGTGCAAATCCAGGCATGGTTAGCTGAGATCCATTTCCCCAGACCTGGGGAGGTGCACCTACACACAAAGACTTATTTCTCCCCTTGAAGGAGAGAAAAAGTTCAGGTGGAAGGGTCAGAAGTGAAGTTTTTTTTTTTTTTGGGTGATGGCTGGAGAGCTGTGCTGAGTGAAGGCTGCACTGCTGGGGCTGTTCTCCTTCCTCCTCCAAACTTGCAGCTATGAACACTCCTTAAATTTTTTTGCAGACTCATTTTGACTCTAGCCAAAATAAGTATGCAAAAAAAAAGAAAAAAAAAAGGGAAAAAAAAAGAAAAAAAAAAAGAAAAAGAGAGCCTACCCCAATTTTGCCTGCCCCAAAGGGAATTTTAGGGGATTTGAACAGGTGGGACCTGCCAAGGGACCGTGCTGGGACACTGAGGGTGGTCTGGGGTCACGAGGGGCTGTGCCTGGGACCCCTGGCTCAGGTCCTTGCCCAGGGGCCACCATCTGCCAGGGGCACGGGGGACAGGCTGAAATCAATCAGTTCCCTTCTGAATGATTTCATTTCTTCAAGAAAAACGAGGTCAGATGGAGGTTTGTGGTGTGGGTTTCACTCGTTCTGGCTGGTAAAGAAGGAGAAATAAGTTGTCATGGATCCTGAAACAGGAGCAGAGGATCTGGAGCAGGCAGAGTCCCCTGAATGAGTGACTACGTGTGCTAGCTTGCTTCCCTGGCAAAAACTGGAAACAATCTGTCCTTCTTTAGATGGTCCAAAAACCTACTTAAAAAATCAAACATTGAGGTTGGGTTCAGTTCAAATTATTTGCGGTGGATCCATTTTATATTTTCAAAAGGATTTGTAGCCTATATACATATATATGCCTTTATATTAAATATTATATAAAAATAATGAAAACACTGGTGAAACCACCTCTGAACTGATCACAGAATTCATTAGTTGACTGAAAGTAATATTTTTCATTATACTTTGAAGACCAACAGTCAGAAATTGGCAGCAATATATTTATTTAAATTATTTCCTAAAGTGCTGATAAAGAAAGAATAAAATCAAAACCGTGCGTTACTCAATGCAAATGCTTTCACAAACCAGGGCCTTTTTTTTTGGAGAGAAATATTTCCCACCTGAGCTGCCCACCTGAAAATTTCACTGATTAATTTAGGAATGTGTGTGTTCGTGTCTGCTGGTATCAGAAATTTGCTCCTCCAGCTATCTGCTTTCTTTATCACTCTTCTTAGTGCCATATCTGCAGATCTGTGTGCTGCTACACCCACGGCCTTGGCACTGAAACCTTGAGATTCTGTAAAACAAAATCGTTTTTACATTGATACGTGCTCCAGATGAATCACAGGTAAGATTTTTAGCGCTGTCATATTTTGTGTGAGATGTGCACAAATGCTTTGGCATCCTTTACATAAGGGCAGGGGAGGAAAAAATTACCTGTTTGTCTTTTGCCAGCAGGGGCCAAATCTAGGATTTCTGGAGAGAGCTGACTTGCAAAACTGTGACTTAATAAAAAAGGAGAGGCCAGTTCCCCTAAACCTGTATTTACAAGCTGCCTCTCTATCATTTCAGGTACATCTAATAATAACAATAGCAATAACAAAAATATAAAAATAAAATGAAATGAAATGAAATGAAATGAAATGAAATGAAATGAAATAAAATAAAATAAAATAAAGTAAAATAAAATAAAATAAAATAAAATAAAATAAGAAAATAAAAATAGAAATGTGAAAATAAAAATAGAAATGTAAAAATAAAAATTAAAAATGAAAATAAAAATAAAATTAAGAATAAAAACAAATAATGACTTGGAAAGGCGTTGATTAGGGCATGTGTGGCAGACTGCTGCTGGTACAACACCCAAACATATCCAAGCATGCTGCCCACGGCACCCTGAACCCTCTGATTCCAGGATTTCCGATAGTTTTCACTCCAGGAGCTGGATCCAGAGAGCACTAGAGGGCAGGCTAGACTCGAGTTACCCCCCAAAACAGCAATGAAAGGATTCAAGTGCACAGTTCCTCTCCAAAATACAGCTGGAACCAGAATGAAAGCCTCGCATCCTACCAAAAGCCTTTAAGGGGAATCAAGACACTTGACGAGGATTATTTTGCTCTTATCGGGGCGTTTTATTCCAGAGCACAATGACAAGTGGCTCCATGAGGAAGCAGGCGTAGGCTGGAGGTTGGTGCAGCTCCTGTGGGGGGTTTTCTCTTCCCTCCCCACCCGAGGGGATGCTGAGAGCCTGTGCTCCTCCATCCTCCTCCTGCACCCTCCCTGGACCTGCTCTGAACCACGCTTGTACAACAAGCAACTGACAATTTTAAAATTTTAATTGATTTTATTCTATTTCGCTCAATTCTGCAAGAGTTCCTATCTGCAAATCTGTGTTGGCTTCTGCCCTCACCCACACACTGGGGCAGAATGAGGGAAAAATAACAATTAGGGCTGAGCTCAGGGCGGCCTTGCAGGGCCTGCAGGGGCTGAGGGAACATGGACACAGACAATTGCCAAGGGCTGCAGGGACAGCACCCAGGGAATGGCTGCCAGGGCCAGAGGGCAGGGCTGGCTGGGATCTTGGCAATGGCAATTGTTCCCTGGCAGGGTGGGCAGGGCTGGCACAGGGTGCCCAGAGCAGCTGGGGCTGCCCCTGGATCCCTGGCAGTGCCCAAGGCCAGGCTGGACACTGGGGCTGGAGCAGCCTGGCACAGGGGAAGGTGTCCCTGACATGGCTGGGGTGGCTCTGGGTGGGTTCTGGGTCCCTTCCAACCCAAACCCTATAATCTGATCCTGTGGTTCAGTGTGTTGGGGTGCCGAGCTGACCCCTCCAACCCTGCAGGGAATCACTCCCAGTCTCCCAGTTCTGCAGAACCCAAACTGCAGAGACACATCCTGGCTCCCTCCTGGTGCTGGGATGTGATTCCTCCCCTCCTCACACCATCAGGTACCACGGCTCTGAGCTGGGCAGGGGGAAAGCAGCCTGGAGCCACCAACAGAGGAAAAAATATTGGTTATTATGAGTATAATCCAGTATATTAATTCATTAAAATACCAGTATATTAATTTATTACAATAAATTACCCCGGCAGCAGTTCACACAGGAGCCACAGGGTTGGAATGGAAGTGGATATATAGTTTTTGGTTTTTTTTTTTTTCTTTTTCTTTTTTTGTTGTTCTCTCTCTTGCATTTCATTTTCAACCCTTATTACTTTCTGTTCAGATTAACCAACCATTCCGAGTTATCAAGGAAACCTAAGGCCTGGGAAGTGATACACTTCCAGTATATGACTTTTAAAAAACATATCCTAACTGTGAAGGAGATGTGTTTTTATCCACCTCTCAGTCAAGACACATTTGTTGTTTATAGTGTGTTTCTTACTACCCTGTCCAGCTTGAATGTGCCTTTGAGAGTTTATTCCAGCATTTTTGAGGCCAAACTTGTCCCTAATATTACACAAATTATTGAAACTGTCTGGTCCTTGGTCAAAGTGATCTGGATTAGGACCACATTAGGTTCAAGGTGTATTTCCTGGATTCTTATGATGTCCTTTCCAGATTTTCTGACTGCTGCTCATCCTATCTAGGCTATCAGTTCCTCCTTTCCCTTCCAATGCCAAACTGGAATAATTGGCCTGGATAGAAAACAGAATTAGCCAACTTTCATAGCACTGCCAGGGACACATAATTTGAAAAGTACATTGTCTGCCCTGTCTGTTCTGACACAGCAGAGATGAAGAGAATGAGGTGAATTATCAGTGTCTGCTCCTATTTCAGCTTTTTCTTGGGGCTTTTCTTTGCGAGTAGAACAAATCCTGAGTTCCCAGGATAAACAGGAATTTAGCTGAGCACCAGCCAAATAAAACCTCCCTTAACACCTTCAGATTGTGCCCTGACTGAACAAACATCCTGAAGGGGGTTTTCTGAAACTTTCTGCCTTCTCTTGGCCTCGTGTCATGGGAACTGGAGGAGGTTTGATATTTTGGGGAGTGGGTTTGCTCTGGTGCTGAATTCTCGGTGCCTCACACCACGACACCCTGAGCTGGTGACGAAGCCAGGCTGAGGTGTGCCCTCAGAGGGATGGCTAGAGCGCAGGGAAGGAGACGTCAAAAGCGTCAAAAAGTTCCATTTTCCCTTGTAAAATTTGCAGTTACGTGCTGTGGTGCTGGGGACAGAAGTGAGAGTGCAACAGCAGATGAGAAACGGAGCGCACACGCTGCTGAAAATGGTGGGTGGATCCCCATGGATTCTGAGGGGCTGGAGCAGGGAATGGAGCCGGGAAGTCTGGAGAATTCCTGAGGGAGGTGGGAAGGGGAGCAAAGGAGGCTCAGGGGGGCCCTTGTGGCTCTGCACAGCTCCTGCCAGGAGGGGACAGCCGGGGGGTCGGGCTGTGCTCCCAGGAACAGGGACAGGAGCAGAGGGAACGGCCTCAGGCTGGGCCAGGGCAGGCGCAGGGTTGGGATCAGGCAGGGATGGAGGGGCTGTGAGGGGCTGGAATGGGCTGCCTGAGGAATGGTGGGATCACCGTGCCTGGGAGAGCCCCAAAACGGCGTGGATGTGGCACCGGGGACATTCGTCTGATCTGGGGGAGAGGCTGGGCCTGGTGAGCCCAGAGGACTTTTCCAGCCTCAAATAAGCCTGGGATTGTCTAAACGCAGCTCAAAGGCCAAGAGCAGGACTCTCACCCACTCCCAGCTGAGGATGAAATAAATACCTGACCTGAGGATGAAATAAATACCTGCCCATCATCAGAGTGCCTTCATTTCCTGTCTTGCACAGCTCCATGGAGTACCAGAGAGGTTTTTGGCTTTTTTTTTTGGTTTTTTTTGGTTTTTTTTTGTTTGTTTGTTTTTTGTTTTGTTTTGTTTTGGGGGTTTTTTTTTGTTTTTTTTTTTGTTTTTTTGGGGGTTTTTTTTGGGTTTTTTTTTTTGTTGTTGTTGTTTTGTTTTGTTTTGTTTTGGTTTTTGGGGTTTTTTTTTGTTTTTTTTTGGTAAGCCAGCTGCCTCCTGGCTCTCAAGGAATCCACACCACATTGCCTTGAAATCCTGCATGAGCACAGCTAATCTGTGAGGTTTTACAGAGTAGATGGGGTGTTACGGCCCAGCCCTTCTGAAGTTCTGCAGAGCCCCACGCTCAAATTTAAAAGAATTATTCCCTGTAAATAAATTTCGGCAAAACGTAGCTTATTTAATTTAAAATAATTGTTCCCTGTAAACATATTTCAGCGTGAACTTAGCATCTTTATGAGGTTTCACTTCACGCTTGTGCTACTGAATTGCAATTTAGACTCTTTTTACTACAGGACCCTTTCCATGGATCATTAAAGAATTGATGGCCTCCGTGCTATATTAAACAAGCCTATTATTATAAATTATATGTTATTTATTATACATTAGATATTAAATATATTAAACTACAGCAGTAATAGATCTTATACAATGTATCATGCCAAATTAATAATAAAGAATATATCATATATTCTCTACAATATAAAATACAGAATACATAATGATATTGCATAATGTAATATGCAATGTATAATAATATAATATATGCATATACAGTATCATACACAGGACTCTAATTATTACAACATAATAGATGCCTTTTTATATTATATATAGCATTTTACATATTATGTACTACATATTAATTAGCAATATATTACTAATATAACAGCATAATACTATGCATTTATATAGCATAGGCAATATTTGTAGCTATTATATCTCTATAATAATCATTATTTATTCTACATGTAATTTGTAATGCATAATTTCATATGAAGTAGTACATAGCATAAAATTCACCATATATATCATAGTATGTACTTTATATACCCTATATATGATGTATAGCAATGATTGCATTGCTATACATCATGTATAGGGTATGTAAATTACATAAATTATTTTACCTGCATTTGACACCCACGTTTGACATTTTAAACTTCTTGTTTAACATTTGTTCCTTCAGGTTAGTTTTCAAAATATTGTCCAGTTAGGTGCAAACAAAGGTTTCATTAAATCCCAGCTTTTCCACTCTCAGAACATTGATTCTTCCTCTTGCAGGAAGGAGGTGTAAGAGCAAATAGGGAATAAAAGTATGAATGAGGTTGTGGTGAATAACTCTGGTGGGCTTTAGTCGTGTAGAATTGTTTAATTTCCTGTGGTTTTCTTGGCTGGTTTGTTTGTTTCTGTTTTTGTTTTTGGTTTTGTGGGTTTTTTTGGGTTTGGTCGATCTGAATGACAATTTCTTCAGAGTGGAGAAACAGCTCTAATCCATGAAATTAAAATACTCAAAAATAACAAATAACATGTGAATTACACTCAGTAACCCATTTTCCTACAGACAGCCTAAATTCTCTATTAATGAAGTCAAGATTAAGTGTTTGAAGCAAAAAACTATTCCTGAGGTCATTCCAGAGGCCTCCCAATCCCATCCCCTAAAACCTGTGCTTACACAACACCCACGTTACACAGCCCATTCCTGTTTCTGTACTTTTCCTTGCAGGGAAAGCAGGTAATGCTCCTGCTATTTAATCACAGGTTTGATCCTTGTAGTGAGGAACAAGCACCAGCTCTGTGGCTGGACAATTTGTGACACGTTGGGCAAACAGAACCTAATCCTGGGTAAATATTTTAAAAGTGCTCCTTATTTCTAAGGGCGATTCCCTGGGGGAGGCAGAGCCTCCCAGGGCAGGATTTAATTCGGAGCCAGGGCAGAGCAGCTGATTTTTCCTATCACCCAACGCTGCTGAAATGTTGATTGATTCAGGAGCTGCTCTGGGAAGTGACGGCGCTGACGTTTAAAATAAAAAAAAAATAAAATAAAATTACTGGCCCTCTGTGAAATACACAGAGAAGGGAACCGCGCAGCAAGGTCCAGTCCCAGCTGAGGTGTCACACAGGAGAATTGCTGGGGAGGGAAAAGTGCCTGGAGGGGTTTTTTTGGGCAGATTTGAGCTGTTTGTCCTCGCTCTGGGCATGCTGGGGCTCATCAGGAGGGAAGAACTTGGAGACCTCCTGCTCAATGTGGGGACTGTTCATGGGGTAAAATCATGGATTTTGCCATCCCACAGACCTGTCTGGCGATACTGAGCACTTTGGGAAGGGGCATGCTCCAAAAAAAAGCTGAAAACCAGCAGGGGAGTGATTCAGACAAGAACTGCAATTAATTGGAATCCTTTCTACCCACAACTTGGTCAATATCAACACAATTTGCACACCTTCTACTTAACACCACAGCAGTGGCCCAGACCTCTCTGTGGTGACATCAGAGAGGAGCAGAAATGCAATTATCTTGAAGAAAATTCAGATTTAATCTTCCCAAGGCACACTTTCACTGTTAAAAGAAGTTAGTCTTAATAAAATAAAAAAAAATCTTAGTGTGCTGGAGACACCTGCCTTCATTCTTTATTAAAAAAAATGTTCCCTCATTAAAATAATGCTGTTCTCAGAGTTCAAATTTTTAAAAATAAAAAGTTAAGCTCTCTTCATAATGACCTACTGCAAGGAAGCATTAATAATTTTGGCCATAATTTTAAGCCAAAAATATGTGTGGAAATTAAAAGGGATTAGAATGCCATTTTTAATATTGAATCACAATTTATAACTTAAGTTTTGGAGGAAATGTGAAAGCATTTTCAAAAAAAGAACGTTTTGCAGCAGAAGGATAACTTGTGCTGGAAAAAATTAAATACCTTTATTTTTTTTCATTAAAAATAGTAAATACAAACCTTCCCTTCCATGTGTTCTGCCATGGGCAATATTTTTCCTAAGGTTTGGCTTTTTGGTGTTTTGTTGTCCCTGGTCAGAAAAATCAACAATAATCATATTTACCATAATAAAATTGTAGCATCTTTTTTATCCTTAGTTATTGCTTCAGTTTTAGGATGGTGCCTGCAGGATCACAAAGTCATGAAAAGTATAAAAGCTGAAATCCTAAGGCATCACCAAAAATCCCTTTTTCTTCCAGGCACCAATGTTTCACTCACAGTGAGAGATGGTTCTTGCCTGGGAAATCGAGACCTCAGCACCCAAACCTCTTCAGCCACCATCCCACAGTGTAAAGCCTCCTACCAAGGACTCAAAACCAAACAAAACTCAGGGATGGGCCCCTCTGGCAGCCCAAGTCCCTTTGTCTCTTCTCTGGCACTCTTTGCAGGCCCCTCCATTTCTAGTGTGAGTCTGAGAAATGACAAATTCGTTATTATTATTATTATTATTTTGTCTCTCCGTGGTGTTTCTGGGCAGAGGCAAAGGCTGTTGTATGTCACTGCTGGTATCACACATTTAGACACATCAACGCTGACTTCATTTGCTGTTGGACAACTCCTCTCCCTGCAGTTTATTGTTTGTTTGTCTGTGGTGTTTTTCTCTCTTCATGCTGTTAACCCAGCCTGTCCATCTCTTCCTCTGGCAAGGTCTTTTGTTGCCTGAGAAGAATTTACATCTGCATCAGGTTTGTGTGAAAAGCTATTAATTAATTGTGTAAAAAGTTAATAAAAGCAGTTTCAGCCAGAAAAAAAAAAAAGGGGTAAAGATCCTGGGTACGTAATTTAGCTGGCTACCTCAGCTATCTTATTGGCCCTTCCCTGCAAATATTGTCTCAGTTATAACCTAAGGGCATCACACCCACCAGTTAAAGCACATTCACTGGGTTCTATCTGTCCATGCACATGGTATTCCTTGGAAATTCCTCTGAGAGCCAAGGAAGAACTGCTAAACTCCACATTTCCAAGTGTTTGGTGCATGTTCTCCTGCAGAATGTAAACAGGTGAGGCTCTGATCCGTCTGCAGGGATCCAAAAGCAATCCAGCTGATCTTTCCACTCATCTTTCCCAGCCAATTTGTGCTGTGTCCCATTTGTGTTATTGTGAAGCTTTAGAATAATGGATTATTGAAACTCTCAAAACTGCTTTTTAATCACATCTCATTCTGTCAGCAGATTGCCTATTCCAGTAGGCTTCTGCACATTTCAGTTCCACCATTGTTCCCAGAGCTCAAGTGGAAACAAGCCAGGCATGGCTGAGAAACATGAAAGGAAAATATGAGCAAAATAATCATCCTAAGCCAAGTGTTGGTGGGAGGTGCTATGCAAAACGGGGCAAGCCCACGTTCCTACAATAAAACATTCACATGACAGAGGATAACGAGGAGTCACAAATAATGGTGGGAAAGCCTTCTGTAAAGGACTTCAAGAACAAATGTAATCACCAAAGGAGTTTTTAATTGTGGGGAAGAGGACTTTGACCAGCCTTTCCTATGGTTTGGAGTGTTTACCAACGGTGCACTCGCAACTGCTCAAGCCAGTGGGAGCCAAAGGCTATAAAATTGTCAGCAGAGGGAGCAGGAGTCTCTGTCTGTGCCTCCAAGAGCATTTTGGGTGCTGAGCTATCCCTTAATTCACCCAAACCTGACTCATCTTGTGCCTAGAGCAGTGTGTGATGTAACCTTGCCGTATATATGAAATATACCTTTAAAAAACCCCCCTCTTTCAGAGTCTGAAGCTGCCTCTCCACAGTTCCAGATGGTGTTCCCTCCCTGCTCCCAGCAGCAGAATCCATCTGGTGTAATGGAAGGTGGCAAGAGGAGATTTAGGGTCACTTCCAACCTATTCTATTCTATTCTATTCTATTCTATTCTATTCTATTCTATTCTATTCTATTCTATTCTATTCTATTCTATTCTATTCCATCCCATTATCCAATCCCACCCCAAAACCTGCCTGACAAAAACCACAGCACTCTCCACATCCATTTTTCAAATCCCTGCACCACTCTTATCACATTGAGACCCACATTGATATGGTCAGGGCTAAATTACTTGGTTTTAGCTGGAAACTGTATTTTTATGTATGTTATGGTGTCACAGGGATATGTGATCATCTTTGCAAGTCTCAAGATAAATCACAATATTTCTTATTTTTATTTTAGTTGAAACAGTGTGAAATATTCCTTGCCATAAAGGAAGTGAACTCACAAAAGATTGTAAGCCAAATGAAATGAAGTCTGGGGAGGATCTCTTTGAAGAAATATACACTAATTGGGCAGAAAAAATATTGTTCCTGGTCCCAGTGACTAGAAATCTGAAAAATTTATCATGTAGAGAACTCCAGCTTCTTTCAAAAACGGTATGTAATCCCGATTTAAATATATAAATTCTGTGTAATATTTGAATGGAAAAGGTCAGCATTTTCATGGGTGAATTGTGCCACAGAGCCTGGGGCCTATTTCTGTGCTAAACTCCACATCCTTTTCCAGTCCTGCCATAGGACTGGCTGTACAGAAAGCTCATTGTTTGCAAAGAGGAGCCCACTCCTTCACGAAACAAAACAGCTTTTAACTCTGTGGCACATCCCTCAGCAGAGGCATGTCCACAGAATGGCAATTCATCACTGAGGAGCGGCAAGCGGGCCAGGGGACCTGACAGCAGTGTCCTCTGGAAAGACCCACTTTCCAAAAATCGCCGCTTTCCAGGCCAAAAGAAAGCTGAAAAAGCCCCTTGTGGCTCCTTGCAAGGGACCCTGCCCACTGCAGTGAGCTTCCAGACAGCTGCCAGTATTTATCTCGCTGGGTCCTTCACTTCATCTTCCTGTGCAATCAGACGAGGAGGGAGGGAAAGACACACACACAACTTTACGAGCTCTGAGCCCACACCAGGGACATTTGATATTCTGGCAGCCAGCTTTCTATTTTCCAGCTGTGCCAAGTCAAGAAAAATGCTAGGAAAAGAAACTAGTGCATAATGAAGTCTTCCTTTTTTTTTTTTCCCCTTAGAGACTTCTCAGTTGACTTTTATTCTTCTTCTTCTCTTCTTCTCTCCCGTCTTGAGAATTTGCTTTGTTTTCAATTTTTTTTTCAAGGGGGCTTTCTCGCCAAACAGGTTTGTTGTAAGTTCTCACCATTCTCCTGATTACTAACAAAACATCACAGCTTTTAAACGCCAAGCCAGAAGAAAAGTTATATTGTGGGGAAAGGGAAATGGGGATGCAGCACTAATTTTTATTTTATTACTAATGATGTTACATTGTCAGTGTTGTTATGTGACTCCTGCTGCTGGTGCCATTTCAGTCTTGGGTCCTCCCCTTTGCTTCCTTCTCCTGGTCATGCTCTGTGTCCTTTCCTCTGTCCCTTAGGTGAGGTTCTCCTCCTGTCATCTTAACACCCATCTTCTTTATAATGTGGTTGGTTTGGCTCCTTGGGCAGGTAAGAGGAGCTACTGTAGGAAAAGACAAAAAAGATGCCAACAACAGAAGTTCTTGGGCTGTGCCCTGCCTTGGTTGTGGTATCTTTCCTTTCAAACAGTGCTGAATGCAGATCAGGGGAAATATAGTTACTAATAAAGGAACTTCTGGGGCAGGATTGCAAACCTCTCAGCTGAAGGTCCAATATAATTATGATCTTCGGGACCCTGGAGCAGAATACACACACCCCTACATCATTTTCCTCTCCTGTCTGCCATGCTGGGGAATTGTTATGTTTCTGCTCATTTAAAGGAAAAATAACAACTTTCACTACCTGAAAGTGTGACTTCTCATGGAAGAGATCCTTCCTGGTAAAACCTTGGAGAGTGAGAGGCAGGTTTGTGGTGCTGGGAGCTCACTGCAGCTGTTTTTGGGGTTGTGCTGGCTTTGGTTGGGTAGAGTTCCTCCTCCTCCCCGGTGGCTGCTGTGGGGCAGTGTTGGGTTTGTGCTGAGCGTGGGTTGATAACCCAGAGATGTTTCTGTCATTGCTGGGCTCACCCCGAGCCTGCAAAGCCTTTCCCTGCCCCTCCTGTGGGAGGCTGGAGGGGACAGGGCCAGGACAGGTGACCCCAAGGGACCCCAGGGATGTCCCAGCCCCTTTGGCCCCGTGCTCAGGGTGGCAGGAGGAGGGCACAGGGAGCAAGGGGGTGTTGGCAGGGGGGGTGTTTGTCCTCAGCTCACTGTCACAGGTGAGGGCCCTGCCCTCTGGGAGCTGCTGGAGGGGAGGCAGGGGATGAATTCTGCTCTTGCTTTGCCTGTGTGCACGGCTTCTGCCTTCTCTTTGTCTCAGCCCACGAGTGCTCTGTGCTTCACCCACCCTGTTCTGAAGAGCAGACATCCAGCTGCTGATATGGAGTGAAATTAAAAAAGGGTTGTTTGGGATTCAGCTCTTTGCCCACCTCCTGCAATAGCATCACGAATTTTTATTTATATTCTCACACAGGGCACTTTGTTCTTTTTTTTTCTTTTTCTTTTTTTTTTTTTCTTTTTTTTTTTTTCTGTTGGGGTTAGGATTGAGGGTGTTTGAGATAATAGTTAGTGTTCAGACTCAGGTTTTTATTGTTTCTTATCAGTGTTGCAGATTCACAGCAGTGAGTTCTGCAGTCTTTTATTAGTAAGGCACAAAATGGCCAACTATCTATTGTTACAAGGTCTCTTAAGGCTAAACTATCCAATTCAGAAGTGACACCTAAATTATTTTTCTTTTTAACTTAATAACTGATCACTCAAAGCTTGCAATGTGGACTTTTCTGTCCAATTACAAAGCATCACCCAAACCCATGAAGAAGGAAGAAGAAGGTGAAGAAGAACAACCTGCCTCCTCTCTAAAACCTCCATCTTGCTTCATTTATTTCTATATTCTAAAATTCCAAATCTAAGTTTTTCCACCCTGTGAGGTCACACACTTCTAACCAACTCCACACCCATAATCCCAGTGCTATTAATCAATTTTGGAAGCCCTCTCTGCAGCCTGAGGTCAATGGAATGTTCTCTTGTGGGTCTGTGCCTGTCAGCACAGAAAGTTTGAAATTTCAGCACCCAGGGTTCCAACAGGTCTAGATCAATTAAAGTGAATGCTGTTAATTAATCACCAGGCTTAGCCATACTTCAAGGTTTTATTGGGGAATCTCTGGTCCTTCTACTCATGGGAATAGAACCATGTAATCATACAAGTGTCAAAAGATGGTTTCCACAGGATGGACTTACAGGCAAATCCAGTTGATAGTTTAGCTAAGAAAAGGAATTTTTAAAAAAAAATTTGAAATATATGAAAAAAATAATTTAAAAATTGTCAAACCATATTGTCCTTTAAAAAGAAAATATTTGTTTTACAGGATGGACTTACAGGCAAATCCAGTTGATAGTTTAGCTAAGAAAAGGAATTTTTAAAAAAAAATTTGAAATATATGAAAAAAATAATTTAAAAATTGTCAAACCATATTGTCCTTTAAAAAGAAAATATTTGGTTTTTTCTTTTTTTTTTAACTTTTTTTTTTACTTTTTTTTTTCAAATGATGTAAGGGGAGAAGATGAAAAGATCTTCTGAGCTAAATTAAAGAGGTGTCTTGTCTCAAAGTGTAACATTTTCTGAGTGATCCTTAAAAAACCAAAAAATGCCTGAGGATCTGTCTTTTCAGCCTAACCACATTTTCTTCCTCTTTTAAAAAAAAGCTCTTCATCAAGAGACAGGAATTGTTTTTCCCCAGGTGTAATTAGGATCTCCTGTGCTGTCATCCACACTAAAAGCTGTCTTTGTCTCATGTTTTCCTGAGCACAAAGCCAAGAAATTAAACAGAGAACCTGGGCAAAACAACTGCTTTGTCGGGTTAAACTTTCTCATGGTTAGGGGAAAAAAAAATTTTGGTAGATATTTTGTATCTGACCCTGAAAATTGTGGAGGAGATCATTGACGTCTCCCTACTTTGCAAAATTCAGCTGTAAATGTTCAGTTGCTCTGTTACTGCCTTCTGACTCCTGCCCTCACACTCAGATAAGATTTTTCTTGGGATTCCAGGAAGAAAGGACTGCCAAGCGCTTGAATTCGATTTTTACAACCACATCTAAACTGAGGCTGATTTTTGCAGAGGTGCCTGGGCGATCCAGATGCTTCTTTTCAAGAAAAAACGACCATTAACTTGGAATTACCAGATAAAACGCTTTCACCCCACTCAAGAATAACATAATAACATCTTTGTACATATTCAGAGTTTTGGGGAAGCGTCTGGTGTGGGTAATTTTGTTTTCTTCATTTGTTTTACACGTTCTGCACAGGGAAGAGGAGTCTGGATCTCGCACCAGAGAATCACAGAATCACAGAATCACAGAATAATGAAGGGAGAGGCAGCTCAGACAATGAACAACAGGAGGATTGCACCCACAAAACCAGCCAGGAGAGGCATTTCTGCCCACCAGAGGAGAGTTCCTCTTGGCCAGCTGTGATGCCATTTCACAGCTCTCTGGTTTGGGGGCTGCAGCGTGTGCTCCCAGTGCCTGATTTGCGGCCACTCCGTCAAATATTGGTTTAAAGTCACACCCTGCCCTCCCCAGCTCTGCCCGTGGTGGCTTTGTGTCCTCCCAGAGAGAATCCCCAAAATCTTGGACCCATCCCTGGCCAGCAGGAGCTGGGGATAAACTTTCTCCATGGGGGTGGCCTGGAGAAGTGGACGCCTCTCTGTGATTTTTTTGGGGACAGGGTACCAGATGAGGCAGCAGCTCCCAAGCAATTACCTTGCTGAAAACATTTTGCAGGCACTGCTTTGGGAATGGCAGGGGCTGGAGAGGTTCCCATGAACTCTGCTAGCCCTTCCCCTGCCCACCCCCCTGAAATTCAGCCTGGGAGCAGCCAGCATGTGTCTGATGAGAAGCCACTGATGCATGTTCTCCTCTTGCATGGCTGGATATTTACAGGGCTCCAGGAATGCTTGGTCTTTCTCAGGGCCAAGAAAAATAAAGTCACCAGCCACCCCCCCCATAATGAAAAATGAGGTGCTGCTCCCAGCCATCTGCAGCGAGCTTTGCTTGATTGTTTGTTTGTTTTATTTTTTTAATAACCTTCCAAAGCTTGGTTCAGATTATTTTGCTTCCGAAGCCTTTGCCCGTAAAGAAGCAAATAAGCTTTCCACTTTTTTTCTTTTCCAAAGAAAAAGATGTATGGAGGGACATCTCTGCCTGTTTTGTGAAGAGCATGGCACATGAGAAAACAGGTTACTCTGGGACAGCTGGAACTACAGGCTGGCAGCAGGAGGTGGGAACAGGAGTATTGTCTTTGTCAAAAATACATGAAGGCTGGAAGAAATTTTATCCTTATATTGAAAACAGCACCATCCAAGGAGTTTGCAGCGTTACTTTAACCACCTATCTCTAAAATAAAATACAGTATTTTAAATTTTGGGTCCCAGGAAAGAGATATCAGCACCTGAGCGTGAGCAGGTGAGGATGTGCTTGACCAAAGGATTGCCATTTATGAAAGCCTTGGACAAGGGTGAGGGGGAAGGAAGGGAAAATCCTAATTCACAGTATTAATCACCACCCAGCTTTGCTGGGAGCTCAGCCTGCAGGAGAGGAACCCCACCTGCCAAATACACAGCGATCTGTGAGCACCAGGATGAACCACTGCTGGCTGTGCCCACAGGGAGGGAGGTGTTTCTGGGTGAGATAAGGCCTTTTCTCTTCCAGCACAGCAATTCCTGTCTGGCATTGGCAGGGTCAGGTGATCCATGAATTGGTACAAAATTCCCTGTTGCAAAAAAATAGTGGAAGAAAAAAACCAAAAAAACACCGACCTGAGAGATTCTGATTTTCTCTTCTTAAATTCAGGGTGTAAATTATCTTGTGACTCTACAAAACCTCCTGAGGTGAACAAGGAAAGGCTCTCCAGAAATGAAAGCTCTAAAACCATTTGCATTTAGAAAAGGGGAATGTTTTGCTGCAGGTTTAATCCACATCTGCAGGTGCAGCTGTGGTCTTTGGGTCCAGCTGTTTTCTGCTTCCACGAGCTGGGCACCACAGCCTGCTGCACCTCCACAGAAGGAAGAAAAACTGTTCTGCTGTAGGAAATATGTACATGTAAAGGAGCCCAGGACATGAGAGAGATGGCAATTCCCACCATGGCTCCATGGATTTTCACACACGGAAAATCTAGGAAGGAAAAATTCATTACAAGCCCAAACCTGCAGGTAATTTCTCCAGTGACTGATTGGTGCTCTAAGATGTGAGGCTTGATGAAATTCCCCAAAAAAGCAAATTCTCTGTGCAATATAGATGCTTAGCTGTGCAAAATCCTAGAGCATAATTAGGCTTCTCCTAAACCAGGGGCTGAGCATTTCTTGGGGGAGTCAAAAGAAAAAAAAATACTGAATCAACTGAAACAGTTGGGACAAGAGATGGTGGATTTGTCTTCACTCAGGGTGCTTAAGGCAAACCAGAGACAATTTTCCAGCTGGAATCACAGATAGCTGGAGGAAGCAGAGGTATTATAATGGTTAATTTCTTCCTAGTGAAGGTCACAGGCATGGAATGGTTTGGGTTGGGAGAAACATTCAAACTCACCCCATTCCATCCTGGTGCACCAGGATGCTCCAACCCTGTCCAAGCCAGCCTTGAACACTCCCAGGGATGGGGCAGGATGTTTGTACTACAATCTCCATTTTCCCCCCCATTTGTGTAGTGCTCCCCTCTGCCACAATCACTCTCAGAAAGAGAAACAAATAGAACTGAATTGTTCATCCCAGGTCTTCGGACTGGAACAGGCAGAAAAGTCCCTCCCAGAGACCCCTCTGATTTTCTGCTGTGTTTTTGAGGTTGATCAGTGAAAATACATGACCTGGCTTGGTGCAAGAGCTGCATGAGGCTGCTGTCCTTGCCTGGGATCTTCCACCACGAGCCCTGCATCATGGTTGTGTTCAGAGGGCATGGGAACTCAAAACCATCTCTTGGGGACATCCCCTCTTTCCTATCACCCCCTTAGAAATGTTTTAAATTAATTTTGGGAGTCTGTGCTCGGGGCTCCATCAGTCACACAGTTATAAGGATTTTAATTGCAGCATTTTGCTGTAAGGGTCTTCCATAACTTGCTATAAAATAGGAGATTTCTCCCAATCTTGACCCAAATGAGGGTTAAATTTTAAATGCCCTTCTCTTTCCAAACATAAATTTGCTAGTTTGATGTAAACTACAGGCATAAGGTAGCATTTTCTTTTGTTTAATGAGAATATGCATATTAAAAAGTACATTCAGATACTAAGTATATGGCATTATTTTAATAAATTGACCTAGAAGGGTCGTACTGGGTTGCCAGACTTAGAAAAGATGAACCCATCCTCTGCTTTGCTGAGGGTTTCTCCATTGGGAGTGGAGGAGGAAAGGCAGGAGGCAGAGAAAGAAAAAAAAACCAACAAAACAAAACAAAAACAAAACAAAACAAAACAAAACAAAAACCCCAAACAAAACAAAACAAAAAAAATCCAACAAAACAAAACAAAACCAAAACAAAACAAAAACCCCAAACAAAACAAAACAAAACAAAAAAAAAGCAACAAAACCAAACCAAGACAAAAAAAACCCCAACAAAAATCAGTCTGCAAAAGGCATTACAAAATTTGTATTTCCTTTGCCATGGGTCTGCTCAATAATATTTGGCCACTTCTTGTTACCACAAAGCGGAAATTATGGGAAAAAGGGAAATTTACCAGGTTTCAAAATATTTGATTGGTAATAGATGAAATTAAGTGCAAAGATGAGTCAGGCTGTGTGAAGTAAGGGTATAATTGATATAATATATAAATTATATATATAAAAATATAAAATAAATGATATATATATAAAAATTATATATATTATATAAATATATCTATAATATATATTTTTTATATATTAAAATATATATAATTCCTGATGCAGCAGTTCAGAGATGTAAGCAACTGCTTATTTAATTGTTGTTAAAAGAGCTAAAAAATGGTGAATCCCACTTTCCACAGTTCTTCATAGCCTGGTGGCTTGTGCACAGGAGTCACAGAGTCACAGAAAGCTTTGGGTTGGGAGGGACCTTCAAGATCATCCAGTTCCAGCCCAAAATATATGCAAGGCTATGAGTTCTTGTCCATCTGTGTGACATCCTGGATGGGTTTGGACTCTACCCAGGGGTGGTGGGGCAAGGGCTGAGACCCTGTGAGGGCACAGGGCTCAAAACAATGACAAATCAGGGCTGCCAGCCACAGGAACAGCTGGGTTGCAGGGAAAATATCCTCATTTTCTGTTCTTTGTTCAAGCAGTTAACATCAGGATTTCACCTTTGGCTCATCATCACTAATTAGGAGAATTCACCTTACACCACTGGGCAATGCCCACTGAAGAAAATTTGCTGTGAGAGACTGAGTGGACTGCTGGTTGCACTCAGTATGGTGTTTCCTGTCTCTTCAGGTGTTTTTTAACAAGCACAGCACAGCTCTTCCAGCAATTTGTGGAGGGAAATACTCCTGGCTGTGGGTTGTTGTGTCTCCAAGCCCCAGGAACCCGGACTCACCCCACACCTTCTGCCACAGCCAGGTTCTGACACAGACCCTGCCACCTCGCCAACAAAACGAGCCATTTCTTTCCCTTCCTCACCCAGAATTTCCCAGGCCTGCCTCTCTTCCCCAAATGTGTTTCATGAGAGCATCTGCTGTACAAAAGGAGATGAAGCTCCATTTGTGCGCAGCAAGAACAATAAACGGATGTCACGTTCCGTGTCGCACTCCAGGCTTTAATTGCATCCCTCCCCTTGGAAAGGGAAGGGAGCTGGTTGTGATAACAGGCTGTCCACCTCACATTTGTCAGCAATTAGCCCGAGAAGGTGCCTGTCCTGACAATTTTCTGACGAGGAGCAAGGGTGCAAGGAAAAGTGTTTTGTCACGGCGCGTTTTCTCGGTGCTGTTAATCCCCTGCCTTTGATTGATTATTGCCCACATGGATTGTTACCAGGGGGGGGATTATCCACAGCACTGATAACAACAGGCAGAGGGGATCTGGTTTGTTTCTTGCTTGGTTTGCAGAGGAGGGTGAAGCTGGGAGGGAAGGAGGAGAGTGTGGGTGTGCTTCTCTGGGAGCGCTGGCTGCTGTTCCATCTGTGATTAATCCACCCAGCACCCAGAGCTGTCCTTGCTGAAGCCACATGCAAGAAGAAAAGGCCACTGGAAAAAGAAAAATAAAAACCCCAAAGAAACACCACCACCACCACTAAAAAAAAAACCAAACCAAAACAAACTACCAAAAAAACCCCCAAAAACCCAAACTAAACCAAAGCAGAACAAAAAAAAAGCACCAAAACCTGAAAAAAACCTCCACCACCACCACAAAAAAGCCCAAAACAGCAACAACAAAAACCCAAAAAAACCACACCCAAAACCCAAAAAACCCCTACCAAAACCAAAAGAAAAACCCACAAAAAACCAAAACAAAAAAAAATCCCAGCCAAAAAAACCACCAAAACCAACCACACAAACGAACAAAACAAAACAAAACAAAAACACAAAAAAACCCAAAAACAAACAAACAAACAAAAAAAAACCCCAAACCAAAAAAACCCAAAAACCCCCAAAAATATCCCCAAACCAAACAGGTTAAAATAGTTTTGTTTCTTAAATTTCATAGGTGTTGTGTTGACTTTGCTGGCCGGGGAGCTGGCAGGCTGCAGAAGGCTTTGAAAAGCAAGGAAGGATGGAGGCAGACAGGTGGTGTTTTGGAGATGAAGTGTTTTGAGCTCTCTCACACTAGTAAATCATGAGGACAGGGTATCAGGTCTCCTTTCTCCCCTGCCTAGGTTTTGCCCTGAAAGAACCTCAGTGATGGGCAGCACTGGGTGTTTTCCACTTGCTCTAAAAAAAAAATAAATTAATTTAAAAAAAAATCACTTGTCTGACACAGCTGAAAATATTTACAAATCTTAGGACACTGTGTCTTTAGTCAGCTGGTGAGGTATTACAGGTGACATCAGTGTAAGTTTGCTTGACCATGGAGGGGGAAAAAAAGAATCAGTGTGAAATTGTGTTGTACTGAACCTGTGAATGAGTCAGGCTCCAAAGCTTCAAGTGGTTTCATTCTTCCCAAAAGCAGCTCTGACAGGAAGCTCCCTGCTCCTGAGGTTTAGGTGAACTGTTTTAAAGAAAATGAAAAATAACCTTGATTAATGCTAATGAAAAAAAAAGTAATGATGAGCGCTAAATAATGATATCAGAACAGATGAATAAGTTTCTTTATCTATTATTTACTTAAGGTGACAGAGAGTGTATGACAATTTTTCTGGAGTTCTTTTGCTAACACCTGTTTATCAGCTGTTTTCTGTAACAGTTAATTTTAAAAGGGCACATTTGAAGAGCTCAGATTAAGAGCTGGGGTCAGATTTAGAAATTAGGGTTATAAAATAATGGGAATCACCCTTCTGACAATGCATTTACAGATCATAATACAGATAATCATTCAGGCTTAGAGCCTGGTTCATAAATTCTGGCTTGTGAATTTGGTTAATAAATTGATATTTTGCTCTCACAGATACCAGAATCAAAGTTGCCACTTTGAGACGTTTTAGTGATGCCTTCTGTCACAGGTGAGTGAGGAACTGAGACAGAAACAGAAGGTGTTTAAGGGAGTCCAGACTGAAAACTGTGTGGACAGATCAGCTGAGGAAAACTTCCTGCTTGAGGTATGTTTTGTGTAGGGAATACTGGGGTTTGTTGATTGAATTTGTGCCACCAGCAGAGGTGAAGTAACTTATTTTTTTTTTCTCATGCAAATGCTGCTGTGAGTGAAATTTGACAGAGTAACAATGCTGCAGCCCTCAGAAATTGCTGCTTACTTGGAATAAATCAGTAACTGAATTAAACCAGTCTGCAAGTAGTTTCTAAGTCAATTACTTGCACAATTTATGTGCCTGCAAACTGCAAAAAGTTCTTATTTTCACCTTGATTCTGTTTGCAGTTACTGCTGCAGGCCTTTTGCTTTGTTATAGGTGAGGCATTTTTATATTCCTGTAATACAACCAGAGTCAGGCTGTGGTTTTGTTATTTTTTTACAGAAGAAGGGGGAAAAGAAAAAGAGCTAATTGAGTATGCAATATTCTGTATGAAACTGGTATCTCAAACACAGGGATTTGAAATACAGTTGGGGAACAAAAAGTTTCTTGTGTAAGGGGATAAGTGTGCATAATGGGGTGGAAATAAGAAATGGAGGGTTTGGGATGTTTGTCAGGGAAAAAAAAAAGCTTCCTAATGAGGTAGAATAGGCTGAAAATAATCATTCACAGGAGGCATTGCTCAAGACAATTTAAGCTGATGGGACAAAAAAGCCAAGAAACAACAGAGGGAACTCAACTGATATTTTCTGTCTCTTTACATAAATCATTGGAGGGAAGGGAAGGAAAGGAGGGAAATAAGGAGTGAGAATTTTTGAATGGAGACATCATGACCAGTATTTATTTGTGCCTTCAAAGAGACCAAGATACACCTACATAAAAAAAAAAATAAATTGCATTTTGGCATCACCCTCAGCAGTGCAGCAGGGGCAGAGTGGGGGATGCTCTCACCCTTGGGCACCCCAGGTTTTGGTGCAGGTTCCCAACAGGGGAATCTCCTGGTGAACATTAAATCCAGGTCCTGCAGCTCCAGGTGGGTGACTGCCCTCTGATTTAGAGCTGTCACTTCAGGCTCAGGCATGCCATGTGCTTAGGAGGAATCAAAAGAAACTTAGCAGCTGGCCAAACAACTGAGTTAGCTGAAGAAGAATTTGATAAAATATTGAGTTTATCCCTAGCAAGAAAGAAAACAAAGCCATTAGCATGGAAAATTATAAAATAGACATGTAGGGAACATTTGCAGGTAGAGGATATGTGCCATAGTGAGCAGCATGCAGGCCTAAATAATTTGTTGCAAACTCTTGGCAATTAATTATTGATGCTAATTGCTTAGTACCAATAAAATACCATGAGCTAGTGCTTTCTCCAATTAATATAATGAGGTGCTTTGATGTAACTAATGACTTAAGATCACGCTTTGTTAAAGGTATAAAAACTGGAGGACACCTTGTAATAAAGAAGAAGCTGCTGTATCTCTGCACAAGTGTGTGTGTGTGTTGTGTCCATCTCAGCAGGAGCAGCCAGACCTGAGTGCAGAGGGGATGAGAGGAGGGGAAGCTGCAGCTGAGTCCAGGGCTGGATTCAGTCTAGTCCAGAACAGAATGCCCAGGTTGGAAGAGAACTCAAAGATCATGGAGTCCAGCCCAGCCCCAACACCTGAACTCAACCCTGGCACCCAGTGCCACATCCAGGCTTGGTTAAACACACCCAGGGATGGGGACTGCACCACCTCCCTGGGCAGCCATTCCAGAACTTCATCACCTTCCTGTATAAAACTTCTCCTAATATCCAGCCTGTATTTCCCTTGGTGCAGCTCTTGGTGTGCTCTGGTTCTGTCAGTGCTGCCTGGAGAAAGAGCCCCACCCAGCTGAGCGCCTTTCAGGAGCTCTAGTGAAGGACAAGGTCACCTCCTGTCGAGTTTTATCTTCTTTTTCTGCCTTGGTCAGGGTCGGGATTAAATGCACAGAGACAATATTTGCTGTTCAGACCAGGTGTTTATTATTTCTTATCTACATTACAGTCTTACAAATCGTGAGTTCTACAGCACTTCAACAAACTAAAAATGGAGCCCCATCTCTCTCTCTCTACAAGGCCTTTGAAGGATAAACCGTCCAATTAAGAAATGACACCTAAGTTATTTTTACTTTTAACCCAATAACCAACCACCCATGGCCCACAATGGGGACATTTTATCCAATTACACAAAACCAACCAAACCCATGGAGAAGAAGGAAGTGAAGAAGATGGTGAAGAAGAAGGTGAAGAAGAAGGACCAGCCTTTGCCTTAAAACCTCCTTCTCTCTTTATGTACATTACTATATTCTAAACCCTTAAACTCTAATTTTCCCACCCTGTGAGATCACACACTTCTATCCAAACTCCACACCCACAATCCCAGCTCTATCATTCCATTTTGGAACCCTTCTCCACAGCCTCAGATCAATGCAGTTTTCTCCTGGGAGTCAGTGCCTGCAGCACAGAAATCTGAAATTCTCAGCACTCCAAAAACCTCTGAATTTCCTTTTCCTGTCTGCTCAGGGGCAGGACTCAGTGCAGGCTGAGGACACACAGCGAGCTTGGCCAGGTTTGGGAGGCTTCTCCTGGCTGGGTGCTCTTAAATTCATCAGTGAATGGGAAATGAGGAAGAGCTGTCCCACTGCCTGGGCTCTGAGAGCTGTCCTCACCGACCAAACTCACAGGGTTTTGGGTTTCAGAGGGAGTTTATCTGAAAGTTTGATTGATGGTGTGAAATGACCCGTGAAATCCCTGCTGAACTTTTCCCTTTTCCTCAGGCCAGAAAGGAAGTGAAGCTTCTGCTGTGCCTTTTTAGGTATTAACGTGCAACTTACCTGTATTTCCTGACTGACACACCTGCATCAACTCCAGCATTTCTCCTCTCTTGGTCTAGAAGTCCCCGTGGATGTCAGACACTGAGTCCAAGAGGATCTGGCCACGTTGCATCCTCCTCCCTTCACAGATTTGAAACAATTTTGTGAAATCAAGCAACAGACACAAATCTCTCCCACAGGATCCTTGATTAGGCTTTAATGGGTCACATTCCACTTCCCCACAAAGCCTGACACCATAATTTTGCCTCTCATATTTGGGAGAAATGGGATTTGTGCAGATGCAGCCAGACACAATGTGCTGGGAAGCTGAGTGCCCAAAGCTCACAGTGGGTCTGCTGGAACAAAGGAGGAGAGGAGCTGAAGCACTGGAGGCTTCCAGAGCTGCACAGCTCCTTCCATCCCTGCCCAGGAATTTCAGCATGGAAGTGCCAGGGGTCAGCAAGGTGCAGGTGCTGAGCTCTGCTGTGTTGGGTGCTTTGTGCTTCAGGCACTGAAATGTGAGAATAGAAAAGGAGATAATTAGAAAACAATAAAAAAACAAAACAAAACAAAACAACAAAAAACCCAAACCAACAACAATAAAACGAAACAAAGAACAACCAAAACCAAACAAACAAAAAACCCCAAAAAAACCCCCAAACCAAATCAAATTAAAAAAACTTATCATTTCCAATGACACATATGGAAGAGACTAGAGTCTTGTCATTCTCATCACATTCTTCAGTAAAATGTAATTTCCTCTTACGAACTTAATGTTCACTGAAAACGATTCTGAAGAGCGGGCAAGAAGTGTCCTGTCACAAAGTTTTAGAAGAGATATTAATAATTTTATTACAGTCCATTTTCAATGTGCATTTCAGTGTCAGTGATTAGAAAGGAACACGTTTATTGCTACCTGATGACTTTTGGGTGCACATATGAATTTCCATTTTGGGGGTTTGCCTCTTTATTTGAACTGGGGGGGAAAAAGTTTTCAAAATTCTGCCTCCCTCTTTATCACATATTTTTTTTCTGGGTGCATAGATCTTGTTGAAGACATTTCACCAGGAGATCCATAACTATTTTCATTCACTTGGGATCGTGGCCTTCTGGATGTCACCACTTTCAGACATGTATTTGCTGTTTTTTTAAAGAAACTGAGAAATTATTAATTTAATCACAGACTGTTCTGCCTCAGTGAGGCTCCTTTTTAGCAGCAGTACTGGGATAATAAAAAATCAGGGCCTTGGAGGAACTGTTCACCCACCCCTGGCTGGCCACTTTTGACAGGAAATGTGGAAGGTTTAATCAAACCCCTCAGAGGCTGGAGTTTATCTGTTTATTAATTTCGTTAGACACACAGAACATGAGACAGGACTTTCAAATTTACTGGTTTTTTCCTGACAAATCTGTATGGAATGGAAGCAGAGACTGATGTGACAGGTCAGAAAGAACTCCTCTGACAACCTGCAACTGAACAAACAAATGGCAATGAATAAAATTAAATAGTTATTCAATAGCATTAAGTAATTTAAAAAATGCTAATAAAGAAAAAATAGCATTAGATTTGTAAACACCATAAAGAAGAAACCCTACAAACACAATGTTTCTGTCTCCCAAAAGACAATCATGCTTTAACAGGAGGTTTTATATCTTTTCTCAAGAAGAAAAATTGCTCAAACAGTTCATACCTTTTGATGCAAAAAGCTGTTTCTACCACATTTTCCATAAGTTTTATTTTTTACCTCTTTGCCTCTAGTGCAGATCACACAACAGGCCAAACTTTATCTACACTGTGGGGACCCATCTTTTTTTGCCTGGAAACACTGAGAGTGAGATTGGTGCAACATCTGTCACCTACAGCGTTCCCAGATTGGGCTGGAACAGGAAATAAGGTAGGTTTTTTGGGATGCAAAACTAATTCTCTCACTTTGGAGGGGCAAGAACAAACCCCAGGACTATTGTGCCAGCCCAAGAATAATAATGTTCTTTTACCTCCTCCAGGAGAGTCTCTCAAAGTTTCCAAGTGCTTTAGTCATTCTGCAAGAGCTTGTAAAGTTCTGGGAGGACCAGAGGGAAAAAGAAAACAGGCCAGGAATGGCCAGCTTGATGAAACCCTGCTCTGGCCACAGTGGTAGGTGGGTGCAACAAAAATAAGGGATGTGTTTACAAAGTAGGTGTCACGCCACAGGGTTTGGCCTGCAGCATTTATTTGGGGCTAGATTGGGCAAAAAAAGAAAAAGAAAAAGAAAAAGAAAAAAAGAAAAAGAAAAAGAAAAAGAAAAAGAGAAGGCTTTCAGAAGACCTGGGGTTGTTACTCAGGGGAGGACGTGAGGATGTGTTGTCCCTCCTGGTTCTGCAATCCCTGTGCAAGTTCCATGGCAAAGGGAGGAAAACTGACATAAAAAATAAAAATAAAAATAAAGAAAAAGAAAAAGAAAAAGAAAAAGAAAAAGAAAAAGAGAGGGCTTTCAGAAGACCTGGGGTTGTTAGGGGAGGACGTGAGGATGTGATGTCCCTCCTGGTTCTGCAATCCCTGTGCAAGTTCCATGGCAAAGGGAGGAAAACTGACACTGCTGCCACGCCAGTGGGGTATCCCCCAGTTTAGGAAGAGTGGAATTTTCTCACTGGCACAGAGGGTTCTTCATCCACCCAGGCATCTAGGGCTTGTCTGGAGCAAACTCCTGACCCATCCCATCCCCACTGGGTCCTTGAGCAGTAGTTGGGTCAGGAGTTTGGCATTTTTCAAAAGCAAACCTTACTCAAATCCTGCCTTTTCACTTAAAGGTTTAAGCAAATTAAAAAAAAAAAAAAAAAAAAAACTAAAAAAACCCCAAAAAAAAACAAAACAAAAAAACCCAAAAAAACCCCAAAAAACACCCAAACCAAACCAAAACAACAAAACAGACCAACAACCAAACCAAACTCTCTCGAATATGGACTTATTATGTTCGAAACTTCACATAGGAATATATTTCAAATTTCTGTGAAAAAAAGCCACATGAGATTTCACAAAAGATTTCACATAAACCACTCATCCTGGGGTTTGTCCCCAGCACAGGTTTCAGTTTGGGTGTAGGCAAATGCACCTCAGAGCTCTTTTGAAATTGCTCCATTTGGTATTTGGTTTTTTTGCCGACACCATGGAAAAAATGTAAATATTGCATGAGTTTTCTGCAGCTCTGCAGCTGAGCCCAGGTACTCCAGACATTTGTCTCGAATGCCCCCCAAAGGTTTTTGACCCATAGCAAAAATGGATCTGCTGCTCTGAGCTTCAGGTTTGTGACAAAGGTTAAACAGTGGCAAACTTTGTTCAGCACATGTCTAAAGAACTATTATAGCCACTGCCAGATTAAAAAAAAAAAAATCCTCTCCTTGAAGTATAAATATCCAATTACACCAAATGAATTTAGTATCTATCAGATAAATAATAGGGAATTTTTTGTAAGGTATGCCCGGAGCTTAGAAGTGCATCTCCTGTCCCACTATATTAGCTTATAGAGGAGTTAAGACACTGGGGATCTGCTTCCAATTACAAAATTAAAATACAATCAACCAGTTTAAGTGAACAAACAATGTTTTCTTTTAAATCTGATTTTTAAGATATGCAAAATTGTTGGTGAGGAATCAGATTGCCATGGTTAGGATGGTTTCGCTTAAGGAAATCCTGTGCATTATCACATAAAACAGTCCTTCCCTTCCCTTCCCTTCCCTTCCCTTCCCTTCCCTTCCCTTCCCTCTCCTCTCTTTCTCCCTTTTCCTTCCCTTTCCTTCCTCATTTCCATCTCTCTCACTCACAGAATTGAGTCACTTGGGTTAAACAGAAATAATCTTTGGTTTTGTTGGTGTTGTGTGGCAGATTCAGCTGACTGAAATGTCCACAAAACCCAGTCTTGGTGCAGACACAAAATGGGAAGGACCACAATGGAAAATGAAAAAAATATTCACATATTTGTACATTTGAGGTAGAAGCTGCATAATAACAGAGTAATAAAGTTCCACAATTAAACATTTAAAGTTTGAGAAGTGTGAAAGTAAAGGCAATGCACCGAATAAAGTTTATCTCTAGTTGTAAAACAGACTGCAATGAGTTGCTTTTAAATAAGAATTTTCAGCACTACTGCACGCATTCAGGTCCAGCTCTTTTTTGTGCTGGACCAGTTTTTCCACCACAAAGGCCATGGAAATTCAGAATATGGCCAGGCACCCCTTTAGAGATCCCTGTGCCTTGCCAGGAACGTTCCAGCACTGGGGAGGTTCCATCCCTCCAGTGGAGCTGGGCTGATGGCTGCAGCAGGATTCACTGCTGGGAGATGGAGCTTTGGCAATCCCTCCTGAGACCCAGGCCTGCTTTGCTGTCTGGAAAAGCTGTGGATTTCCCTTTATTCTGAATAGTTCAGCTCAGTCTGGGTGACTCTCACACGTGCTCTGAGCCTGGTCAGGGCCTCAGCTCCTGGCTGCTCTTCTGCGGCTTGTGTGACACCAAAGAAAGCTCAAACAGATGAAAGAAAAAAAACCCCAAAAAACAAAAACCAAAACCAAAAACCAAAACAAAAAATAGACCCAAAAAAAAAAAAACAACCCAAAAAACCCAGAAAACCCAAAACACCAAAAAAAAAAAAAAAAAAAAAAAAAGGATAGAGGTGTAAGAAATGCCCATAAATGCCCATAAATGCCCATGTGCAATGTGTGCAGCTGAACTGAGACCCTCACAGGCTCCAGCCCAGCTGCCATTGCCTCTGCTCCTTCCATCCCAATGTCACAGCTGGGGTCCCCCTCTTCTGCTCCTTGTGAGCAGCTCAAGACCTTTTAGGATGTTCTCCTGCCCCTTTAAAAAGACCTTGACTGTGCTCTTCCAGCTTCAATATCCAATTATTCTCCCCGAGTAGCAGTAACTGATACTCACCATGTGCTAATGAGCTGTTTCACTGCAGGCTTAAGCAGACATTTCCATCCTGTGTGGACATTTCTATGCATATTACTTTGACAAATGGGCAATTAAAAAGCACCCACTACTCTACACACACTGCTGCCTCTTCTTCCTTTCCTGCCTTCTCAGTATTCCCTCAAATATTTTTTTGTTTGTTTGGTGGGGGTTTTTTGTGTCTTTTTTTTTTCTCTTTTCTGTTTTTTGTGGGTTTTTTTAAATTTTTGTGGTTTTTTTGGTTTTTTTTTTTTTTTTTTTGTGGGTTTTTTAAAATTTTTGTGGTTTTTTGGTTTTTTTTTGAGAACTTGTGTGTTTTCAGCCACTTTCAGGTCTCAGCACTGCATGAGAACCTTAAATTGATCTAAAGTACAGGATGGATTCACAGACCTGAGACCATGTCAAGCAGTTCACAAGTGTCTGTGCTCCGAAATGGTTGGTCCTTTTGGGTGGCACACAATCAGGACTGGAAGTACCACTAATATTGTTAACCTGTCTAATATCCTAGTTATTATAGGCTATGATGACAAACTGTAAAGCAGCTTCAATAGCTGCAGAAAGCAGATAAATAGCTGGGCTTTACGTCCTGATAACGTAAATAACAAGGTAAATAACACGGTAAACAACAATTTAAAGGTAAATAAAAATTTAAAGGTAAACAACAATTTAACAATTTGACAAGGTCAAGGTAAATAACAATTTAAAATAAATTTTATAAGCTAGAGCAGGACTCCTCAAGCTCATGCTGCTGCCAGATATTTCATTTTCCTATCCACTGCAAAAGGAGAGATTTTATCAAGCTGCCACCACGACTGAAGGAGAGGGTGGGCATATCATTGTGTCTCTGCTCTTATTCCCTGTGGTCCTCTGGAATTACACTAGTGCTGCACCCAGGGTGAGAGGCACTTCCAGACACTAGAACTGGACCTGTGTGAAGGAATCATCATCTCTTGCAATTTCTTCCAGCATTTATTGCTGCCTTGACCCAGAGGAGCAGGGCAGGGAGCAGCAGGACTGGAGAGGGAGGCGCAGCAGGAATTCCCAAATGCATTCCTGTGCAATCCTAAAACCCCCAGAGCTGCCTGGGGACGGGAACCACCCCCAGACTGTGCCAGTCCATTTTATTTGAAGAGACAAGGGTGCTTTACAGACACCCAGGGACACATTTGCCAGCGCCTGGTGGGATTTTAGCTGCACCAGTGCCATCAGCATCAGTGGGACTCCAGCAGCCAAACCCACAGGAGCTGCGGTGAAAATGCACCCCCGAGGGCTCAGAAACAACACGAAGCTATTTTTTACCCCCAGGACTCTTGCTGCCGTGGTCCATGAAGAGAGCAAAGCGCCCTTTGTGGCTCATTAAACCCTTTCACAGCACACCAGTGAGGAGAGCAGCTGGGTAATGGTTGGAGCTCCCCTTCCCTGCGTGAGGATCCAGGGCAGGATGCTGTGGTGAACCTTCCTCCTGCATCCAAATACTGTCCTGAGGGGTTTTTTTTCACTCCCCCCATAAAAAGGAGACATTAATTATCCCGAAACCCTGGTGATTTTAAAGCACTTGCACCTTTCTCTGGAGAAATGTGTTTAATGAGCCTTCTAGCCTCATGTCTGATTGTTCCAGGGATTGGCAAATCTGTCATTTTCTTGCCTTCTTTCCTCAATCTGATCATCATTTGGTGGGCTGTATAAAAGTCTCAATCCTGATTTCTACTGACACAGAAAAACCTCAATTAAGCATGAAGTTTCCTCATAAAACATGTGTCCCCTTCTCTTTTCTGGATATTTATTGCCTTGAACATATTTATTATCCTGCAGGGAGTATGAATCCTAATCTAGCACATGAGGCCAACCAAAGAGGTAGGCAAGGTCTCCAAAACAAAGAAATAAAAATAAGATTATGGCTTTCCCCCTGTTTTTCCAGTTGCTGCTATTTCTGCTTACTACAGCTGGAAACAGAAGTTCAACATTCAAGCAAGGAGTTAACATTTACTCTTGCTTCATGTCAGACCTTTCATATGGAAGAGCATCTGTCTGTTTGCTGTTCCTTGCCAATTCTCATCGGGTTAACTTGATATCAGGTAATTCTGGAGTGTAATAGCTGTGTTTAGCTTGTGTAACAAAGCAGGGAATTGGGTTTAAAAGTTCACTCACAAACGAACTACTACCCAGTGCAGTATTCTTGGTTATCTCAATGCCTATTGTGCATTGTCACTAGTGAAAAAACATATGTTGTTTGGGCTGTTATCCATAGATTTGGGGGCTGGAGTGAGTGATCTGAGTTTTCTAAACAGCTGGGATTTATAAAACTGTTGTAAGCCATTCTTTTTCTTTGGGAACCTGCTGGTAAGAGGGTATTCACTGGGACCTAGAGCTCAGGTTTGGAACAAATCCATGAGAAGAGGGGGGGGAAAAAAAAGGGAAAAAAAAGAAAAAAAAGTAATTTCCATCTGCATCTGCCTGGTCCTGGTCCAGATTTTAATGAATAGCCATCCATATAAAAATCCTCATTGCCAGAGCTGGCAGGCACGGCGGAATTGTCTGGTGGTGCCTCTGCTTGCAGTGCTGAGTCAGTCTGGGGGTGCCCCAGGGTGGTGGGCAGGTGTCAGAGCAGAGCTGTGCCCTGGGACAGGTCACCAGCAGCAGCACAGCTGGCACCTGCCAACATCTGGATGGGGAGGAGCTAACTATTTAGTAATGGAAAACCCTGGAAGGTTGGAGGCTTGAATTAAAGGTTGGGAGATTCACTCTTTATTTCTTTATGCATTCAGTCAGATGGAGTTGGTTTTTTGTTGTTGTTTTGGTGAAAAACAACCTCAAATGGCTTCGTTTAAGATTTGTCTCCCCTGGCCTGGACAGAGCCCATGGGCAGGATGTGTGACTGGCAGCACAGCCAGAACCAGAGGCAGCGAAACCACCTTGCTCTCATCACTTCTCTCCTCGTTTTGTCCCCAGTGGCTGTGGGACAATTAATGCTGCCCTTCCCAGCTTTTTGTTGCTTTGTTTTGGCTCCTTGTGTCAGGCTGTCAACCCCAAGAGATCAAACTCAGGGCTGGCTGGGAGCTGGGGCTCTGCCAGGCTGGTTTGTGGCAGCTGCTGGGGCAGGGGGGTGACTCTGGCTGTGTCACACATCCTTCCCACCCGTGTGGGCTGGGGTGGATGGCAGAGCTCCAGCCCTGGAGCACTCAGACAACGACTCAGAGTGATGCCTCAGGTTTTTGGTGTGCTGCCCCAGGTGGATCCATTGAGGAGATCCTTTGAATAAATCCCTACTTTATTCTATAACTCTGTCCAGCCTCTGTTCCAGGTCAGCCCTCCCCACAGTTGAAGAGGACACAACTCAGCTCTGGGCTGCTCCTCAAACCAGGTCTGCTCTGAACACTGCCTGGGGAAAACCTGCCTCCTGCACAACAGCCAAAATCCCCGAGATTTTGCCCAAACTTGAGGGGATTGGCTGTGTCTCATCAGTTCATGCCCTGCAGGAACCATCCCCACATCTGCATTTTATCATTTTATTCCTTGGGGGACACAGCTCTGCTGCTCCCTGCACACCTGGCCTTCAGCAGGCCACAGAGCGGCTGTAGGTGTGTTTTGGTGGCAGCCCTGATATGTAGTTTGTGCTATAAAACAGATATTTGTCTGCAGTCAAAATACCCCAGGATCTCCAGAAACCACAGTAAATAAAAAGGGAGGAAAAACATCAGTATTTAATTAAGAGATGCTATTGTTGTTTGGCTTTTTTTCCCCACTGGGAGGAAAAAAAAAATCAACCCCCTATTCATTTATATTTATCTTGTTATGTATTTTGTTTGAGACTTAGCTTTCAAGACAAAACTTTGAATTAATCCTGAGCTTTTTCTCGGTAACCTCTCCACTCCATTTTACCAAGAAAGAGAGAATTGTCACTCTTTTTTGTGAAACAGGAACAATTTACTTAAAAGTAAGCTTCTCTGCACAATAGTTTTTATATTCACCACCTCCTGCTCCTTTAGGTGCTCATTGTCAGCAGTTTGCATGAAGCTGGGGATGTCTCCATGTGTGCTGGAGGTTCCCTGCAGGCATTAAGATGAAGAAAATCTCCAAAAGAGAGTAAAGCAAATGCCTGCATGGAAGTAGGAAGCAGAAATTAAGGAAAATAAGCCTCAGAGCTAGAGAAGAATGTCTTTCTCTTTTTCTGAAGGTCAGAAGAGCACATCCCTCAGGCAGCTGCATCCATTTGTGAGTGGAAATCTTGCGGGTTTTATTATCCTGATTTTCTAAAGCTGCAGGGGACACCTAAGACTAAGTGTTCATCCTCAGAGTAGCAAAGCTGGAATACCTTTACACCGACAGTGTTTTGTGACATGGACTTGTTTTTGCTTCATTTCTTGCTGCCTTACGTCCTGCAGGCAGGCTGGGGTGAGGTTTTAGTTATTGCAAATTGAGGCACCCCAGTGCCCCATCTCAGTCACAGGACACCATGGGCTGTGACAACTCTGTGACATCTTCTCTGGGGTCACTGACACAATTCTGCTGTGATTTTGGGTACAAAATGCATCATCACTCATCTTGGCTGGTCCCCAAAGTGTTTTAATCTACCCACCCTCCTTATGCAACTCGTAACTTTGCTGTGCAGCTTTTGCCTTTGGCATGAGATGTTGAAAATATTTTGTCATTTTCCATATCCAGGTATTATCTCAGTTTTAGGCATTGGAATCATGAGCCTTGTTATTGCTGTGCTTAGGGGATAGAGGTCTACATAAATAATCAGCTCAAGCAATTTGCCAGTCACTGTAGGGCTGCTCTAATGGGTTCTGTGAGTGTGAGTATGATACAAAACTATAAGTTTTCCATCATATTTTCTCCACAGCATGCACAGCTCTTCCTTGGAGTCAGTTTTAATGTCTCCTTAGACAGCAGCAAGGTCTCTGTGCTCAGTCACAGCACAAAGGCACTTTTCAGTGGGTCACCTTCTCAGCCAGCTCCAACATCCACATGCTGATCTTGTCTTTCCTGGGGTTCTCCCTCTGCTGCTAAAAAACTATGAAATGTGGCACTTCAAAGGACTGAGAAACAGCTTTTGAGTGTTTCTAGCAGTCTGCTTCGGTCTTATAAGTTCGTTGTTGACAAAAGAGCTATTCTTGCTCTTTTATAATTTCTAGTATCTATAATTTAAATTTTTTCCCACTCTGATTCAGCCCTTAGCAAATCTGCTGCCTCCATTGCAGTTCAGGAGTCTGCCCCTTTTCATAACTATCCAGCCTAGGGACTAGAATTGGGTTTATGTGGTTTATGTGATGCTCTCATTATTATATTGTTCTCTGAATTCGTATCTTGGGGTTGAATGACTTGAGCTTCTGGAAACTCATGTTTTCACAAGCCAAATTATCTGCTACATTACAAGCTGAGGAATTACTGTGTGCTGTGCAGAGATGAGACAATGCAACAAAAAATTATTTGGGAGAAAAAAAATAAACAAAGTCAGGGGCTTTGTTTCTTCATCCCAACAGAGGATGAGGATGGATGGATGGATGGATGGATGGATGGAAGGATGGATGATGGATGGATGGATGGATGGACGGATGGATGGATGATGGACGGATGATGGATGGATGATGGATGGATGGAGGATGGATGATGGATGGATGGATGGATGGACGGATGGATGGATGATGGACGGATGATGGATGGATGATGGATGGATGGAGGATGGATGATGGATGGATGGATGGATGGACGGATGGATGGATGATGGACGGATGATGGATGGATGATGGATGGATGGAGGATGGATGATGGATGGATGGATGGATGGACGGATGGATGGATGATGGACGGATGATGGATGGATGATGGATGGATGGAGGATGGATGATGGATGGATGGATGGATGGACGGATGGATGGATGATGGACGGATGATGGATGGATGATGGATGGATGGAGGATGGATGATGGATGGATGGATGGATGGACGGATGGATGGATGATGGACGGATGATGGATGGATGATGGATGGATGGAGGATGGATGATGGATGGATGGATGGATGGACGGATGGATGGATGATGGACGGATGATGGATGGATGATGGATGGATGGAGGATGGATGATGGATGGATGGATGGATGGACGGATGGATGGATGATGGACGGATGATGGATGGATGATGGATGGATGGAGGATGGATGATGGATGGATGGATGGATGGACGGATGGATGGATGATGGACGGATGATGGATGGATGATGGATGGATGGAGGATGGATGATGGATGGATGGATGGATGGACGGATGGATGGATGATGGACGGATGATGGATGGATGATGGATGGATGGAGGATGGATGATGGATGGATGGATGGATGGACGGATGGATGGATGATGGACGGATGATGGATGGATGATGGATGGATGGAGGATGGATGATGGATGGATGGATGGATGGACGGATGGATGGATGATGGACGGATGATGGATGGATGATGGATGGATGGAGGATGGATGATGGATGGATGGATGGATGGACGGATGGATGGATGATGGACGGATGATGGATGGATGATGGATGGATGGAGGATGGATGATGGATGGATGGATGGATGGACGGATGGATGGATGATGGACGGATGATGGATGGATGATGGATGGATGGAGGATGGATGATGGATGGATGGATGGATGGACGGATGGATGGATGATGGACGGATGATGGATGGATGATGGATGGATGGAGGATGGATGATGGATGGATGGATGGATGGACGGATGGATGGATGATGGACGGATGATGGATGGATGATGGATGGATGGAGGATGGATGATGGATGGATGGATGGATGGACGGATGGATGGATGATGGACGGATGATGGATGGATGATGGATGGATGGAGGATGGATGATGGATGGATGGATGGATGGACGGATGGATGGATGATGGACGGATGATGGATGGATGATGGATGGATGGAGGATGGATGATGGATGGATGGATGGATGGACGGATGGATGGATGATGGACGGATGATGGATGGATGATGGATGGATGGAGGATGGATGATGGATGGATGGATGGATGGACGGATGGATGGATGATGGACGGATGATGGATGGATGATGGATGGATGGAGGATGGATGATGGATGGATGGATGGATGGACGGATGGATGGATGATGGACGGATGATGGATGGATGATGGATGGATGGAGGATGGATGATGGATGGATGGATGGATGGACGGATGGATGGATGATGGACGGATGATGGATGGATGATGGATGGATGGAGGATGGATGATGGATGGATGGATGGATGGACGGATGGATGGATGATGGACGGATGATGGATGGATGATGGATGGATGGAGGATGGATGATGGATGGATGGATGGATGGACGGATGGATGGATGATGGACGGATGATGGATGGATGATGGATGGATGGAGGATGGATGATGGATGGATGGATGGATGGACGGATGGATGGATGATGGACGGATGATGGATGGATGATGGATGGATGGAGGATGGATGATGGATGGATGGATGGATGGACGGATGGATGGATGATGGACGGATGATGGATGGATGATGGATGGATGGAGGATGGATGATGGATGGATGGATGGATGGACGGATGGATGGATGATGGACGGATGATGGATGGATGATGGATGGATGGAGGATGGATGATGGATGGATGGATGGATGGACGGATGGATGGATGATGGACGGATGATGGATGGATGATGGATGGATGGAGGATGGATGATGGATGGATGGATGGATGGACGGATGGATGGATGATGGACGGATGATGGATGGATGATGGATGGATGGAGGATGGATGATGGATGGATGGATGGATGGACGGATGGATGGATGATGGACGGATGATGGATGGATGATGGATGGATGGAGGATGGATGATGGATGGATGGATGGATGGACGGATGGATGGATGATGGACGGATGATGGATGGATGATGGATGGATGGAGGATGGATGATGGATGGATGGATGGATGGACGGATGGATGGATGATGGACGGATGATGGATGGATGATGGATGGATGGAGGATGGATGATGGATGGATGGATGGATGGACGGATGGATGGATGATGGACGGATGATGGATGGATGATGGATGGATGGAGGATGGATGATGGATGGATGGATGGATGGACGGATGGATGGATGATGGACGGATGATGGATGGATGATGGATGGATGGAGGATGGATGATGGATGGATGGATGGATGGACGGATGGATGGATGATGGACGGATGATGGATGGATGATGGATGGATGGAGGATGGATGATGGATGGATGGATGGATGGACGGATGGATGGATGATGGACGGATGGATGGATGGATGGATGGATGGATGGAGAAACACTAGCTGCTTTCTGAAGGCTAAATAATTTTATTGTCTAATTGTATATTGGTGCTGTTCTAGTGCCAATGCTAATGGTGTCCCTACTTCATCCTTTCTCACAACAGGAAAGGCAGATGTCCAGTTTTGCAGGGAACAGCACTTTCTGTGGGCCAGCACTGGGTGAGAAGAGTGATAATATATGTTTACTCACCTGCTGGCCCTCTCTGCATGGTGTACAAGTAGAAACTTCTGTGAAAACACAGGTGGAGGAGGCCTGGACCTGTCTGTAGGCTGTCAGCACAACCTAGTACACGTGGCACAGAGGAGACAGAAGCCTGGAATTTGTCTTGCTGTGCTAATATAGCATGGGAGTTGTTTCCCAAAACTCAGAGTGGCAGTGAGAACAATTGCTGATCTGCTTCTGGGGACACTGCAAGGTCTGGGGCAAACCCTCCTGAAACAGGTATTGGTATTGTAAGTGCATGAAAAGCTTTACTACTGTTTTTTCCTCTACTTTTGAAAGTACCTCTGTTTTCCTTCTTTTTTGGGATGGTATCCTCATTTTAATTTCTTTTGTTCAGTAATTTTAAATATTATTAAATTAGAAAGAATTGTTTTATTGTCCTGAGTGTGATAAGAGCACGCTCATCACTGCCACACAATTGCAGTTCAGTGCTACTGGAGCATGGAACAAGAGAGCAAGCTACAGGATGAGGTAATTTTCAATTTAAAACAGTCAAATACAATATGTTTTGAATTCTTTCCCTGGCAGAGAGGAACTCTTCAAATGGGAAAACATCTAAAGGTTTTCCAGTTTAAGCCAATGTTCAGAAACCAGAGACAGCTGAAGGCTGTGGCTATTAGCATAGCAAAGAGATGACAGAGGGGTGAAATGATACGAGAAAGGATCGATCAGTGAGGGGCTGTGAGAGGAGATGGCTGCATTCCTACTGCCATTGTTTTCCCTTGCTGCTTCAGCTACTGTATTTGTATTGTGAGTTTAAAGGCACAGGAAACTATTTTTAGTGCTTCACCGACAGATTTCTCCTTTTCACTTACTTGAGATGCAGTTTTAATCAGGTTAAATAAAGGGCAGGGTGGGAGGTTAATAATTACTTCTATTAATTGGAATCCACTTTGGATCAGCTGTAGGACTCTGTGTCCTTTCATGGTGTCCTGTGGCTTGAGACGGGTCTGCTTGGAGCATTCCCTTGTACTGAGTTCCCTTAAAAAGGGCTTTTAAGAAGAAAACGTCGGGATTTATTTGAATTTAAAAAGAAAATAAAATAGCGCAATGTACCTTTTTAAGCAGCGTTAGCTCGGAGCATCTAGGCAGGAGACTGTAGGAATAAAAAGGTTTGTAAACAAGGCTGCCACCAGTCTCTCAGCCTCCTTGTGAGCCTGGCTCTGGGCCAGCTCCATGACTTTCTGCTCAGCAGCGAGCGCTGTGGCTTCGCTTCTGGGACATCCCTGGGAACATCCTTTGCTCCTGGGACATCCCTGCCACCCACCCTGCCCTCGCCTCCCTCCCCCTCTGAGCTCTGCCCCTCTGATTTTGCAGCCTGGGGAAGCCTGGAGGATCCCATGGAAGGAGCCACCTCACCCTGGCTGTGGAGCACATCACAAACCGGGCGCGGGTGCCGCGTCCATCGCTGGTGCCATCGCTGGAGAGGGACCCAGGAGCCCTCTGTGAACACTTTTTCATGGGCCTAAGCTTTCAGGCCACTCTGCTCAGATTTGCCTCGCGTTTTCAAAGCTGTTTTATTTTTAATTCTTCGTTGTCCTCCAGCTGTGTGTGTGAAAGGATCCCCAGCCCGTTGCCTGACACTCAAAATGTTGCTATAGGGTTGAGATGTGAACATGGCATCCACCCCACAGCCCTTCCCACACCAGAAGCCATCCCATCCTGCCAGATGTGCCAGATTCCTTAAGCACCACAAAGGAGAGGTTTTCACTTGAAATCCCAGCAAAAAATGTGATAACCCAGGCACACTCTACCTTTGGTGGACATAGGATGCGGTTGGACACTGTGCTCAGATCCAGGGGCATCTCCCTGTGCTGCCATAGCCACCGGCTGTGTGCTGTGGCCCTTGTCAGGAATCCTTCAAATGCTCTTTCACACAAGAAGCTGAAAGGTCAAACATTTAGGATTTTTATTTTTTCCCCTCCTCCTCAGGCACAATAGACCCAGGGCAGTTTAATGCTGAGGCTCCTGTACAAAGTCGCATGAGTTATTTGATAACCATATGTGGTTAATGCCTCAGATTTATCTACCATGTGAAAGATTAAACTTTCAATAATGCATATCCCTTCCTACAAGTAGATTTTATCGTTCAAAACAAATTCAAAGAAAAAAAAAATACACTTCTGTTACTTCTGCTTACAGCACCAACATTTTCTTGGCTCCCTCTCCTGAATAATGTAAATCTCCAAACCTACTTACTTGGAGTACCTAAAAGCCACAAGGCAACATGAGCAAATGCCAAATGTTGAAACATAAAGGCTTAAAAATTAATCCTACCAAGAAGGATAATTCTTTCTCCTTACAAGTTCTCATCACTTCTGCCTTCCAGTTCATAACAGATAATCACACAGTCTGGCATCCAAAAAGTGTGGACACTGAGGTATCAGAAGGATTTTAAGTTGTTTTAAAGAACTCCACAGAGCTATTTTTTAATATCTGTTCTGCCTGCATAACTGGTTGGAAAATGTATCTGCTATTTTTGCAGTGGTCCTCTCAGTTTTACCTTCAGTGATATTCTATGCCCATGGGGAGCTAAAGAAAACATTTAATGATTTAGATCATTCACGTTAATCAGTGATAGGATTTATGCTTTTCAGCTTGCATTACTTTTAGTATAAAAAAGCACCTCTGAGTATCCTAAATTATTTATTTGCAGGCAAGTACATTCAATGCTGGGAGTTCCAGGTTTAATTTTGCTCTTAAAGTTCTGTGCAAGGAACCCTCCTGGTGCTTTATGGAAGTGATTTCCTTGTGCCTGCAGCACAGCATAAAAAGCTATTTAAGAAATGTGATTTTTTCGTGTCTTCAAAGGGATGTTCTGTCAGATCACAGGGGAAAAGGCAAATATCAGTAAAATTAGAAGGTTTATAACAAGTAGATGGTGAGTCTGTCAGAAAAACAAGCAGCATTCCCCTCATCATGTATGGTATTAGAATACCTCTCACTATAGGAAATTTTTTTACTACAATCCTTAGAGAATACTGCAATAGGTACACATTAACCTTAAAATGAAATAACTATTGCAGCTGAGCCCTATTCTGAGGCTTGACAGACCTTCCAGAGTTATCAACAAAGACCCTTGAAAAAAGCAAAAAATAAGTGATTTAGCATAAACTCCTCCTAAAACAGGAGCTGCAATCCAGGGAACCCCCGTGAGCTGGCTGAGAGCCTGCACACTCTCCAGATGCTGATCCTGAAAGTTTAGTCCCAGTTTACTGAGTCCCATATATCTAATTAGCACATGCTTCCTTACCCACCCCTCCAATTCCTAAAAATCCCATTTCCTAAATGGAAATTCAGGAGATTTACAAAAATTTCTGTAACAGAGATGGCTGCAGTGCCTGGAATGGAACTCCCTTCTTAATTATGGAGGGACCAAACACTGAGTGACCCCAAAAAGTCAGCAGCACTTTCCTTCCACTCCACCTCCAGGGAGCTCCCTGTTCCCGGGCTTCCCAGGAAAGTCATGGCATCAAGGATGGGGGAATTCAAGGAGCATCTGGATGACACTCTGAGCCTCGTGGTTTAGTTTTGGGTAGTCCTGAGAGGAGCAGGGAGATGGATTCAGTGATCCTTAGGGGTCCTTTCCAAACTGAAGCAGTCTGTGGTTATAATGAGAGGCAAGTGGGAAGAGATGAGCATTAAAATCAGCACGGGATGTTGAGAAGACACCATTTTGATTAAAATGACCATTTTTTAAATTGAAAGAAGACACTGACTCTTCAGTCTTTTGTCATTGTGAATGTGAAAAAACAACCTGGGAGAGTGTGATTGTCTTGACATGAGGGGAAAAGACAACTCATAAGTCTTCAGAAAATCAGTAATTTGGTTATTTTGGGGCCTGTAACTGTTCCTAAGGGCACTGGAACAGCAGCTAACAGCTTTTGAACCAGATGCTTTGTGGGTGCACAATCAGTTCATGATCGCAAATAATGTGTAGATATCACTTGTCATTTAAAAGGAGGATGTGCCATGCCAGCTGTGCTTCTGCTTTTCTCTTTTGTCTATTCAAACAGCTGGAGCAGTCTGGAAGAGTATGGGTTTCCCTCAGGAATTCCAGCAGGCAGTGGGAAGATTCAGGGAGCCAGTTTGTACTTTTAAAACTTCCACTTTAAATTCTGCAGTGTTTCAGAACCATGACTTCAAGCACAGTTGCATAAACCTGTGGTCTTACAGAATTCTGTGTGCAGCTGACTCAGGACAAGAAATGTGGCATTGTGTGTGTGTTTTTAATTTCCTTTTTTTTTTTTGGTCAGGACAATATACTTTTATGGTGTTCCCTGAAGAGTAGCTTAACCTCTCTGTGTGTCTGGATACTGGATATGACAGATAAACATCCACACCCACAGTGTTATCAACTCCAGGTGATGACTGATGGATAAATGGATCCTGAAAACCCCACTCTTCAGTGACATCCATTTTTTTGACTAAATTCTGCAGATTCTGGTGCCTTCAGTGTGACTCATTAGCATGGCTGTTGTTGTGATTACAGGATCATGAAACCTAACAATATTTTGTTTCATTTAGTGATCAATTCATCTAGATCATGGGAACCTCAGCCTTCTGTTTCCATAGCAGCTCTTTACAAAAGTTATAGTCAAGAGAAGACCTGTATAGATTAATATTCCAATAGAGTTTCTTTGCCAGCCTCATTCCTCATTATACCATAAATCATCACTTCTGTTCCTTCTCTATGTCTCTTCCTTCCTGACTCTTTGCTTTTGCCTTTTCTGGTTTTTTATGGTCATGTGATATTGGGTAAAATAATGAACTTTTACCAGCCAAGTATATAAGTCAGTTGCTACATTGCCCCAAACTTAATAGTACCTGTGTCTATTGAAATGTGGAAAATATTAAAGGAGTGTGGAAATTAAAAACATTGAAGGACTTCCATGACAAGCAACTCCCTGAGGCTGCAATCTGGCACTAACTGGGATTCACAAAATGCTCATTTAAATATGGCATTTTAAAATGTGATTCTGTTAATAACAACTCAAATCTAAGCAGAATTTTTGTGCTAATGACAGCTATGAAATCAGCTCAAAAAATACTTGTCACTACATTTAACAGCTAATGATTTATTCCCAAAAGCCATTCTTGACTATGGAGCTTTTCAAGTGCCTTGTACAAAAGAAGTTTTAATAATGCAGTAGTAAATGAATTAAATTAAATTATTAGCAACACAGTTGTGTTTTATTCAATCAGGTTGCAAGCATCGTTTGGAACAATAAGGATTTGGTTTAGATTTACTGTGGTTAACCCTGTAAGAGGGATTTTATCTTCACATGGTGGGATGTTTTCTTGGTCTGATCTTTAAAGCTTGCTGTGGCTCATTTCAAAAAGCCTAGCTTGGGGTTGTATGCAGTTCTTCAGGCTGAAATCACCCCTTGCTCTCACCAAGTATGTTTCTGATTAAAATGCCGTTTTATTGTTGGTGTGTACTTCCTGTTTCCCACCTATCTCAATTCCCACATGTCACATAAGGACCCCCAGAATATGATGGATTTACAGAGACCTGTTAACATACCAATAACCACAGCTTCCCTCCCAGCTACTGCCTGTCAGCACAGCCCAAACGGGTTCAGGATGATTCCAAGTCAGGGATGTCTCCTTCTCCTTGTTTTTCGTGCCTCCAGGCTTTTCCTCTTGAATGGTCGTGATGCTCTTCTGAGTTTTACTCTCTTTTTCTTTTATATATTCTCTTTATCCTTTACATATACACTTGTGGATTTGTAGCTTCATCTGTAGCCTAGCTTCAACACTTTCCCAGGCAGAAAAACAAAACAAATTCCAACATCCCTGTCCTGCTGTGGTTCACCTTAGAAACCAGGCTGAAACCAGCTTTCCAAGGTAGACATTTGTAAACAGGGCCTGGATCTCATCCAGAGGGGGGAGATTATAGAAGGTGCTAGAACTGGGGGAATTTCTTCACCAGGAGAGTTTCTAATTGGGTCTTCTTGTCAGATAAGCTAATTTGCAGAATCTATAAAAATTTACACGTCAGTCACGTGGGGTGTGCATCTTGGCCCTTTTCCACCTGACAAATTTGTGCACCTCATATAAAAGTACCCTTTTAATCACCCTAACTGTGTCTGACTTGTATCTTTAGGGCCAGAGAAAAAGGCATCAGTTGAGATCCAATGATCAGCTGTGGATAAACTGAGCTGGGAGCTCACCCCTGCTCTGTGCTCACTTTGGGTGGATATTCCCCCCTGCCTCAAGGATTCCTGGTTAGGGGAAATCTAGCTCTGCAAAAAACCTCACCCGTTGAGCTGAAGTGTCCAACAGCAGCACTGAGGATAATAAAAATTAGTCATTGGTTGACAGCAGTCTGTGATTTCTGTGCTGGTTTTAATACAAAGGAAGTTTTATTATGTATTTAATAATTTTGTAATATATTTTGTAATATGAAATGAAGTGGATTTGATATTAGGAAATATTTATTGACTGAAGGAGTGATTAATCACTGAAAACAGGCTGCCCAGGGCAATGCTTGAGTCACCATCCCTGGAAGTGTTCAGAGTGGCACTTTGTGACATGTTTAGTGACATGGTGGTGTCCAGTCTAGGCTTGGACCTGATGATCTTGAAGGTCTTTTCCAGCCTGTGGTTCTGTGAGTCATGAGCACATCCTGAATGCCGGTTTTTCTGAGTTCAGAATCCATTTTAGAAAAGAGGGGGGAAAAATTGAGACAGGACCAAATAAAGCCATTCAATGTGAATCACAGGTACAGGTGTTGTGGAAAGAAGTACAAAGGGACAGGAGGAAAATCAGCCAAACTCCGTGGTGCAGACCCATTGATTTAAACACACCTGTGCCTGTTTCATTTTATAGGAATTTGTTTTCTTTTACCATGTACTGAACACATGACTGTGTCAGGCTTTGGGATACCTGTCTTTTGACAGAAAATATAAATTCCTGTTTATGTGTTGGGCTCCTTTGAATACGAGTCCTGGGTGGCAGCTGGGACAGGTCAGGGGATTCCCATACAGAGCTCTCACCTGACATCACTCAGCTCCAGATATTCTGGGTCTGTGCTTCTGATGTCCCCCCACTAAAGCAGGAGGAAGCACTTCCAAAAAAAGGGAGGTCAGATCCTGGAAACAAGTGTTCTGAGCTCCTGCAGCCCACCTCTTTTTGCACCAAACCAGCATCTTGAGAGCAAATGCCAGTAAAGGGAGGTCAGATCCTGGAAACAAGTGTTCTGAGCTCCTGCAGCCCACCTCTTTTTGCACATTCAAACCAGCATCTTGAGAGCAAACGCCAGCCTCCTTTGAGGTCAGTGGGTGGGTCATTAATAATTCCTCTGTATCAGTATTGTTAAAAAGTCTATAGTGCCCATGTCACATCACATTTCCTCACATTGATTTTGACCTGGAAAAAGGGATGAGTGATGCACCAGAGTGGTGCCTGATGTTCCCTAGCACATAATAAGCAGCATTATTCATTTTGTGGAGAACGTGTAATCACCTCTCTGGAAGAGAGGTGCTGCTTGAAAAGCTGTCTTCCTCATCACTGCATCCCCCCACCCTTACACTTGTGTTATCAATCATTAGATCATCACTGGAGGAAAGCTGCTGGAAGCACAGGTATGTCTGGCTAAGAGGATAAATGGGTCTTGCCAAGGATGGGAGTGGTGAGTTTTTTCATAATCCTTTCCTGCTCAGACTCCATCCAGATGTGGGTTTCAGGGATGGTGTTTGGGAAACCCTTTTGTTTCTGATCCTCTGTGCTGCAGCAGCCTGAAGCAAATCAGACTAACCTGGGGTAGCTGGGTGAGGAGCAATTTATCTCTGGGTGGCTGAGAGGCACAGACCAGATGAGGGATTTCATCACCACATTACTCCAGAGGTAGCCTGAGCTCATTCATCTGCAAAAGAAACAAAGTGAATGAACAACTCGATAATGCTTCACAGTTTGAAGATTGCTTCTGGATGAATGACCTGCTTGTCTGCAAGTATGAGTACTGGGCTGCTGCTGCAACACATTATAAGAATAGAGAATTAATTTCTTCAAAAAGCATTTTTCATCTCACAGCTTCTGACATGTGCACACAGATTTAGAAAATGTTCTCCCTTACATCTGTGTTTCACCGTTAATTAGAATTAAATCAAATTATTAAATGAAATCAAATGGTACCATTTACATTCAACAAATCTAGTTTTGCTTTCTGTCCTATTTTACAATCAAACTTTATATTTCTATTTGAATGTGTTATTATTATATTCCAACTGGCTCAGCAAATTATTAATGTAGGCATGTAGTAGCCAGTGGCCCCTATGTCTGTTTGCTAACTTGGTTCATTTGCAGTTCATAATTTGTTAACAGTTCTCTGTAATTTATCTGCTAATTTATCTGCTGCTCTTTTATACCATGTGTCAATATTTTCCCAGACCAGAGCAGGCCTGTGAAATCTGCACAAACATTTCTGTAACATCCCTTTTTAGGTCAGTCTTGGACTGGTATTCTTATAGGTGCTTATGAAAATCATTTAAGGGAGTTGCTCTGCTCATTAAGCGCTGCATCACAGCACTCGTGTATGAGAAATTTTATTTAGTGGAAAAGAAAGAGAAAGCTGCTGATTTTGTGGCTGGGAAGGGGCTTTGAACACACACACATACATACACACACCCTGTCTAACCTGGAGGGCAGTAAAGCTGTCAGATACAGGAGGAATCCATTTTCCTGCTGCCAGAGCAGCAGTTTACACCACATAGTGTTAATATTACTTTTTAATGAAATAGTTTATTATCACTTCCTACCTTCTACCACCACCTTCTACTGACTGGTTGAGGGGATATGCTCTTTAGCTGGTGGCTGCCAGCCTGGCTGCATCTACTGGGATCATCCACAACCTGGAGCTAAGATGCTCTGAAAGGGAGGTAAGAGTGGCTCCTGACCTCCAAATGTTGGATTTTCTGGGATGGAAACTTAGGGGAACAGTGGCTCACTGTTCAGAGAGGGAAAACAGAGTGAGGACATCCGAGTGAGGTTCCCTGGCACCTCAGGAGGAGGTTCACTTTTGCTCTTTATTATGCTTTTCTGTGTACATTTTTCCCATTTTCCCTTTTATTTTTTGGGCTAACTTTTAAAATAGGCACATTTGAAAGTGCCTTAAAATTATTACATATGCCACGACCCAATTTTTATCATACTTGCACGAATATATAACACCTAATGAAGCTGGGGATAGCTTAGGAAATACCAGGAATTAGAAATATTAGGCACCCTGACCAACCTGTCCTCCACCAGTAGCTCCGCTTGCACGGCTGAACCTCTCTGCAAAGCTCACCAGCTAATTAGAATGCATTAAGAAATGACAGTGGCTGTTGGCTGCGGGGCTGGAAGCCAGAGATTATGGTGTCACACAACAGCAGGCAGTGTGTGAGTCAGTCGGCGCCCTTTGAACGCCCCTCACATCTGGCTGGTGCTGAATGGGGCCACTGTCCGAGGGGCTGCTGCTGCACTACCTGGCTCCCTGTGTGCTAATTACAAGCTCTGAACGCAGGAGTTAGGGGAGTCTGGGGACTTGTGGCTGGAGTTCACACAGGCTGCAGAAACAAAGGACGCCCTGTTCCTCATTACGCTCCTACACTTAATTAGGAAGTGAGTTTGTTGATCACTGGCTGAGTTAAGAATCACTCATTTATGGCAGGGCACTTTGTAATTTTTCCTTAAATTTTTTCCTTCTTTTTTTTGTTTGCGTGTTTTGGTGTTTTTTTTTTTGGTGTTTTTGTTTTTTTTTTTTTTTTTTTTTTTTTTTTTTTGGTGCAAGTTTGTTTCAATGACATTTTACACTTTGGCCATAAGGGACTTGCCTTTATTTTATCTCAGTTTAAATATGTCTGTTGTAGTCTCCTGGTCTGACGGAAAGAGACACAGGGGCGTTTTGTTTTGGGGGTGAGAGGGAAGGAGAGGGGGTGGGCGAGGGGAAGCATTTCATTGCAGAGCAGGGGTGATTGTTTGGGATTGGCAAAGCCATTTGCAGATCTGTGAATTTAGAGAGGACTGAGGGTGGTGATGGAGCCACTCTCCTGCCTTATGCTGGAGGGGGTCAAGGTGATGCCTTGGGATTTTCGTGGTGATGGAGCCTCTCTCCTGCCTTATGCTGGAGGGGGTCAAGGTGATGTCTTAGGATTTTCGCTTTTATATTTTTCATGTATTTGTGATCCTGCAGTTCTTTAGTGCATAACTCCAAACTCCACATTCAGTGCCAGCTGCTGCTGTCCTGTTCTGGGCAGACACAACAATTCCTCTCCAGGCCTGGCAGTCAGGGACACCTCACTGCCCCAGGGCCCAGAAATGCAAACAAAATTGAGCTGGGGGAGCAAACTGGGGGTAAATGACTTCATGACCTGAAGCTGTAATTGGAACATTAACCGTCAATATGCAAATTTACCAAAATTATAACAGTGTGAAAACCCGTGACCTTTGTCCATTTTTTGGTGCAGCCCCTGAGGGAGCTCTGCCTGCCCAAAACATACCTGAAGACACCTCACTAAGTATACCCACTTTTTGTATTCCCTTAATTCTGTCTGGCCTCTGTTTTTAAGTAGCCCAAAAAGGCAAAAAAGGTCAAAATATTTTGTGGGTCAGACACAGGCCTGTCAGGCCAGGCCCTGGAGTGCGCTGGGCCTGTGTCCAGAGGCTGTGGGGACACAAATGGAGGTCACAGGGGGACCTGTGAGGCCTTGGAGTGGCTGCCTGGAACAGGGTTAGACAAGATTAAGAGAATAAAGTGGGTATTTATGAAAGGTTTTCAATAGGTACAGCTTGGTCAGCCAGGAGCCTCCCAGAGGCTGCACCCAAGATGGACCATGATCACAAGTTTAATAAAGTTAAAAGTTTGGTCCATTTGCATTTCAGGGGTTAATCCTCCAATTACAGCTTCAGGTAATGAAGTACTTTTCTCTAAGCTTTCCCCCCTCAATTCACTGTTGTTTGCATCTGAGACAATAAGGTGTCCTTGAGCTTCAGGCCTAGAGAGGAATTGTTCTGTCTGAATAAAATGGGAAAGCAGTAGGGAAAACAGGGTATGGAGCTCAGAATTATACACTAAAGCAAAAAATATAAAACCTAAGGCATCCTGGATGGACACCCTGAGATGCCCTATCCTGTGGGATCTTGCAGCCCTCTCAAAGGGAGCCAGCTTCTCCTGCTCCTTTACAGGGATGGCAATAAAAACCCAGCGCCCCTGCAGGAGCTAGCAATTCTTCACGGCTACAGCCAGAGGGACTGATGAATGATGGACTGTTTTCCTCTCCCACAAACAGTGTGCCGGGGCTCTGACAGCGGAACCACACGAAAGCAGAGTGCAGAAAAGCTTTAAGAGAGAGGCCAAGAATGAGATATAATGGGAAAAACAGAGGCCTGTCTGATTTTTCGACAGTAGCTGCAACTGGGATTAACCAGCCTTTTGTGGAAAGAAATTTACTGTCATCTTTGCTCAGACATCTGATACCATTGTTACTTAATTATAGACACCTACCTTGGTGCTGCCTGCTAGGCACTCTGGCTCCTCAAGCATAAAATGTCTCTAATCTCACAGCTATTATGGAAATTTTCTTCCTAGCTGCATGCCTGCAGGAAAGCCATCGAGCAGCAGTACAGGAGAGCTGGTGGGGGTTTCTTGGAGGTCTCTTTGCAAAACAACTTAGGTTCAGTGCACATGGAGTTAGTTCACTAGGCTGAGCACAGAGTTCAGAGACTGCAGGAAGGAAAAAATCCCATGTTGCTAAAATATTTTCCCTGAATGTAACTAAATTAAAACATGTTTCTGTGTGGTTTGTGAATCACCTTAGATTTTCACACTCAACTGGCTACAAAGACCATTTCAACCTCTTTTAAAAAATTGTGTGTGTTGCTTTCACACCTATGTGAAAGAATAAAACAATCAACTGATAACAATTTCAGACTCAGCAGGTAGCAGTTGAACTGAGCTTTTGCTCACACAATATTTTCTGCATGAGACACTGAAAGTTTTCCTGGCTTAAGGAAGTCATTCATTCAATCCTTAAGGAGTGCTTGGGCTCTACCCAGAAATGTGACTGGATTCTTTGCTGTTGTTGTTATCAAACAGTATCTGACTGTGATTGGAAGAAAAATGTAAGATAAAACCCCAAACCAATCATGTTAAGTGTGAAAGGTTCGCATAAATGTTGTTTTATAATAACAGTAATAATAATTAACAGGAATAAATAACAGTAGTACTCATGTGAATGAGGCAGGTAATGATGGGGTGTCTCAGCTGCTTCAGATCCATGACCCATTTATAGATTATCATAAGGAATCATACGTAACTCACAATCCACCATGAAAACATTGTGGGGCATATAATTATGTTGCAAAAGTCTTGCTTCCAAAAAAAAATTGAGTTCAGCCTGGAGTCTATAAACATTTACATGTGCGTTTAACTTCATTAAATAGCAAACAGCTGTAACTTCCTTTACAGTTATCCGCTGTTCTTCCTCTTGAAAGTGCTCTTTTGATCTCTAGGGCTCATGGAGTTTAGACCTTCCTTGGGTCTGGTGCTGACCAGCAGAAAAGAGGAAATTCTCCCTTGTGATTAAAGCAAACCCCAAACACAAACTTGTGTGTGAGCTTCACTTGACTATGTGCCCTGTTGATTCTGCAGGAGCCATCTCCAGTGGTAAGTGAACACAATAAGCAGAAAGAAATTGAAGAAAGAGTAAAAAAATAAAAAAAAAAACAATTGTGGAGGGGTGGGAGGCCAAATCTTCTCCCTGTACAATTTCACATGGTGCTTAAATATGAAGATGTGCATTATTAATTAATGATGAATGTGGAATCAAGCTTTTAAAAGTCAGACTGTGACCAATCCCCACCTTGCCATCCCAGGCCAAAGCACTGAGTGCCACATCCAGTCCTTCCTTGGACTCCTCATGGGCTGGAGGCAAATCAAGATCCTCTTGACTTCAGCCTTCAGATCCTCAGACTTCAGCAGGGATGGCATTGAGAAGACCAGCTTACATTGCTCCTGGTTTCTTCTTGCTCACTGAACTAAAAAAAAATGATTAGTCTTTCTTGCTACTTCTTGTTCTAAGCTGACCAGCTCCAGAATGGGCCATTTAAAGCAAGTCTCTGCATCAACAGTGTTAAAAATGCCCTTAAATGTGAACTATTGTCAAGGAAACCATGTCCAGAAGCAATATTTTTATCACAAACCCATTGCATTTCTGGGTTTTGGGTTTGGGTTTTTTTTTTGGTTTTGTTTTGGGGTTTTTTTTTGTTTTGTTTTGGGTTTTTTTTGGGGGGGGGGGGGGGATTTTTTTTGTATGCTGCATAAAACTATGTATTTCAAACACTTATGAGAGTGCCCTAAAAGCCAGTTGCTGTTCTGGAGTTAATCTATCTGACTCAGTAAAAAACGCCCTCCTTGCATTCTTCTACGAAGCAAACTGCAACATCTGAAGCACCAGTGCTCCATCAGACCCGTGTTCTTCAGGCAGAGCACCAAACACAGTGCAGCTCTGAAATGACAGTTCTCTACACAGTCTGATCCATGATTCTCTATGACCCACATTTCTGGGGAAAAAAAACCTGCTGTGTATCTTTTAGGAGCAACCAGGACCATTATTCTAATTTCTCTCAGCTGCCCATTAGGTCTAAACTTCCCCTGGTCCCGCCTTGTTTGTTGCTTTGCATTTCCAGTCCTGAATTTGGCTCTGAGACAAGGTAAAAAAGGGTAAAAAGGGTAAAAAAGGGTAAAAGCAGAGCTTCTGTTGTGCCAGGCCCTTGGCTGGTCTCAGAGATATTTTTGGGCAGTGGCTCCATGTACTCATCCTGCATGCATGTTTCTGTCAGCCCTTCCCGATGTGTTTGCCATGCTGCCATCACAGGGTCAATCCTGACATCATCCAAGGAATACTCTGTCTTTTCCACAGCAGAACAATCTAATCCTGGGTTTCCTCACACATGGAACAGGAAGGAGCAGCATGTCCAAGCTGCTGTGGAGGATGAACTGAGGGTGACTTGGAATGGGCGGCTGCTCCACACAAAGCTGGGAGCTGAGCCTCCAATGAAAAGTAGCTCCACCAGAGAAGCTGTGCCTTTCCATCTGCTCCTTGGATTTAGATTCCTCATGTTTTATTGTGTTCGTATTATCACACAGCTCTATGTCTGGCACAGGTATTAAAATGTCTGGGTGTGCAGGTTCCATAATCCTGCCGCTGGCTTCGTCTTTCTGGGGCTGCAGCTCTTGGTTTGCTGCATTTTTATTGTTACCACTGCAATTGTATTGTGAGGGCTCTTGCTCCAGCTCTGGCTTGTTAAATAAACAGAACATATCCTTGTGTCTCATGCCTCCGCGTCTGGAAGGGATTTAAACCTCTTCTTTTGTCTGCGTGTTTTGGCTGAACTAAGATTTTCTCTTGAAAGACCCTGAGAGTTTCAGGGTCTGTGTGTATTATACAGAGTTTGCTTTCATTAAGTTTTGAGTTATTACAGCTTTGTTTGTGCTCGGGGTGTTGAGAATCACGGAGGCCAGTTCCTTTTAAACACTGAGGAGTACAAATAACCCAGGAATAAGGGTCTTGATTGATGTAGCTGCTGCTGTGGCTCACATGTGGAGTAACTCCACATTGTTGTGTTTCCTAAACAGTGGATTTCATAAACTGTATCCTTCCATGGTGGCACCTGGTAAAAGGTCAAGAAGTAGAAAAAAGAAAGAGAGTCATTCAAACACAGCAGAATAATAAAGAATATTTTTCTAAGACCTCACCCCCTGTCATTATTCAGCTGTGTTCTGACCTGCTTATTTTCCACCACTCACTCAGAAATCACCTCAAAATGTATGTTACTTATGTGAATGTATTGGAAGGATTAATTCTTCCCATAAATGTGGATATTCAGCATAGAGAAGGCATTTTTTTTTTTTAGAACCTGGTTTGGGAATACACATCTACCAAAATGTCTCTAACTTGTCCCTCCAAACTCAGCCAGAGGAAGCAGAAATGTGTTAAAAATTCCTAATAAAATCTGGATGGGAAAAACTAGTTTTCTACACAATATTTAAACTCTTTTCAGTCATATTAGTCTAAACTCATTTTAATATCCTTATGAATTGAAAGTTAAACAACATCCTTAATCAATTTATGTCAGAGCTTGGCCAAACTACCTCTTGGTTTTTTTCCCCACTTTTGCCTTAGTCTACAATTTTCCCAGACTGGATATAATTACATTTCTTACATATAAGGGGAAATGGTAGAGATTTCCACCAGTGAAGTAATTCATTTTCTGTCATCTTTTCTGTCATCTTCTCTTTTCTGTCATCTCAATTTTTCAGCATTCAGGTTTATCTGTGGCCTAGGACAATCCCCAGCTCCTGAATTCACTGGTCTCTAGTCACTCCCTACATCCTATTTACACAGTGATTTTGGGTTTTTATCTACATCTGGTACTTCTAGAGTATATTTACCATTTACTTCTACCACTGTTTTGTGTTATACTTATTTCAGACAATCATCCTAGTTGTAGAAATCTTGCAAAATGTGGGCACTTTGTACAAGTGTTCACATTTGGCCTAGTTGCAGTCTGCTATAATCTGCAAAAGTAACTGAGATACCTTTTTCCACTGGTTAATGCAAATCATAATGCCAAATTTTGCCAAATTCAACCCAGACTCATCTGTAGTTGATGGTGTTCAGGTTTGTTCATGAGCTGTAAAGCCTTTGTAGTACTTGGGATGAAAGACACATGTGGCATATCATGATTTACTACTGGGTTTGCATAATATATCTATGCCTAATTTATCAATATAACTTTTTCAACAAACTGGTCCCTCTCCAAAACATCCACATATGTTTTTTCTTTCCTTTAATTGATTTCTCTTTCCCTGTCCCAATGTGGAGCAGCATTTTTTTTCTCCCTCTGCATGTTTTGTAGCACAGTAAAGACAATAGATTTTTTTTTTTCCTTTAGCTTTATGGACTGAGTGCATTATAGAGCAGGAGGAAAGTTTCCAGCCTCTTAAAACGAGGAAGAGCTACACAGACTACAGACAGGTCATTTTTCAACACAGGAAAAATTGTGTGCTGGAATAGATGATGGCTTATTAAGTTTCAGTCCTTCCCAGACTCCCAGCTCAGGCTGTAAACCCAGCAGCTCCTCTTTCTTTCTGCCCCAGCCCCTCTTGCATGGGTGAAACAGCACCTGGCAGGACCCACCTTGTGGAGGACATGCCCAGGAGAACAGAGCCACTGGAAGTTTCTGGAGCACAGCTGCAAGACCAACTCCATCTGCACTCGGATCCATGCTGAGACAGTTCAAGGCTCCTCTGCACCACAGGCAAAAAGGAAATTTCCTGACCTGAGGCTGGGGGGCTGGCAGAGGCTGGGGGGCACAGGCTTGCTGCAGCAGGGACAAGCCTCTTGCTTTTGCAGCTGGAGAGCCCGGGCTGCCTGCATCTAGGTGGGCTTCCCTTCCCTCCAGCACAGCCCCGTGTCACCTCTTGCCTCGGTGACACTGGCCTGAAAGAGAGTGGGGCCACAAGTGTTTGGCATCCCCACAGCATCTGCTGAGCTGAGCTTGTTTTGCTGATAGATCAAAGCTGGACCTGAACATACACAGGGGAACCTGGTGTGAAATGCACCACTCTTCAGATCCATGTTTAAGATTAAACCACTGGAGAGTTTTCTGTTATTCTGCCCAGTTACAGTTTAGAGGCCGGTTGGAATTATTAAGAGTGGTTCCTTATAACCTGGGTTTCACATTTCCCCGTTTGTGTTGTTTTTCTGGATAGATCTCCTGTCAGAGCGATCTGTGCTGTTAGAAAAGTATTGACTTTGTCTGAGCTGCCCATGGCTTTATTGGCTTAGCTGAAATCAGAGAACCATGAGATTATTTGGGTTGGAAGGGACCTTAAAGCCCATCCAGTTCCACCCCCTGCCACGGCAGGGACACCTTCCACTATCCCAGGTTGCTCCTAGCCCCATCCAACTTAGTCTTGGAATATTCCAGGGATCCAGGGGCAGCCACAGCTTCCCTGGTCACCCTGTGCCACGGCCTCCTCATCCTCACAGGGAACAATTTCTTCCAGATATCCAGTAAGAATCTACTCTTCTTCACCTTAAAGCCAAAGGAACCTCCCTGGATTTGGCTGAAATTGCTTTCTCATATATATTTATTATATTTATTCATGTAATTAACCCTGTGGCAACTTATTTGGGAACACATGGACTGTTGAAGGCATCTTTTAGGGCACTCCCCTGCAGAATCATGGCAAAAATTTAGTGAGGACCACTGCTTCTTCTTGAAAAACATCTGGGGTTTTTCAGGTAGGAAGAGCCCTAGAGATCTGCTGGGCTGTTACCTTTCTATTTGTTCCACAGGGTTTTAACAGGTACTTGAATTTCAATAAGAGCACCAATAATTTCTGAGTATGATTTATTTAATTCTCATGACGTGAGAAGGACCAGGCTATAGTCAGGCTCATATTACATAAAAAAAATACAGTAATTTCAGGCCTTCATGGTCTAAATGTGGTTTTGGAGTGTAGATGGTGATCATTACATTTCATTACATGGAGAGCCAGCCTGAGGAATAAAAGGCAGTCTGAAACACTTTATAAAAAAGCCTCTGCCTTACAAAAACCCATGCATCACATTAATATGGTGACTGGGCAAATACACAGCAATATGTGTGCTTTTTGGAGTCCTTATTTAATGACTCTGGTGATTTCCTTCTCAGACAGAATACGCCTTAATGATGAAGCTGAAATCTGTTCTCAGTTACCAGAATATCTCCAGATTTAACATGTGTGAGAGAGACCAGCTTGGAATCAGTCTTTTTAAGGCAATTTCCATTATTTCTCCTGTGGATTTGCAGTCTTATCATCAAACGTGTAATTGAAAACACTCTAGAGATGGGATAAGTGAAGTGAATTTTAATATGGATCTGTAGTCATTTAGCCATCTTCTGAAGACTAGCAGACAGCAGTTTGGAAATGTCTAAATCTGTTTACTGAATTACATATTTGTCTCATTGCTTTCTGTTGTTTCCCCTGCTGTATGATGCCTTTTCCCCCTGAGTATCTTAAAACTTTCAGATGTTGAATGGTAGGAAGGTCTCTTTTCATATCCCCTTCTTGCAGAATTTTAGCCTAGCAAAAATGACCCATGCAGACACAAAATAGACAAATGACGTAAGAGCTCAAAAGCTCCAAAGCTGTTTCACTGTCATAAAGGTGTTTTTGGGAACCAATAAAACAAAAAAAAAAAAAAAAAAAAAGGTTCAATATTTTAAAATATGTTTAAATTTACTGGGGAAGAAAATGTTGCATTTTAACTTTTGCTTCTGACTGGAGTCTCCTGGTGAAATGGGTCTGCAATGGTACAAAAATCTAAATCTTGTCAAGGAATAAGGAGATAGAAAAGAAAGAAGAGTAGATGATAACAATGATAACTTTTCACAGTCTCTCAATGTCTGTGCTGGGATCCAGACTTTTCAGTTTACCCATGAATGGTAACAATAAGTGACATAATTAAGTTTGCTGATATGCAGTTGGTTTGGGGCAGCTAAATTTATATACATTTGCATGGATTTTTGGAAGTATTTTCCAAGACTGGCTACTAGGAAACCTGATGATATTCAGCCTATAAGAAAATCCCTCACTATACTTACAGTAAAGACAAACTATTAATGCAGATATTAATAATCAGGAAAAAAAACATTGGCAATTTTTTTGTGTGCCTCCCCAAAAATTGGACATGTTGCTGCAGGATGTTATTGAAGACAGATGTAGAAATTAATTCTCTAAGGGCTGAGATATATTCATGGGAAATATATAATTTAAAGGCTGTTTAAGACTATTGCACCTAGGCAACCATTATCTCAGTCCCTGAAATGCTGATTACAGGAGACAACAAAAGACTAGCCAGAAAAAAAAGAGTTCAGTGAGTGGTAAATTGTTTTTTACTTATTCATTCTTATTTATTCTACATATTCTCCTTCATATTTCTTATATGTGCATGCTTCTGAGATGTGCACAGCCCACCATCCTGACAAGATCTTCTCCAAAGAGAAAATGGACATTTTCTGCCTCTGTGGGCACTATCTGGCATATTTTTTTGTCACATGTTCCCAGACTGCCATGTCCCTGCCAAGCAGTTGCAGCCACAGCTGGAACAGGTCTAGCAGGGTTGTGCAATCTGATAATTTCCATTTTGGGGCCGCCTCAGGAAATGTGACCCAAAGTGGAAGCCTGTCAAGTTTCAAACCCACTTGAATGGGAATCATCACTAAATGGGCAAATTCTGCAGTGACTTTGAAAGCTGTCCGAGATAATACATAAATATCTTGCTTTGTCTTCCTTTCCAGCTGAGTTATATAGTGGCAATCTGGGGAAACAGAAGTTGGTGCAAATTCAAGCCCTTCTGACTCTGTCTGGTTTCTTTTTTTTTCTGTTGCTGGTGATCAAGAAAATTCTGGATTGACTCACTTTGCAAACACTGCACCCTCTGAGCTACTTTGAATGGCTTTGGTAGGCAGTGTGTTTGAAACTGACCTGGATTGTTTGGGGTGTATAAATGCGAACAAAATGGAAGCCCTCCCCACCTGAAAATTAATGATAAATTTAACCACAATGATGCTGAACTGCTTAGTGCGGAAACAATATTTCTTCAGTTATGTGTAATCAAGCTGGTTTTTTTGTTGCCAAACCTGATAGAGTATATTACAGGATGACTGTTACTTACAAGCAACACATTATTTTTCAAAAATCCAATCAGTGTCACAAAATCAGTTTGGTTTTTTTTTCTCCAATCCTTCTACGTTTTTCTCCCACATTTCTACCCCATTAGTTACACTTAGAGAACGTGAGGAGAAAGAGAAAATTCTAGTCTTGAAATAAGGGAGACCTAAAAATGGGCAAGAGGGAGGGAAGGGGGGAAGGAAAAAGGAACAGATGATGATGAAATCTTCTCCCCTCTGTGCATGCCACTACCTCCTGTTAACGCTCTCCATCAGCTCTCCTTGGTGCTCAGGGTCCCCCAGAACATGGAGCTCAGCACAGGGACAGACACTGGGGCCAGGGGAACACCCGGGGCCATGCCCTGGCTGGGGGAAGTTTGAGGCAGTCTCTTGCAGCACACTCTGCATCTGCTGCATGGCTTTGCATCCCGTGCAGTGCTGTGCTGCAAGGCCTCAGCATTGAGCCTGGGGAGAGCTTTGGGGCTCTCAGAAGGACTATGAGTCATCCTCACTGCCTCTGCTTCTTCTTCTTTTTCTATTATACCTCTTGTTCTTCTTTTTATTGGTTTTCTTTTTTTTTTTCTTCTTGTTCTTATTCTTAATTTTCTTATTCTTCTTGTTCTTGATCCTCTTATACTTTTTGTTCTTCTTGCTCTTCTTTTTATACTTTTTCTTCTTGTTCTACCTCTTTTTCTTCTTCTTTACATTCTTATTCTTAATCTAGTTTTTTATTCTTGTTCTTTTCCATATTTCTACTCTTAGTCTGATTATTTTCTTACTCCTATTCTTATTTATTATTATTATTATTATTCCTATGCTTATCCTTATTCTTTTTGTGGTACTACTACTTCTTCATCTCCTTCAGCTTCTTTTTACTTTTTTTCCCTATTCTTATTACTTTTATGGTTTTTGGGGGAGTTTTCTGCTTTTTTTGGTGTGAGATTTTTACTACTACTACTACTACTACTACTACTACTACTACTACTACTACTACTATTTGTTTACTACTTCTATTTTTTAAACCCAACTTGCTTTGGTTTGGTAGGAATTGTGTGTGTCACAGCCCAGCAGTGTGAGGTTGTGTCCTGGAAGCAACACCTCCTGTCTGACACAGCTCCCTGCTCCCCTCTGCGCTGGGCCCACCCCGCAGCCTGGGCTGCCCAGGCCGGGCAGAAGGAAGAGCCCTCAGGGCTTGTTGCTGAGGGGGTGGAGCACAGCAGCCCCTGACCCTCCAATCACATTGCAAGAGAGCATTCTCCACCAATCAGCAGCAAGGAAGAGTTGAGTGACAGATGGTGGGAGGGGCCAGGGTTGGCTGGTGCAACGCCCACTTGGGGTATAAAAGGGAAGCATTTCTCTGAAGGGAGCCATGAGGGAGGCTGCCTGGCATGTTTCTTCTAATTTAGTCCTTTTTTTTTTTTTTTTTTTTTTTTTTATTTTTGTTAACCTTTTTTTTTACTAAGCTTTGTGTTAAGGTTTAATAAACCTGCTAAAGTTATTAAAATGAGCAGTTGTTTGTCACACAGCCCCTGTTGTAAGCTGCTCAATGAAATGGTCAGGAAGGGCTGGGCGTGAGGGAAGGTGCAAAGAAGACCTTGTGTCAGAGGAGTGGTGTGGGGTTTATTGAAATGGGCATGGCAGAGACAAGGGGAGAGAGAGAGAGAAAGGAAAGGAACTAGTGGAAGGAACAAAGGAAGGAAGGAAGGAAAGGGAAGGAAGGAAGGCAATGCAATGTAATGCACCATTACAATTCGGGTACAACAAATGGTATTGGTGACAGTTTCGTTGAAGCTGTTGTTCACCTTTGAAACAGAAATAGTTAAAAGGCAGATGGTTCAGTCCCCACACCCTCATTTGGTTTGAACCCCCCTTCAGAGAATTGTAAATGAATCAACTGTTTATGCAGGATTTTTCCTCCTGCAAAGGGCCAGCGCAGTCCTGACAGCCTTTCCTATCCTGCTTCCCACAGGGCTCCTCCAAGAGCAGTTCTGGGTGAGCTGGGGGCCTGTGACTGGAAAAGGACAGAGTTACCAGTCTGTGGGGCTGCTTCTCATTTCACATTGCCCTCTTGAGCCCTTTGATACCAGAAACCCAGCTTTGTGTACATTCACCTGTGAGAGCCTCCTCTTTTGTTGGATAACTGGGCAGCATTGTTAAATCCTGTGGTGGGTCTCTTTTAGTAGACTCATCCAGGAAGCAAAGTGTCATTGAATAAACCCTATAAATGTGGGGGAAAAAAATGGTGCCTTGGATTTTAGTCGGGTCTTAGATGAGAAAATATTCTATGAACATTCTGGAGGAGAACGTCAGAAACACGATGTTTAGTCATCCCTGCAGCAGTGGCAGCAAAGCCCTGGAGGGTGGGTTAAATGTCAGCCAGCAGGGTGTGTGTGCAGGCACATGGATCCAGTTTTCCTGCCCTTGGTGGAATCACAGGATTGTTCCTAGAGGCAGCTGCTGGGGAGAGGCTGGAAAGCATTGGTTCCTCCCCTGTGGTACCTTTGTAGCCCACCAACACAGTGAGTTCCACAAGCAATGTATTTTCCATGGGGGGAAAGCCAGGAAAGCTCCCAGATGGACTTCTTCATCGAGTTAGAGTCTATCTTTACAGCAGTTCAACATAATGAACTCTTTTTTGGGGTAGTAATTTCTTAACAAACTCTAATAAAAGCTTTAGCTTTGCTATGTAGCTGTAGATCTTTCAGGTAAGATGAAATGCAGCCTTTTTGGTTTTTTTTATGGAGACTGTGCTCTGAAATTATTTCCCATTAGTGTATGTGAGAGCAACCTCTAGCTTTGGTTTGCATCCAACAGCTTGTGAAGATACAGCTGCTTTTGGTCACTTTTATGAGTGAAAATCTAAATAATGTTTTACATCTATTAGACTAAATAGAAAAGAAATTTGGAAGCAGTTCAGTGATGCCAGAAAATAGAAGGACATCTGCAGGAATGTAAATTACATGCAGAGATGCTGTGCTTGTAAGAGTAAGTGAGAGCAGCTGTTAAAGGACTGGTGCTGGGCTTGATGTGAGGACTCAGTCCAGGTTTCCCTAGGTGTGACTGAGCCACATCTGAGTGGTGGTGACACAGAGCTCTGTGGTCCCACTGGATGGTAGCACCACCAAGTTTGCAGCCTGGCAGGCCTTTGGGGCTCAGGGGCTGTCACTACAGGACATGGGTGACACAGAGCTCTGTGGTCCCACTGGATGGTAGCACCACCAGGTTTGCAGCCTGGCAGGCCTTTGGGGGTCAGGGGCTGTCACTACAGGACACGAGACAGCACGATGCAGACACGCTGCTGCTCTCAAGGCAAGGAAAAAAAAAAGGAAGTTTATTTTCTGACTCTAACATTTATAGATTTCCAAAGGTGACAGTGGATTGGAGGGTGAAAGTGCCACCTCGCCAATGACACTGGACAAACCAACAGTCCATCAAATTTCTCGTCTTCCATAAAAGAATGCAAGACAATAAGTTGTTTACAGAAAATGTGTGAGAAAGTTTGCTACAAGAATGCAAACATCAGAAGGCGTAGAAAATCTTAAAAAAATCAGGGCGACACAGGGACAGCACTGTGCAAAAATGGCTGTCCCCTTCTGGGGCTCCAGCTGCTGTCCTTAAACCCATCTCAGAGCTGGGGATGTAGAAAATGCCTTCTCCTGATCCATGTAGAGCCTTGAGCAGTTCTGTGTCTGGGATCTGGAATCCCCAGGGACCATGCTGTCTGCATCACTCAGATTTCCTGGTGGGAGCAGTGAGGAAGAAAGGGCTTGTGCCCAGGGGTGAGAGCTTGTTGTGCTGGCTCTGCCCACCAGTGCTGATGCTGCACAAACTGGTTGTGCTGTGGTTTGGCCTCTTCTCCTTTTCATCCCTTATCTCCTCATCCCTTATCTCCTCATCCCTTACCTCCTGCTCCTTATCGAGGTGAGGTGGTGCTAGTGAGTGTGGAGGAGGAGCAGGAGCTGATGGCAGAGTCTTGCTTGTGTCAGGTAGACCCTTGAATTTCCATCCTGAAAGTGGAATTCATTACAGTCATTACAGTAACCTCCCAGAAAGACAACAAACGTGAAATAAAGTAGTCTAAAACCTTCCTCTGTCTAGCTCGTCTGTGACAACCAGAGCTTTTTCTGGGAGGTGCTGTGTGATTCTAACTGACTTACCCAGTTTTTAGCCTCTTGTAGAATTATTTGGGAGGGAGGGGAATATGTAGGCTCACTTATTAAATAACAGTTCATTGGATGAAACCTTTTTTATTTTAATGGACAACAACAAAAAAAAAAAAATCCTATTTGAAGACCGCAAGTCAAACACAAGTACTGCTTCAGCCAAAAGTCTGTCTTGACTGCCTTGCCTATGGCAAACTATGAAGTATAAAATATTTTACAAGGAACTGAGACTTCCCAGAGGATGGTATAAGAAGAGCCCTATTTTTCAGGCTCATTGTTGCATGTTTGATCTTCCTTACACTTTTGCTGCTGCAAAATTGTCTTAACTCCACTGTCAGCTGGGGACCTGAAGAACAGTGGCTCTGGCAGAAAGGGTCAGAATGTCCATCTCTCACTGAAATGATCGCTCAGTTAATTTCATTGTTTAGGACATTTTTATTGCTGGTGCTGTTTAACCATCGATATTTGGGAGGGAATGGGCAGAGAGCTCACTGCTCATTTAATTGAACATTACCACATCAGTAGAACTAGCTCTAGCACTGCAGCAGCCCCATACCCCCTGCACGAAGGAATGCCAGATCTAAGGATCTGTTTCCTCCTTTTTAGGCACATGTGCTATTCCCAGTAACCCAATTATACGGCTTTCTTCACACTTTATCCATAAAATACTACTAACACATCAAAAACAAGTGAATCCTTACATCCTGCCGTTTTATAGCTCATAAAGCCAACTTCACCCATTTTACCCAAAGGAGTGTGCAGCCAAATACAGGACAAAACCAGTGGACGAAAAGAAATGTGTGTGTGTGTGTATGTGTGTGTGTGGCTGGCTCTGTATATGAATTATGACTATTCAAAGGGGAAAAAAAAGAAAATTGAATGATTGCCAAAAAGCCAAGTGTGTAAAGGGACAGCTGGAGTTTTATGCTGGAGTTTACAATGCATTACTGTTCAATAAAAAAAAGAAGTCCTTTAACACAGCAGACCATGCATCGCATGAGACGTAAGCTACCTCTGAATACAGAGCACCTTCCTCAAAGGAAATGCCACTCCATGCTGAATTCTCTTTTAGAGGAACAGTAGGTGACCTAGCTGGAGATGTGTGGAAAAGATCTGATTCCAGCGTTTATAATGGAACCTGGACCTACCCACTGCACCCATCCTTCCCCTCCCATCACAGTGCTCATGTCTCAGCACTCGGCTTTTTTCCCCTTTTCAAGGGTAACAGGCTTTAAAACCCAGGCCAAAGTCCTCAGGTTTGGCAAGAGGAAAGAGCTGATTGGGTGCTCACAATGAGGGAGGAGAGAGAAAAGAAGAAAACATGGGAGAAAAGCTGAATCTTTGTCCACAAGGAGAGCTGGCACTGGTTGTGTCCAAATTGTCTGAGAGCTTTGAGTTTTCAGAGACAGATTCCTCCCTAAGCAGCTTTTCTCTGTAAAGGCCCATCAAGCTCTGAAGCTTAGAAGCTATTCTCCCCTTGTGATATTGAAAGTATTCATTACTTCTTGTATTATTCATGACACTTAATTTTCTTCCAACTGTTTCATGAGGCCTTGAGCAATCTGATTATAAGTAAGGCTCAAATTTGGTTCTTGCAAAAAGAAGTGAACTCTGAATGTGTGGGCTATGAATTAAGGAAAGGAAAATCCCCAGGATGATAAATGTCATCAAAACATGATGGACGAACCAAGAAGCAAAATGCAGCAGCTTCTTGAAACCAGCCAGACAGGTGAGAATCTCTGAGGTTGGAAAAGACCCCCAAGACCAAATTTATTGGGTTTTGTTGGGTGGTTTATATTTTTTTGAATTCTGGATTTTTGTTTGGTTGGGTTTTTTCCCCCAAGGAAGAACGGAGTAGCACTTTAACTAAAAGAAAACAAATTGAATTAAAATGGGCAATAAATAGAAAGAAAAAAAGTAGCCAAAAGAGTAAATAAAATACTTGCAGGTGATACTGAGATTATTTTAGACCCAGTGTGACACTAAAAATAAAACAAAGAATGCAATTTTGGAAGGAAAAAAACCCAACTGAGTAATGGTAAATGAGGCAGTTTGGTGAGGAGTCTATCAGGAACAAAAAGAAATTACATAGCAGACAAACAGGGAAACCAGAAAGAATTATAAGTAAGCGAGACTTGCTGGAAACCTCCATCAGAAAGAAGGAAAAAAGGAACTAGAAAGGTCTTGAGGAAGAGCTTCTAAAAGCAAAAATATTAATAACCTCATTTTATAAACACATGTATGTTCCCAACTGTCTGCATGGCCAGTGGAAGATGAAAGGATAATGGAAGTGCTTGGGGAAGATAAGAACTGGCAGAAAGCTAAATTAATTGTTTGTATCAGTGCTCACAGAGGAAATGCTCGGGAGTTTCTTGCAGTGGGTGAGTCACAGCAGCTTCCTTCAGTTGTGGTGCTGTCTGCCTTGAATGGCTGTAAATCCACCAAGAGGTGACAATCCTGTTCTCCTGCTCCTCCCTCACTGACCCTGGCCACACCATCCCACTCCTTCCCTTGTGCCAGGACCACATTCCTTGCAGCCCTATCAAAAAACTAATCCCATCAGTTACCAGACACAGATTTTAAAACAAAACCAAGTATTTCCATTTTTTCTTTCCCTGCAGTGCATAGTTAAGTAGTCCTGTGGGGTATTATGGGTAACTGAAGGACAAGAATTTTCCAGAGGCAGCCTGGTAAATTTGTGTAAATTTGTATAGATGTCCATCCAGGGAGTAAAGAATTTGCCATCACAACCAGGTCCATGAGCCTCACTGTGGTGGGCTGGTAAAAGGGAGATGTCCTGCTCTCATTTTTATGCCCTTCCCAAACATTTCCTGGTGGACTCTGTCTCAGCAGCAGGCTGAATTCACTTCTGGCCTGAGGACATGCCTCTGTATTCTTTGTGGCACCAGAAGGAAACCAGCAGTGGCCAAAGCACTCCTCTCTTTAAATTTTATGGATTCATGCCAGTCTCAGGAGAGCTGGAGATGCAGCACTTTCTCTGGTAAGACACATTTGAGTGTGTCCTGCACACAAAACAAATATGATGTTGATTACAGCTGATTTCTCCAACATAAATGGTTAACAATAGTGTGTTTTGATAACATTTTCAGGGAATAAAGAAGCAAGTCTTTCTTTATTAATCCTTTTGCAGTGTGAAAAGAAATCAAAAAACGTGTCTTTTACTCTGTGCAAGGAGACAGAAGGGTATCACTGCTCTCTGACAGGGGCCACGATTAGCAAAACCTGTCCCTTTCCCCCTGCAAAATAAATCTTTTGATCACACTGAGACTAAACAAAGATTTCTCTGTTTAGTTTTGGAAGCACTGAGCATCAAGACACTAACACCAGGGGATAATCTATTGAAGAAGCTTTCTTTGTGCTAAAGTCCAGACTTTGTAGAAGACATTGTCAACAAACCTTATGAAAATATTGATATGTTACCATACTTTTCTCATGGCAAAAAAGCATTTGCAAATGTTGATTGGTGCCTAATTTTCCTTGAAGCAAAGGAGTAAGATGTGAGCATCTTTGAGCATGTTGTTTTTTATCAGCAGCTCACTCCCAGTTAAAGACTTCACAATTCTGAGTTTCTCGTGCTTGGTTACTCAGTGTTGCAAACCATCACCGGGTACAAACACCCCAAGAGTGAGTAGGTTTTCTTCATGACTCGCAGCTTCCACAACCAATGAAGATTTACTGTTAAGCTGAAAAATTAAGCCTACCACACGCTTCCAGGCCTGAGGCTGCAGAAAGTATCAGCTGCAAGCACCAGGCTAAATAGTGGCACAGAAAGGGGAACACAATTGATTTCTACTACTGCATCTCTGCAAGAGACCAAGACTTACTAGAGGGCAGAAGAATGAAAGCAGATGGGAGATTTAAACTGTGCCAAGTGGTTTAAAGATGCATGGATAACCCTTTTATTACATGGGATGATTGATGATGCACCAGAAACTAATGCTGGCCACAGTGGTAAGAATTAATTTGGAAGCCAATTAGAGATGAACTGTTACTTAGTTCCAGGCTGCAGAAGAAAATCCAGCCATTTGTCCAGGGATATCTGAAGGTTTGGGATTGTTATCTGAAGAAGGAAATATGGTTATGCCTGGCTTTATTGTGTTGTTTTTACTGTGCCTGCTTCTCATTTGGTCTCACATGTTTGCTTTTCTTCCTTTTAAATGTAAACTGCACCACCTGCCTTGGCCTGGGAGTCAGATAGAGCCTGCTCCAACTCTGACTGCAACTTTAATACTCAACCATTTTATGAATATTATCTGGCTGGGCTGTAATCTGCCTCTAGATGGACAAGATAGCAGTGGGTTGGTGCTCTGTGCTCCTGCTGTTGTCAGCAGCTGTGACAAATATGTTTTATTTCCCTTTGAGCCTGCACCAATAAGCCAGGAGCTTCCAGCAGGGCCTGCACTGGGGTCTTTCACTCTTATCTGCATCAGGACCTGGGGGTGAGGAATTTACTGCATGCAAATGTGTTGGCTTATTGTGATTAAATATGCTGTAGAAAATAAAAAATCAACACCTATGCAGCCACAGGGAAGTGGCAACTGTATTTCCACCATGAGTTGTGCAATTTGCTGAAGGCCTTCCTTAACCATATGTGTGCCTGTTGTGGATGAAAATTGAGGGTGATGCTTGTGTTGCCATGTTGCCAAGGCTGGTTTTGGTTCACAGCCTCTGCTTGTGTCAAAGACCTAGTGCTCTGCTAGAGAGTGCTGGGCTTTTCCCTCCCTTTGCTATGCCAGAGTGTTGAGCTGGGGTTTCTGAACTCTCATGAAACCGTGTTTAAATCTGTCATCCAGTGAATCTGACACTGATGTCTTCAGAGATTGCTAGATTGCTCCAAGCGTTCTGCTCTGCGTTTTCCTTCTGCTTTGCCTCTGAAAACTAGCAGCCATTTCCCACAGCAAGTGGGTGATGCTGAAGGATGCATTTTTGGATGCCAAGCCCCGATGAACAGGTCCAGGAAAGTGCTCTCAATTTTTTGTGATGCATCAGCTACGCAGGGATCGTCTCCCTCACCTCTTACAATGAACAGTTTGGGTTTGCACTTGTGATGCTGTGGATCTCCCTCAGGATGCTTGCAGCTTGGGCTGCCTTGGTTTATGATTCAGTCTCAAATTTGTTCCAAATGTGTGACAGCCCAGCAATGGTGATGTTTAATTTGTTACTGTGGTTGTTCTAAGGGCTGTGGCTGGAGCGGCCAACCTGTGTGTACGCCCCTGCAGTGTTTCCCAGACCAAACCTCCCCATCATCCAAAAGCCATGGATTCCTGCCATCCCCAGAGGCATGCTCACAGATCACCCTTGGCAGTGAGCTAAGGGTTGTGGAGATGCATGTGGTCCCTGACAGTCAGCAAAACAAACACATGGAGAGGCAGAGGATGGCAGCATGGGGGGTAAATCCTCCCAGCAAACCATAATTGCTGTTGCTCCACATACGTCAGTCAAGCAGCTTTGCATCCTGGCTTTTGGATCTCCTGCTTCAATCCCTCAACCTTAGCTCTGCTCTGGGTTGGTGCCACTGGTAGCAGACAGGCCCAGGGTTTTTTTTGTGTCATTCTGAGGTCAGCACTTCACATCTACATGGGATGGTATTAAGGAAAATTAAAGTTTAGGAGCACAAAGGACAAGACAAATATTTTGCTGTGCCAGGTCTCTTGGTAACTTAAAGATGCCACACTGCTGACACAGGGTCCTAAATTCAAGTCCAGGGCACTATCTGGGCAGCCTGCTATAAGCAGCTTCTTTCTGCAGCCCTCACATGCCCTTCATCTCCTCTGAGCTCTTGGATGGATGAAACAGAGCCAAGTGAGTCCAGACTGCTTCACCAGTCAATGGAGACCAGGGTTCTAGTAAAAGCTCACTGTTGCTTTCTGTCAGGCTATTTAGTGGCAGACTGATAAACTGGGATTTGCTTCCTTTTTTTTTTCCTTATTTCTTTTCCTTTTCCAGACAGTCAGCCCAACAAGGGCTTGGAATTGACTCAGTGGAGTGTTTAGCTGCAGGGGAGTTAATACACTTTATGGCCAGGATGAAGACATTTGGACTCATAAATAGTGACACTGCCCTATAAATTCTAAAAACCCTAGAGATGTTCAGGGACTGTGTAACCAGTGTTACACAAAGAGGTACATTTTTGGATGTCTCCAGGTGGATACATCTAATAGCAGTAGAGGTTCATTGTGAGGTGCCTACTCCTTCCACAAATTTCTTTTTAGAGCAATACAGTGAGGTACACACACTGAAAAACCTGGGAGACTTTGTATAATACAAGTGCCCTTATCAGAAATCTTGTAAACTGTCTCTGTTTACCAAAAAAAACATTTCCTGGCATGAAACAACTGTGTATTTTGTTTCCACAGAACCAGAATGGGAAAACACTCTTCTCTCCAAGCTCTGCAGAGTATTTTCCTGTAAACTAAATCTCCATGCCCCTTCCCTGCTTAAGGACACCAGTGAGGGGAGAGAAATAGGAAGAAAACTGGGAGTCATGTAACTCTCCTTGTAGGAAATTAGCGTTTAAATATTGGCAAATATTTAAACCAACATTTAATGGCTGAAATATTTACCCACCATTGCCTGTAAATTTGGTAGAATTGAGAACAGCTGCTGAGTGCCCATCCCAGGTGAGGGTCCTGGCTGCTCCAGGCATTGCCTGTGCTAAGGTTTCTCTTTTCCATTGTGCTTTTTGTTGCAATACTCAGAGGTTTCTTCTCATCCCCACTTTCTTCATCTTGTCTTGGTCATCATTACCTTGTCCCTGAGCCTGGGCCATTTTCAGTCCTGGACAGGAGCAATCTCTTAGCCCCCTTCCTGCCCAAATACATGAAAGTAATTTCATTTTCCACTTTAGCATTTGAGAATGCTGAACCTGATGTGAGGTGGTCAGCAGACACTTAAGAAAATTCTTTATGTCATTTAATTTAGTTGTTCTTGTGAATATTTTACACATGTCTGCATTAGAGGGACAGAATCCATTGGGTCTACTGGTAACTTTCTAATTAAGACTTGTAGAAACTCACTAAACGTGTTTTTTCTGTCAAGAGACCTAAGCCTACACAATGGCACTTGCCACATTTGCACTCCACCTTCCCTTCCACACTGGATTTCAAACTGAAATGAACAAGTTTGCTCCAACATTATTGCAATATTGTTTTCCAGTTCAGACAGGAGGCACCAAGCGCTGCTGTTGCTGTCTTTGGAGGAAGTTCAGGCCATTGCATTTGTCACACTGCTCAGATGAACTCTCTGCCACACACAAACACAACAGAGCAGATGATGAAAAGCACTCACAAGTTGCTGAAGAAGCTTGTTACATCCCAGGACCAGCATGAACCTGAAAGTGGATATGGAGATTTATTTATTCTTCTTTCTTTTCTTGGATGGCAGGGGGGAAGATATTTCTTTCTTTTTCTCTCTCTTTTCCTTTTTTCTTTTTTCTTTAAAGCTGTAAACAAAACAAGATATTCCTGTTCACCTTAGCAAATGGACGGATGTTTCCCTTGTTGTAAAAATAAGCAGCAGTCAGTGGCTGAATGTGTGGCCGTAATTAGATATATCTACACAACACATGTGTTTTCAGACAAAAGAAGAGAGAATAAAGGCCTGGTACAAATCACAATTTCTTAGAACATCCTTCTGCTTTTTGCCACCAGCACCTCATGCTTGCACGGTGCTCCCCTTGCCAGGAGACCACCATTTCTCCACTGTGACATGCCAAAATCTAAACAATGACTATGTTCTCGTGTGCTGTGCCTGATTTCTGTCATGGAAAAAACTTTGTCATTGTTTCCTTGCCTCCTCCCTTCTGGCACCTCTTTTGGGGCAGATTGTGGGCAATCTGAGCGTGTGTTCCCTGATGCTGCTGCCATAGGACAGAAACCTTCTGTGTCAAGTCTCACATCAGATCAGAATCCAAGGGCTGTTCTGCCAGCTCTTGTGGGGAAACACATGGGCACAGAGGAGGGATGAACTGCTTTTTCCTGTGATATTTCTTCATGCAGGGAGGGTTTCATTGCATGCATTCACAAGGTGGGGTCGTCCTTTGATGGTTTTCATGGTATGGATCTTAACGAGCTTAATTTGTCCCAAAGGTAAGTATCAAATGCAAATTAAATTTTTTGAGGTCTTTAGCAGTGTAGGAGAATGTCAGGCTCTTAAGGGAGTGTTTCAACCTATGTGTCTTAAAATGGAACATATTATCCATCTTTCCCTCTGGTTACTTCTGACTATTGAGCCTAGGTAGGTAGTTTAGACTAGAAACTGAACTTGTAAGTAGCAAAAATTTGGGTGGAAAAAACCTCAGTCCAAGTCCCTAGTAATTTTGTTGTTTGGATCTTTATCAGACTGGAGGATTTTGTTGTCCAGGACACAAAAATTGAGTCTGAAATAAGATATTTGTGGTGCACATGCAAGACAGTTTGTGCTAAGATTATTACTCTATAACCAGGTAGAAACAAAACTGGAGTAAGGGCAATCCAAGCATAATTTTTAACATGCAGTAAAAATTCCTAAATTTTTTTTTTATTCAACTGTGAGGCTTGATATTGTGGAAGAAACCAAGGAAGAAAGCAAATTGAGCACCAGTTTTTGTAAGCAGGCAAAAATTATGTATTATTTGATATCCAGGATAGAATTGCCCCACGTTGTTCTGGTAAAATCTGACAATGGCACTTCCTCATCTGAAATTTACTGAAACATTCCTTCAGTGCTTGCAGGGCCAAAAGCTCCAGTTCCAGTTGTTCCAGCTGTCACCGGGGAGAGATGCAAACTCCTCCTGGATTCTACAGACAGGTTCCAGAGTCTCGGGGTTTCTGCTTTTGGGATGACCTGAGAGTCCCTTTTTCCCAGCCTGATGGTTGAAGAAAAAGTCGTAATTCTTCAGTTCATGTTCACAAGGTTGTTTACTGTCTATTATCTAAAATATTTTCTCTCAAACCCACAGAAGTCTGATCTGCAGGTCTGTCAAGGGCACACTGCCCTGCCCTGAGGTGGTGCTATCTCTTTATACTAAGAACTACAGGTACTTTATTTATAATTTTTTTCCAACACCTGTCACTGCAGGTCTGTCAAGGGCACACTGCCCTGCCCTGAGGTGGTGCTATCTCTTTATACTAAGAAATACATATACTTTATTTATCATTATTTTTCAATACCTGTCGTCTGTGTTAGACTGTCTACTTCAGGCCACTCTAAATGTGCCAGCATCACCCAGAACATGGAGGTTAGGAAGGAGAAAGAAGAAGGACAGGGAACGCCCAAATTCCTCCATCTTGGGACTCCAAACCCCCATTCTAAAAATCTCAAAATTCTCCTTTTCACCCTGTGATGACTACTATTATGCTACTTAAACTTTTGTGACTTGTAATTCTTCATACAAGGTTGGTAACTTGCTCCATGGGTTGAGATCCAATTCCCAGGTGTCTTTGGCTTCCTGCCAGGGTCTCTGAGCCCCTGTCAGGATTTTAAGCCATCCAGGGCACCCAGAGGGATGTCCTGGGTTCTGACACCAGAGCATATGGGTCTCTCCTTGGACAGCTGAGGTGTTTGTCCCACCTCGCCAGCTGGCTCTGACCAGCAGAACTTCCACACCAGTCTTGCTCTCCAGCTGGAAAGCCAAAAATCTCATCTCAGCCCAGCATATAATGCAATTTTTTTGGCTTTGTTCATGTCTTAATCGTCTTATCTACATGCAATGTCATTAATGTCTGAGACTTCCTCAGGTTCTTTGGTCCATCCACAAAAGAACAATAATTCTTGTTTGAATTCCAGGATGCACTTGTCTATCCCCCATGCTGTCCTCATCTTCTTTTCCATAAGAAATAACATTATATGACATTTAATCAGCCCGGATGCCTAATTACATTTATTGATCTAATTAATTGTTATTGTCTGTAGAATATTGACTTCATCCAAGCCATTTAGAGAGTTTTCTGGTAGCTATTCCTTATTCCTTTCTTACGCTGTGTGACAACTTTTTATATTTCATAATTTTCAATGTTCCTGAGGCACATCATGGTCAGAAGAGTCTATCAGCATATTTTATTTACCAGAGGAACATATTATTATGGAGGCTGAGCAGCTAATTTATTGCTTGAGAGAAAGTCTTGACAAGAGAAACAGAGTCTGATGAAAGAGGAGAGGGGTTATTAATCTCCCAGGTGTGTTTTGTGCAAGGAAAGCTTTGACCAAAAACACTCCTCAAAGGGTTTCCTGTCTCCAGCAGTGATAAACTGTATTTTCTAATTGAGAAGCTTTATGTTTAGGACCATGTGGAGAACGAACCTTCTTTTGGTGATCATGTCTAGAACATTAATATTGCTGGTCGGTGTGGTCAGAAAAATATCTATAGTAGTAGCTATCAAAATATTCTCAGCAGTACTTTCAAATAGTTGGTTTGCCTTCTGATTCTTCTCTTAGAGAGGTTTGCTGAGACTGAAATGAGGAAAAAAAATGCAATTTTGTTCTTGTTGCACTCCAAATTACAATTTGCACAAATGTGGAACAGTCACAGGCTTCCAGTTACCTCCTGTAACTGTGAAATTCTAGTGCCAGAGACAGCTTGGTGAGGCAGAAAATATCTCAACTCCTCAGGAAAAGAGGCAAAGGGAAAAAAAAAACACCAACCATTTGCAAGGAGATGTTGGGTTTTTTTAATGAGACAACCAGGAGGGGAAAATGCTCTTAATTTTATCAATCTGACACTTTAACGATTTGAGTATAAATAATATCAAGCATTTTCATATGTAAGACAATAACATGATAATAGATGCAATGTTTTCTTTGTGAGTTGTGAAGTGCAGACTTCCTCTATGAAAATGAACTGTGCAAAGTCTCCCTTTCCATTTTTCCAGGTTTGGGGGGATTTTCTGAAGAAGAGAAGAGAAGCTCTAAGCAACAGACCCCTCAACAAAACCCCTGAGTTTTTTGGCCTTTGCTCTTCTTTTTCAGCTAATACTGAGGTCTTCAATTATACATTTTCAGGACTTCAGGCTGTTGAATATCCAATATTATGATTGTGGGTGTGTTTTGGGTTCTATGGAGTTTGTCATGGAGTGATACTGCCAGCTTTTTTTTCCACAATTTCAGGTCTTTTCTGTGTTGCCACCCTTGTGGCAATGGCTGAAAATACATTTCTGATGCTGTCTGCAGGCCCCTGAGCCAGCTGCTCTTCTTGATGGATTGAGTAATGGGAAATCCCCCATTTCTTACTGTTTCAAAGCAAGAATAGGTTAAATATCATCTATCAAAACAACATAAATAGCATCTTTCAGTATGTTTTGCAGGATTTCTAGGCTGTAATAATTAAAAATGTTTTGTTTCTGATCAGTACTGGCTGACTGAGGTGTATGACTTTTTCAAGATATTGGACGTTTCCCAGAGCCTATGTTTGGATCATCAAATGAGCAACTTATTTTGAAGTTGGATTAATTATCCCTTTCCCTCCATGATCTCAGGAAAGACCAAATCCTATGAAATGCCATTTTGAGGTAAACATGGTGGTATGCAAAAAGACCTGTTGAAAAACACAGTGGGTGTGGGTCCTGTTGTGCAGAGTAGGAGAGAGGGAAGACTTTGATGAGTGAAAACGTTCTCAAAAGATTTGTAAGCAACATAAATTGTGTTAATGAGATATATAGCTGTGGCAGTGAGGACTTTGTTGAGTAGGCTGGTTTTTTTATGTGCTTTTTAACCCACCTTTCTGACAGCAGGCCCCTCAAGAAAGGATTCTGTCAGTGCCTGGGCTTTTTGTATAGTTGGGAAGCCACTGTGGCCAAAGTTTCCCTGAACATGAAGGCAGAAACTGGGACAAAATTTAGGAAAATTGAATTTTGTGCCCTAACTCTGCATTGTGTCAGATGTGATAGCTGAGCCCACCATGATGACTGCAACCCTCAAAAAGAGAAAAATTACATTTGATCAGGGCTTTTTTTCCCCCTTTGAAACAGTAAGATACCAAAAGATACTATTTTCTTTGTTTTGTGTTGTCAGGGGATAACTATTGCCACACCAGGTTGAAGGTATTAAATGCTTCCTGTTCTTCCTGCTACCTCTGTGACCACATCCAAATGCCCAGGAAAATTTATCAAGCTGGAGGCATTTTGCTGTCAGTTTCACATCCTAAAAAACGAGTTGAGAGCAGACTTACTCCAGCTGTTTTCTGGGTACTTTGCTCTGTAGTCTGATGGTGGTAGAACAGTTGCAGATGCACAGTGTAATTATATCTGTATGATCCTAATTATTTTACCAGCTGCCATTACTTTAGATTTTTTCCAAGAATGAGTAGTTTGTGAGCAAGCTGTGGAATGAGCTATTTTGCCTTTGTGAGATGGTGAATTTATAACCAGACTGGGGACTGCTTTGGATTCTTATCAAATCTTTCAAGATTTATGGCATATTATTTCCTCTCCAAATGGATTTCTAACATACAATTTGTTTATGTAGTAATCCCACCAGTTTTTTTGAAAGGAACCTTTAAAATGAAAAACTGCCTTTGAAGTAGAAACTGAAAGCAGTCAGTTCAGCAGTTTAAGGGGGCAGAACCGATGAAAGTTTCTGTAAATTATTATTTGAGGAGAGCCATGCTCGTATCTGTGGTCTGTTGTTGGTTTGGTCTGTGTTGGTTTGGTCACCTAATGGAACTCAGATGGGAGAAGGGACGTTATCCCCATGAAAGAAAGGACATTATCTCCAGATCCAGACAGAGAAGTTCCAAAACACTGAGGGGGCAAAAGCAGCTACAGATGCTCCTGGGAGATGAGCTTTGACAAGTGAAAGTTGTTGGTTAATGAGTGTAAAATCAGGGGTTTGGGTAATGCAGTGCCTGGTGCTCAGTCTGTGTGCCATGGCTGCTCCTCTGGGCATCTCATTCAGGGTGGGGAGGAGAGGCATGTGGCTTGAAATGTCAGAGAATCTTTGGGGAGAAATGTTTATGGGGTCCAGGTCAGCATAGTCCAGCAAGTTCAGCTGAGTTAAGGCGTTTCCTTAAACCATGTCCTGTTTCAGGAAAGCCTGAAAACTGCTGTTTAAATGCATCCCTGTTCATAGGAGTGACTACACTTAGACACTGTTGATTTTAAAAAATTATTTCAAAAAAAGATGAGCTCACCTGAGAGCCTTGTATATTTGTAGGACTGTAACTGTGGAAAAAAACAAAAAAAAATACAAACCCCAAACCCCAGAAAACCATTATAGGAGTTCACCAGACACAAATATCCAAAGAACATTTGTCAAAACCCAAATAAACATAAAACAGGAAAAACCCCTGAAAATCAAAGTGAGTGGATAACGATGAGTGCAAACACCATGGACCAAGTTTTTTGTTTTGAGGGGGTTTTTTTTTCTCTTTCTGGTGCAAGAATATCTATTTTTTAGTCTACATGATTGTGATGCAATAGTAAGAAACGTTACCAAAACTAATGCAAAATGGGACATTCAAATGCTGAGAGGATGGGAAAAGTAAGAAAAAAATAATTTAAATCTGGTTAAATACTGATCGTCTAATTCCTGTCTCATCTTCTTGTCTCATCTTCCTCACCTCACAGCCACCAATCCCAGGGGAAATACCTGAGCTTTCAGGGTAAAGGATTTTCTGGGAGATGCCATTTTATGTCAATCACTCAGTGTTTTGGGATGTTTGTGGTTGGTATGATTCATATTCTTAGTAGGGTTCAGGTTTCTGTTGGAAAAAAAGAGTATAATTGGAAAAATGCAGAAGAATATAGAGAAATATCGGAAGACCATCAAAAAAGGTGCTAGAATTTTGAAATGTAACACGGTGGAATCAGATACTTCAAGAACTAGTAAAAGCAGTGGTCTGGTATCACTGCTTTAGGTGGGGACCTAATGCTAGCAAAAAAATTCCAACTAGAAGAAACCATGAATACATCAAGAAGAAATAAGAATTTTTGTTCTAGAAGATAATATTTTAGACAGATGAAGAAAGAAACCAACAAGGTCAGTTAATATTTACTGTTTCATGGGAGTTTCCTGTCATTTCCCTTCAAAATATTATGAGACAATTATCTGAAGAGGGGAGAAGTGCTGGACTTTGTACAGCTCTTCCTTCAGTTTTCTGAGGAAAAACTAATCTACGTGAACCATTTTCAAGCAGGTGTGGGAATCCCTAAAACCAGAGGGGTTTGGGAAAGCTGCAAAAGGCAAGCCTCAGAGACAGCAGAACTGTGATTAGAGCTAAGCAGTAGCCATAAGGTAAGTCAACAAATAAATTATGTAAGAAGTAGAAAAGTAAGGACAAATAAAACTTTGCAACTGAACTAAAAAAGGTGTAAAACAAATCTGTATGTGTTAAATGTCTTAATAGTTATATTAGTAATAATACCTTGCATACTTCAGCGTGTGAGACAAATAGTAGACAAAACTATCAAAGAAATTTTTATCATACAAAAAAGGTAAAAAATAGATTCACTGAAAATTCTGAAAATCTCACAAAGATAGTAGATGAAACTATGGACATAAAAAAAAGTTTTAAATTAAAACTTGTAATTGTTATCAAACATGCCTTATACCCTTTGAACTGACTGGACTTTCACAACATTAAAATTGCTGTGTTGTAATGTAGCAATGCTTAATGTGAGCAAAAAAATGCTTTAAATAAGTAATAAATATAATAAAATTACAAAACACAGAGTAGTTAATAATTTACACAGTTATGAAAATTTATTTTTAAATGAACCAAGAAGGAGAATGCAGGGACCTGTCAAAAGTGTTTTCCTTGTGTGCAAACCATGCCTCAAACCAACTAGGTACTGCAAAGCTGATGTTTTGCTTTCCAGTGGTCAGCACCAGCACTGACAGCTTCAGCAACAAAATGTTGTCAAAACCACAAATCCCAGAAAATAAAGGCAGCATGTGTGCTGCTTTCCCTGCTTCCCTGAACAGTGAAAGTGGTGAAAACACACCTGGAGGTGTGCACAGGATCCACAACTGTGTGGTACTTCACAACCTTTAGGTTTTCACACATGTTGTGCTGAAGCTTCTCAGAGCTCATGGCTGTTCCCAAAAATGCAGTTTACTGAGAACAAAACCCAGGTCCCAGAGCTCGGGGAATAAAGCCTGGATTGTTTCCAGCAGCCACTGCTCCTCGTTTTCATTTCCCCTCTGCTCTCTCCTGCTCCCACTGCTCCTGTTGTTTCAGCTGCTGCTCCCTTCCCCTTTCATCTCCTTGCTCCCTGCTGGGGAGAGGGTCCAGGTTCACATTCCCCAGGGGATGGGAGCAGCTTTCCTGTGCTTTCCTGCCACTGCTGAGAGGAAAAGGCCATTGCTGTGTTTCATCTCCAGTGATTCCTCTTCCTTTCCAGGGCAGAGCCCACCTTTTCCTCCTGGGAGCATCCCACCATGTCCTGCTGAGGAGCTCCTGCCCAGGGAGGCTTTTACCTGCTGGGGCTGGAGCCAGGTGTGTCCAGAGGGAGAAGATGAGCAGGGGTGAGGGTGATGGATAATAAGGATGCTGTTTCAGGGGGTCTCACACACAGCTGGACACATTTTTCACCCCAGCCTCTTCATCCCTGGCCAAACTGTCCCCCACCATCCCTTTGACCCAATTTATTAGACTGTAACCATAAGAAAGAACCCCCCAAAAAACCCCAAGAACCCCAAACCAAACCCAACAGAAACCCCCCCCAAAAAACCCCCAAAAAAACCCCAAAAACCAAAAACACCCCAAAACACCACAAAAAAACCCCCAAACAAACAGAAAAAAAAACCACCCCCAAAAAAACCCCAAAAACCAAAAACACCCCAAAACCCCACAAAAAAAAACAAACCCTAAACAAACAGAAAAAAAACCCACCCAAAAAAACCCCCCAAAAAACAAACCCAAACAAAAACCCCCAAAAACCCACATAAAAAACCCCCATATTGAGTTCATGGGTCACATGTGTCCTTCTGCACACAATTCCACAGGCTTTCCACCCAATTTTTCAGCCAACAACAGCAACCAATATTGTCAAGTTGCTGCCAGCAATGCACTTTGCTGTGGCTCAGTTGGAAAGAGTTTTCTTTTCTTCTCACAAGGAGCAGGTGTAAACTCTCCAGAGCAGTGCCAAGGAATGCAAATCATGCAGGTGATTTTCACACAGAGAGGAAAAACTAAAACATGTATTGGTACATGTGTATTACTGCTCACTATTTACTAGTGAATGCATTGTCTCTGCTTCTCCTAATTTATTTTATTATTGTCAGCGTCATGAAACTGACAAAATTATCTGTGGTATTTGTACAAAACCTTCTTTTGTTTTATTCCGTTACGGTATGTCTTTCTCTTTTCTCTTTTTTTTTAAAAAAAACACCAATACACTTATTAGCATGTTTTTATTATGTTATCAAACAGGTAAGCATAAAAATATCAGCTAATCAATTCAGAGATTTTTTTTTCATTTAAATTGAGGGCTATGAGTTCTGAGGAAAGTTTTCAGTGGAAGTCAAAGGTGCACAGAGCCTGTGCTCTACTGTCATAGAAGATCTGCATGGTTAGAAAAGATGGAGACTTATTTCATAGCAGAGAAACTGTGTGGAAACTTGTAAAAAGAAATGACACAAATAAATGGCAAGGTGTGCAGTGTTTGGTTTTTTGTTTTTTTTTTCCAGAAGAACTCAGACAAACATGAGTAAATCCAAGTGTTTTTCATTGGTATATTTGCTACAGGGGTAAAAATATAAAACAGTACTAAATAACATTGACAACATAGTGAGTGCATTGGTGGAAATTGTGACACTGGAAAACAAAGTTAAAATCAAACCCATAAATTCCCCTTTTGGTCAAGGTAGCTGACAAATATAGACACAACTGTGGGCCTTGCTTGGTGTTGTTTAAACATAAATGGAAAAAGAACACTTCTGGTTTAGGCTTTTTGGCAGAAGTTTGAGAGATGTCTGTGTGGGAAACCAAATAAAGAAATTGACCAAATTGAAGGTAAGGAGAAACAAATATTAGCAGAAAAATAAAATTAAAGGCCAAGTAAAAGCTGGCTGTGAATGCAAAACAGCACCTTGAATGAAGTTCCAGTTCTCATCTGTGATTTATTGATACAGTCTCTGGGCACTTGTGGTTTATTTAAACAGGAGAAGTAGTTGCTATGTACAACTGCCATTGCTACTCAGCAACCTCTGGCGTTTCTGGGCACTGTGATGACTTCTGAAAGCAGATTTACCACTCTGCAATTAGTGGCTTCTGGTTGTGGCAATATCCACTGTTGACAATTCCTGCCTCTTATTCCCTTCCTGATACACTTCATTGCTATAAATCAAATTGTGCTGTTTGCTGAGGGACCTGGAGGGATGATTGGTGGCAGGAGGGCGAAAGGTTTCTTTGCTGATCTCTCTTGGGGATCAGATGTGCAGGGCCTGAATGGCTGAGTAACCTGACCTGCAGTTTTAGGGGACGTTGTGGAAGAACTTGTGCACTCTTAAAATCAACAGCTATTATTCAGCTAAGATAATGAACCATGGGAATTAATTCAGTGGCTGTCAGCTGGGAAGACTAAGAGCAGAAGAGCAGATATTTACAACCCATCCTACAAAGAATTAGAGGATGCCTGTGTGTCCTTGAGAGTGTAGCACTGAGACTCGTGGTCCCAGCTTTGTTGTGTACCTTTGTGAGGGCTTGCCAACCCTACAACATTAAGGAATTTAACATTAAGATAGACTGGAGATGTTCAGTGGGTGTTTGGATGTCTGTGTAACCCAAAACTCCTCCAGAGAAAGGAAAATTCAGTGAACTGAGGCCCTTTGAATCCAGCATCCATAAGGAGCAGGGTGAGGAGAGCACTTAGGTGTCATCAAAGGAAGATGTGGATTGCTTCAAAGGCATCCTCACTGACAGCCCTTGGCTAATAATCACTTTAGTGTCCTCCCCTGGGTGTGATTAGGTATGTGCATGCCCTTTCTGAAATCATTAAACCATGGATAATTGTTGTTGACTTCAGTCAAAAAGTTGTTTACAGCTGGGATCTTTGTGGATGTACTTTGAGCACCTTCAGATGTTAGAGTCCTATTCCCAATCATTCCTTGATAATGAATGAGTTGTGAAAATATATTAATGTCCATTGATTAATAAATATGTTCCTTTTATTAAAATGGTTCATTAAGTGTAATCTCTACAATAATTACAAGTCAGAATGGTAGGCATGTGATAATCTGAAAAACTACAGGTTGCAGCTGAAAGACATTCAGTGCATTAAAGACTTTTTTTCTTTTATTAAAATGGTTCATTAAGTGTAATCTCTACAATAATTACAAGTCAGAATGGTAGGCATGTGATAATCTGAAAAACTACAGGTTGCAGCTAAAAGACATTCAGTGCATTAAAGACTTTTGTTTTTTGCAATTTTCAATTGCATAGCAGCATTCAGTGCATAAGTACAATAAAAAATGCACAGCTTTTCCTTTGGATGCAACACCATGTGGAGATTGTGATCACGACCTTTCATTTCTTCAGTGAAGAGTGAATTTTCAAAGGAAAATTCATGGTGTTTTGTCTCCAGACTTTCCTGAGCCTCGGCCTTTCCAAAGATATTATGTCTAGGAAACATTTCAAAGAAATTATTTAGAATTTCAGTCGTTCCTTTTAAGTTCTGGGTTGGTTTTTTTTTTGGAACTTGGATTGTTCTTTTTTCTCTCTTTTCTTGAAGTTCTGTACAAAATTCCAATGGAGTTAATCCAGTAGAGCAGCAGGATTATTTCATTTGTTTTACAGAATATTTCTAGATGTTTCATGATAATGTTATCTCTTTTCTTTGTTACAAAATGTTAAACTTGTGAGCCACCATCCAACCCCAGACTCCTTTATTTCAGCCACGAAACCCATCTCTCTATTTGTGAAGCTTGTTCTGTCCTGCCTAAGAGAAGTATATTTCTCATCCCTATCATTTGTCTTTCAAAATGCAAAAAAAACTTTCAGTTTGCTCTTTTTAAGCAACAGCTATTTGAGAATTATTTTGTGCTGATTTAATATGTGTACTTCATCTCTTCATTAATTTCTTTGGGAAAATACTTGCAACTAAGTGAAAATTATTGCAATCAAATTATTAAAATGTTGGAAATATAAAACTTTATAAAATATATGAAATATAAAACCTTTCTTGAGATATTCTTTCTGTTTTAGAGGAGACACGAATAAATTCCCCAGTAGGATCCATATCTCTGAAAGTTTATGTGAAATTTGTAGTATTTTATTCTAGAATTTGTTTGGAATGTTATATGAAGTGGCTTTAAATGCTATAATTAAGCCATATTTTCTAAGAGTAACAAGCTTCATGGAATCATGACAAAAGCTGGTTTATTTGATTTTTCTTGGTTTCCTCTAGACAAATCTGTTGCTTGTTTATCAATGTGATTGCTTTGTATTTTTTTTCTGGCAACTAGATGGTACCAGAAATATGATTATTTAATGTGGTACCTCCTTTTTCCTGTCCCACTCTTCCATTTTCATGAGTTATGTTTCCCCATTTCACCTCCTCTGGTTCTTCACAAACAGACTGTGGATTTTCTCAGAAGTAAATATTCAGGAGGTTCCTCATCCAATTCTCTCAGCTCCCTGAAGGAACAGTCATCAGACCCAAACTACTTGAACTAATTAGATTATCTCTATGCTCTGTTACCTTAAGGTGATGTCTTGCCTCCTTATCCTGTGTGTTCATCAGTCTGTGTCATGTTAATTGGTGCCAGTTTAGGTGTTTTAAAGTACATTCAAGTGAGAGTTCTTCAACATTACCAACAAATCTACTTTGGGTTGGAGTGCAAATACTACAGCCCAGGTAATTATGTTTGAATGAGGAAAAAAACCTTAATTCCTTTGCAGAGTTTCATTTCTGAAAAAAGATTATAAAAACAGATTAAAAGATGTTCACAACAGGTTAATTAAACTGCTTTGGTCAATGTAGTGCTGACTAAAAAGGGGACTCAAAAGGAAAAAGCTAAATACAAAGATTTTGGCTCCTGTTGCCAGACCAACTATTGTAACAACAGTATTGACAGTAAACATAAAAAAAAAATATTACTTTGACAGAGAAGCCAAGACATGCAGAGTCTCATTTTGCCATGAAAAGCAGATTTTACCTGCAGATGAAGAAATTGATTAAGTAAATGAACAGTGGTAGATCCCTCACCAGTGTTGGTAGAGGAGGGGGCAGCAGAAGCTGGAGGTGTGGAACAGGACCCTGCTGAAATCTCTTTTACAAGACTCTCAGGACATGGAGAGATGGCATTTTAGGAGGAGATGAATTTGAACAGCTCCAAAAACTCCTGCAAAAAGGAACAAAGATTACTGCAAGGAGAGCATCATATCTCACCAGCAGTAAATGACATAATTCCTACACTGAATGGTTCCATTGTGTTCCTGAAGCTTGATCTCATCAAAGGATATCACCAACTGCAACAAGCTCCTGCGTTATATCTGCCAAGTGTTTCAGCACATCCTGGCCTGAGATGGTATGAAAAGCTAACATCTGGAGTTTATTCAGCCACAGAATTTTTTAAGATACACTTTCATTATTTTAGTACACCTCCAGTATCTTCACAGTACATGACATAATCCATACAGTCGTGCTTCACTGTCCTGTACAAAAAATTCCCCTTGGAGTAAATAGAAAAGCTTCTTGAACTAAGCCATCCTTTAATTTTTGGTCATATTTCTTCACCCAAATGATTGCTTTTTAACCTGAAGAAGGTAACAGCAACTGACACAGCAGTGGCTCCCAGAGGGGCAAGGCAAGGTCAGATTTTTCTCATTGCTGATCTGCAGACACCAAGGTATTTCCTCATAAATACCTCTTTTAAGACAACTTTTAAGACAAAGTTTTTTAAAGACAACTTTATATTCATCCTCCACTGGATATCTGAGGCTGAGAAACATCTCTAAGATCACTGAACCCAACAATTAAACCAGCGCTGCCCATGTTTGCTGCTAAACTGTGCCCACAAGTGCCACATCCACACTTCCCTTAACACCTGCAGGGATGGGCTCCATTCCCTTCCCAGCCCCTCCTGGGCTCCATTCCCTCCCCAGCTCTGTTCCCTGGACAGGCTGCAGCCCCTCAGGGCCTCCCTGGGCTGAGGGGGCAGAGCTGGAGCCAGCGGAGATGGAGCCCCAGCAGTGCCAGCACAGGGACAGCTCAGGGCCCTTCCTGGCCACCTGGGCACCCCTGGGCTCTGTCCCAGCTTCCCAGCCCCTGTGTCCCACCCTGGAATTCAGGGAGCTGGTGTGACACAAGGCAGGGCCTGGCACTTGGCCTTGCTGACCCTCACACCGCTGGTGACACTCCATCCCTGAAACAATGCTGTGCCACCCCAGCACTGAATTCAGCAACAGCTGCGCTGAGGGAGGGGTGCTTCTGAGGGGGAAAAAAACCAACATTTTGTAAGGCAACGTTTGCTATTACAGATTTACCTGCTTTTCACAAGAGGTGTACCCAAGCAAGCTTTAATTAATTTGTCTGCTGCTTGGGGAGTGGCTGTCCAAGCACACACTGTCAACTAAAGAATTTGCCAGGGCCTCAGGGATATTTTGCAACCTGTGTTAACTGAGAACTATCATATTAAATTTGAAACTAAGATGATGTTGTTATGCTGTTAGCTACAGTCAAAGTAAAAGTAAAGTAATACAGTGTGGGTAGATAATAGCATTTTTTGATGCAGATTTATCTATGAAACTGGCCACTGTCAATGCAAGTGAAGGAGGGAACTTCCATACACAAGAAAGTTTGGATCAGCAGAAGAAGAGAAATGATACTCTGGAGTAGGTGGGATATTCAGACCATGCACAGGATGAGTGGAATGAAATTATTGCTTTTAAAGAAATTATATTTAGAAAAAAGGGAGTGACAATAAGGCCATAATAATCACAATGATTTGAATTCTGGTAAAAAATGCTACTCTGAGAAATCTAAGGAATTCACCCATTTATCTCATCAAAGAGAAATTTAGAAGGCAGTTTGCCTTTGGCATATAATTAATGTCTTTACGTTATTTTGTCTTTAAGTTATATATATATATAAAATGAAGTTACATTTGTTATTTTGAAGTGCATAATAACATCCCATAGTTAAAGAGAGAAGGTAGAGATTATTTAAACAAAGAGAGTACCTAGGTAGTGTTTCTGCAGATATTTTTGTGCGACTGGTTTTCAGCACTGAAGTGCCTTCCATGGCTTTTGGAAGATTCCCTGTCGTTTGGGAAGATCAGCTTTGGGTGGATGTTTTCCAAGAGGTAATTGTTTGGTCTGACCACACTCTGAATCACTCAGGTTCCTCTTCAGCCACAAGGGGTTTGTTTGTGTGCCTCAATGGCTGCAGAGAGAGGAGTAAAGCTGTGAAGTGCCTTCTGCTGGAGAGTTTTTCATCTGAGAGCAGAAAATATGCAGGGTGGCATTTTGACCTTGAAAACTCAGAAAAATCATTATCATCTGCCACTACCTGTGGCAGTGCACGAGATAAATGGATGAAATGCAGGAAAAGCTGGTGTTTCAAGGGCTTCAGCTGAGCACACCTAGGACTGCCAGGGGCTATTATCTGGACTACTTATCTTGTCACTTAATGTTCTTTTGATCATGTCACCCTATTGAAGCTGCAAATGTCTGTGTTTTGCTCAGGCTTCAAGAGTAATTCAAGGACCATGGGCACCCTGACACCAAAGATGTAGAATTGTCAGATTCAGCCAATTGATGGAGAGAGATGGGAGATTTAATTAATGGGATGGTTTTCCCAGAGATGATCCACCTCAGCTGCAGTACCATACAGGACGGCAGGGGAATTTTCTCTCAGGCTACTAACACTTCTCTGTATTAATGTGGCAGTCTGACTTTCAAAATATTTATTTCAGCTCAGAGGGTCTGACCCAACAATGTGCCAAATATTCAAATTCTTTCCAAACTGAGATTTAGCATGAGGACACCATTGTTAGAGCTGGCTGAAAGGTCTGTGATGCTCAAGATGATCAATCTTTGTCAGGCCACTTCAGGATGAGCTCTGGCTGACAGCATGAGAAGGATAAAGAATCAGTTCAGAACCATTATTTTAGGTCTTCCTTCCTTCCTTCCTTCCTTCCTTCCTTCCTTCCTTCCTTCCTTCCTTCCTTCCTTCCTTCTTCATCTTCACCTTTTTTTCTTCTACTTTTTCCTCTTCTTTTGTTCTTCTTTTTCTTCTTATTATTTTTTTTTCCTTCTTCTTTTTTCTTTTTTTTTTCTTTTTCTTTTCCTTTTCATTTCTTTTTTCTTTTTCTTGTGTCCACATCAGGTGTAAACTAAGGCACTGTTTTGCCAACAAATGCCTGCCTGTTGCTGCTATTCTTCGCGTCCTGTCTGTTTGGGGTTTTTAGGGGGCACTCAGGATGGAAGGACTCTGGGAAGTTCCTCCAGGGCTGTTCTCTGTGACCTGTTTAATGGGAAAATGGGATCATTCAGGTAACCTTGACGTGGAGAGCTGAAAAGACACTTGATATCCAGCCTGAGTGCTCACAACAGGGCTTTTAGTCCATTCCTGGAGTAATCCAAGCTGGAAGGGCTAGAACACTTTAAAGTGCAGCTCTGGGATCAGGATCTCATACCTTGTCACTGGCCTGCCCTGTGGGAAGAATTGCAGAGGCAGTGCAGTAAACCAAGAAGAGACCAGGGCAGCAGGGCCAGGTAGAGGATGAGGCTGTTGTGTGTCACCCAGATGGTGACTTTTCTCATTCCTCCAGGTGCAGCACAAAGTGACCACATAACCACATTAGTCAGGGAATCTTTGCTCCCCGAACGTTTTTAATTAAGGGAACTGGAGAGACAATGCTCTTGTGCTCACAGGGAAAAAGAAAACCCCCCAAAAAACCAGGTTAAAGCCTGAGATTTGTTCTTCAAAGTTCACTGAGGTAATTTTCTCAAGGTAACTGTCTCTGTTTCCCATAACTGGGCAGAAGGATCAGTGGTACATCATTGATGTTGCATCCTTTTGAAATTATTGTTCATTTAGGGTTGGCTGGCTGGTGGGCCTTTCCCTCCACACCTTGTTGGGGTCAGGGTGATTTTTCACATTTTGATTTTAACAATTTGAAAGTGACCCCCAGAGTTTGGGTGGATTTTCACTATTTCTGCATTATCAGAGAACATCTCTTTCCTCAATGTGTGTGACAAGAGTTCTCATGAAAGCCAGGGCAGCTTCAATATTGATATTCTCTTTGATTCTTCTGATTCCTAAGGGAGGGCATTCTCTCTGTCCATTTGCCTTGCTGAGGATGTGTTTTTATCAGGATCCTTAGCTTAGAGTTGGTTTCAATGCATCTCAGGTTGCATTAATTAAGAACAACTCAAATGCAATTTAGTGAAGCATGCCTTTTCCTCCAGCCTCTTGCCTGTGTTTCCATGAACTTTTGTGACCACATTGTTTATTTTATACATTATTAATAATCATAAACATATTTATGTTGCATAAAACACTATGCAGATATTCATTAGGCTTTTGCATTACCCTGTCTTAATAATTGCTTCAATTTAGTTGGTTGATGAGAAATGAACTTCATCTGGATAATCAGTAAATTACACAACAGAAAATAGGAGATTTATCCATGAGAAGCTTTCACTCTGTGAAAAGCACCACCTTTCATAGCCTGAGTGCTGGGAAGAGTCACCTGCTGCCACTATGGAATATTAGAAGTGATTTTTTCATTTTCAGAGTTTGACATTCCTGGTTGTGGAGTTATTCTGTTTGCTTCGGGTTGGTTTGGTTTTGGTTTGGTTTGGTTTTGGTTTTTGGGGTTTTTTTACTTGATTGTTTTTTGGATTTGTTGTTGTTGTTGTTTGGTTTTGTTTGGTTTGGGGTTTTTTTTAGGGGTTTTCTGGATTGTTTTGTTTTTAACTTGCTTTTCTGTGACTCCAGAACCCTTTAAAAATATTAAATAATAAATCCAAACTCCTAATCTGCACAAGAGAAAGAGTGGCAGCAGTTGAAAATACATCCTTTGGTCTCTATCATCCCCCTCCAATTTCTTTCATAATAAAGACATATTTTTGTCAATGAAATATTTTCTTGTTTAAAATTTTGAATCTGAACATAGCAGAAAAGTTGAGTTTTTTTTGTTTTACCTTGGTAATTTTTTGCTCATCTTTAACTCTGGCGCATTTCTGATAGAATTTGCTGGCTGTTTAAAAAGTGAAAAGTCAGTTTAAAATGTTACATGAATGTTCACTGCCAGGGAGAGACACAGAGAGAACTAAGATTATTTACTTTAAAACTGTGTTAAAATTACAATTACAATTATTTTTAATAATAAGACAGTAGCCTAAGCAGGACAATAATGCAAGATTGGAAGGAGAGGGAGAGAGGATATATTCAGAGTCACTAGTCCTGTAAAGATGAGTGAACTCATTGAGATTTCTGTGCAGACCAAAAATATATTGTATTCATTACCTCTTCCTAAGCACATTTCTGGGTATTTGCAGGATATTTAGGTAGCATTTACGTACACATGCCAAATTGTAAATGAAATTATGCTGTCCAGGAGAACTCACTATGCTGAAGTGAATTTTATGGTCCAAAGTGAAAGACACTGGTGACTTAATTAAGCATTCCAATTGTATTTTGATCAATATGAATCCCTGGCTGATGTTGCCTCAGTGGGGACAGGATTTTAATGGGTAACCCACCCATAACAACCTAATTAGACTACATGTAAATGAGCAGTGAGGAAATTGAGGTAATAACAACCCATAAGATTAAACACACTTTGTTAGGCTTGTGATTTTTATTTCTGTAATTGGATTTTCATCTGTTTGTAGTGCTATTCTCACCATTGCTGATGAGCAGAGCTAACATCTTTCTTTCTTTTTTTTTCTTTCTTTCTTTCTTTCTTTCTTTTTTTTTCTTTCTTTCTTTCTTTCTTTCTTTCTTTCTTTCTTTCTTTCTTTCTTTCTTTCTTTCTTTCTTTCTTTCTTTCTTTCTTTCTTTCTTTCTTTCTTTCTTTCTTTCTTTCTTTCTTTCTTTCTTTCTTTCTTTCTTTCTTTCTTTCTTTCTTTTTCTTTCTTTCTTTCCTTCTTCCTTCTCCCTTCTTTCTCCCTTCTCCTTTCTTTTCTCCCTTCTTCTTTCTTCTTTTCTTCTTTCTCCCTTCTTCTTTCTTCCTTCTTTTCTTCTTTCTCCCTTCTCCTTTCTTTTCTCCCTTCTCCTTTCTTCTTACTCCTTTCTCCCTTCTTCTTTCTTCCTTCTTCTTTCTTCTTTCTCCCTTCTTTCCTTCCTTCTCTCTTTCACCCTCTCTCTTTCTTTCTCTCTTTTTCTCTCCTCTCTTTCTGTTTTTCACTGTTATATCTCTCTGCAAAGTCACATTTCACCAGCCCAGCAGTGCTCCAGGCCTTTTGGAAGTGACACACTAATAGGAATAGCCCTGCTGACTCCAGTGATTGTCGTTCTATTTTATATATATGGAAACAGTTGTGCTGATAGGAATTAAAATCTCATAGATCTTGGTCACACAGATCAAAATCTCACAGATTTTGACTGAGTTGGATGGGTTTTCATGGTGTGGAGCCCACGGGAGGTCCCAGGTCTGCCTGCTCCCACCAGCTGAGCTAACAGGAAACTCCTGAGCTGCAGAAACGCTTGTGCTGATTTCCATTTTTGGTTTACAGCCGTGGTCTCCTTTCTTCACACTTTCCTCATCCAAACAGAAACAAAGCTCACAATTACTCAGGCCAGGCATTTTGGAGGAGCTTGATTTCCTGGGTGGAATTCCGTCAGCCAGGGATGTGCCTCAGGTGTGTCTGTGCACATTTTGGGAGGCTGGTGTGGTGCAGGGACACTGTGATTCCTAGGGAATCAGATGCAGAAAGGCAGCTACCTGCACAGATGCCACGTGTTTGCATGGCATCATCAGACCCATGTTGGATCTGGAGTGGTTCATCCCCAGAACCTCTCTTCCACAAGTTCCAAACCTGAGGGATGCACGTTTGTTTTCAAACAGCCATGCATCTCTTTGTTTTATCCCTTTCCCACCTCTCTTTAGTAACTTTCAGTCTTTGCCTTTTCCTCTACTTGTGCTTGTTCAAACACTTAATGTTCCCAGAAGTTTTAACACTTGTTATTTTGTTTATGGATAAGCAGTGTTTAATTCCAACAGGCATTTCTTATTCAAGAGCAAAGCATAGAAGCACACAGAAAATCCTGCTTTTCTGTAGAGACTGGCTGATGTTAAATCACATTTGAGCCCCGTGCTGGTAGTTTGTGGGTGGCTATTTAGCAACATGTGTCCATGACATATTACATCTCAAAGAATCAGTCATGGCCATCTCCTTGCATAAAACTCAAAACCTGAAGGTCCAGAGGGCTGAAATGCCACTGATAATCCTTGCTGGTGATGCTTATGTTGTAGCACTGCCCTCTGCAAAGCAGCTCCTGGCTCAAAATTAGGAGACAGCTTCCTTCTGCAGCCCTGGGGAAACTAAATTTCTTGCCCTAGGTTTGCAGCATGCACTGGTATTTTGCTGTAATCTTCCAGTTCATCATTCTGTCTGTTTTTTAACTGTTTGTTTTTGTTTCCACCAGGGGTGAGTTAGACAAAGGACAGGAACAAGAAGAAATGGTTTAAAAGGAGAAGGAGCAGTGGTTTAATGGGGCCTGTGCTGACAGATGGTGCTGATTACAGGTACCAGGATGTGAGTCATCCCTCTGTTTAAACCAGTGAAACCAGAGTATCAAAAGCAACATTTGCAGAAATATCCAGCAGATCAATCAGCAAATTTAGATGATGCCAAATATACACTTACAAACTACAATTAAAACCCCATCATTAAAAATGCAGAGGGAAAGACAATTTAAGAACAAAACTACAGATATTGTGCCATATATGGCTACACTGATTGGGGGAAACCAATGGGAGAGGGCTGAAAACAACTGTGAACTTAATTTTGAGGTTGAGAATCGGTCCTGCAGCAAAGCTGAGTGATTGGTTGGGTCAGGAGCAGAGGCTGGACACGGAACAGACTCTCACCTCCCTGTCCCAGGGACACGAGGTGAAGTAGTGGCAGCAGTGGAAATGAAGTGTGAAATTAAGCCACAGAAGGTCAAACAGAATTCTCGTTTCAGTCATCGCAGACAAGTTTTATGGTCCAAGAAACAGGACCTTAAAGGCCTTTAGCTACATTTTTAAGAGGTAGACAACTGTCCGAGTGTGTTTCTCCCACCAAGTCCCAAACAGTGCAGTGAGAGCAGTCCTTATTAAAATAAAGCACTTGAAATATGTTGTCAGAATGTATATGAATCAAGGGGCAAGGCTTCGTGGAAGGACATGGAACATAAATGTTAAATTCCCCTCAGCTGAAGTAGAGGAAGAATGTATACAAAAGAAAATTACAAAAAGAGAGAAAATGTGTTTTTACATGGCTGGCCAAGGGGCAGCTGACTGGGGGGTGATATTCAATCTGGGAAATGATGTATTTTCACAAATAATACCTTGGAGGTTGATGAATTAATGTGCTCTTTTGCCAAAGGGGGCTTTGTGTGTGGAGCACTACAAGTCACATATATTTTTTTTCATTACTCTGCATTTGAAAGTCTGTAAAACTTATTTACAAGTGGATAAAACATCTACCTACACAGATCACTCCTCAGTGTAAAATCCCTCATTGTGTGGAAGAGGTGTGAGAAGATATCAGGGAATATATTTACCTGCAAAAAGGAGAAGAGTGGGGAGAAATTTGGGACTTTGACAAGAAGATGGAGAATTTTGGAATGTGGATATTCCATTCTTCATCCCCTTCTGCAGCACCTGAGCTTTGCCAGGACCACTGTGCATCCTGCCTGGGGCACCAGATTTGTGTACCAGACAAATCTGATTGACTTCTGGAGCAATTTTCTGCCTTTGCAATCTTCCAAGCTGCTGGAAACATCTGGTGGATGTTGTCTCATGTGAATAGAGCTCCTGCTTGCTTGCAAAGCAGAGACAGGAATTCGACCCATCCCCAATTTCTCCCTTGCCATCCCCTCAGGTTTTCATTCCTAAAAAACGGGACTCCTACACCAAACCAGTGCCTCTCCATGTGCTTCTTTCAACAATCAGTCACCACAGCCCTTTCAGTGAAAACTCCTTGGAGTTAAGAGCAAGCACATGTGCAGACTGCTCTCTGGCCATAGCTAATTTCCTATTTCAAGGAGGTTTTGTTGCTTGTAGGCAGCTAAAAGATTTAGCTCATTTCAATTGCTCCCTGATTTCCAGTGTGACTGGAAAAATGGATTCTCTGGAAACAGAACAAATGGTTGCTCAGGTCAGTGTCCAGCATGACCATCTACAGGGAGCAGGTCATCCTTTTAAAATTGAAATATCCATGGTATTGAAGGATTAGCACCATTAACTTATAGGGGGTAACTAATATATGGCAAATCTTTCCATTCCAAGCACTGCAGGTAGATAATGGCTTAACAACTCTATGCTTTAATGCCTCAGTTTTCCATACTATTGAAGAAATTCCCAATTTACAGGTAACATTTCTCAGCCAAGTGTAAATAGTGAGTGAAAACAGAGTAATCAAGGGACACAAGATCTGAGTAATTCTTAAAGACTGGTTATATGATAATTCAAAATGTAGGATTTAAGATAAAAACATGTTCTCAAGATTTTCATCTTTTAAGATTAAATAGCAAGACAAAAGAGGTTAGTTTTTATCCAGCATTTCAACCTACTTCAGGAATAATGTTTCTCCTTTAATTAGCAGATTTTTAGAACAAAACTGTTCAGAACAGAAAGAGTGTTTGGCTCGTTGTGCAACATAAAAAAAGCCTAAGCAATACTAACTTCTGCAAAATAACATTAGTGATCAGTAAAATGCTGCATGGAAAAAGAGCTATTATTATTTATCCTGAATTAGGGGATGAAATAGAGTGGAAGTTCCATGAGAATCTGACCGGATTCACTTCTAATTCCCACAGTCTGGTTCAAACTGAAATGTGGGCATTGACAACTAAAACAATGCCACGGCATAGAAAGAAGCTCTCACTGGAAGAGATAGACTTGACCATGGATATTTTAATGAGGGGCCACACTTGCATGGCAGAGATAATAATCCCCTTTCATGGGTGAGATATCTTTTATTTCATCATGAAAGCTACACTTGAGTATTACATTTGTCCACATTCAGCTCTGGGATCCGAGTGTGCGGTGCTGTGCTGGGGCTCACAATGCAAATGTCACACTGGGGATGGCTGACTTGACATTGACAAGTGATTTCTTGGCTTTTAGGGGAAAAAAAAACCCTTCTCCACATGACAGGTCCATCGCACTATAAGGCAATTGTGCTCTTTCACTCCCTGTCTTACCCAGCAAGAGCTGCACAGATAAAATACTGTGCTGGGCAAGAGCTGAAAGAATGATGTTTTCCCTGATAATATTTTTTATTTTTCCACTGTGCATTTGTTTAACTAAATCCTTTGTAAATGAGGAGATTTATGAATCCCTTTAGGGCAGTTTGCTTGTTGCATGCCACCATACATATTGAGAATGCCACAAGAATATTAAATGCCATAATTCACAAGGCTGTGCTGCATTACCCTTCTCATGTAATTAAGTCCTTGATTTTAATCCCACTGAAATAAGTAGTATAAAATGGATATAAGTAGTAGAAAATATATATAAGTAGTATAAAATAGATTTAATGAGTTTTGGACCAGTAGTCCTGGTATTACAGTCCTGAACTCAGCTTCTGGGGGAGTATACAGCTGTATATGAAAAATGAGCATTTTGTGAGCGAGCAATTTCACCCAAGAGTTTATCCAGACTTGTGCACTATTTTCATAAGTCCATAGTGAGAGTTACTGGGACACAAAATTAATTAATCTTTATCCAGACAAAGCCTATCAGAATGTGCCATCAGCAGTCAGCTGGGCCATGAAGTGGAGATCACAAGCAGTCAGGAATGTGTGCTGGTTGCAATGCTTTGCACTGAAACAATGAAGTCACAGATTAAGGCAATTATCAGTTCTGGTTCTTTTTCCTTTTCAAAGTGACCTCACACAGTTACTGCAATGCCAGCCACGGTTTCTTTGTCACTTCTCAAATTTGTTGGCCTCATTGAAACCAGGAAGTTTATTATTGAATTTAATTGGTGAATCATATCTAAATTATTACCTTTGTTTACTGTGTTACACCCACCTGAATAAAATGAGCAGAGGTATAAAGCAAGCTCTCTGGAAGTATTCTTGTTTCATAAATGTGGAAATGGGGGAACTTCCTCAGTTAGTGTACCAGTATGAAGAGAAAATGTTCATAGTTACTGGCTTCAGACACATGATTGCAGAGACCTGGCAGTGGAAGGGAGGAAAGCAAGGAAAGAGAAATTCAAATGGAAAATAAATACCCATTGTAGAACTTGCTAATTAAAAAAAAAATGTCTTTTTGGTTTGTCATTTCAATGGTATCGTTATTGCAGAATTGCATCACTGTAACAATAAACAAAAGTAATATAAAATAAATGCTACTTACAGGCCATTCATCCACACTACCAGTTCTGGGCAGCTTTGCAGATTTTAAAATTGCACCACTTCCTTGTGATCACGAATATAATCATCAAGTTTTAGGAACAAAGGATTTGAATGGGTAGAAGCAAACTAATTGGAACAGAAGTTAAAGGACCACTTCCTCACAATACTCTTGCAAGTTTTATCTATCACATTTCTTCTGAAGTTAAGAATCCAGAAATGACCATTCCTGACCATTCCATTCCAAATGAGGATCTTGTTCTTACATCCTAAACAGACCAAAACAGCTTATCTGTCCTATTTTTCATTCAAGGCTTACATTTTCTGTTGGGCTGTAATTCTTCTCCAAAACCTACATCAGTCTCAAAATTTAATTTTTTTCATTGCCTTGAAATCTTTGTAACATTCTGACAGCAAAACACATCACAGTCTTCTAGGCTGAATTTTGGGTAGTGCCTAAATGTCCCCCCTTACTGAGTCAGGGTGACCCCTGGTCTCTGAGGCTGTAGAACTATAATGTGGCTCATATTCCAATTTTTCTGTGCTGGGAATGAGTTGTTTGGCTGCAGACTGGATGTCAGGAGGGTACTCATATGTGTTAACCCCAGAGGGGCTTACAGATCTCCCAAAAGGGCAGGGAGGCTGGCTTACAAAATTCTCTGTCCTTTCCCTCATACTCAGATTGTCGAAATAAAAATGCACAAGATCAGTTCCTGTCGCTGCATTTTGAAATTATTAAACTGGTGAAACAGAGCCCTCATGCTTACCACCCTGATTTCACAGGTATCGCTTGACATTAAGGTTTCCTTTCAAACTCCTTGCAAGAAATCAAGCCCATTCTGAATTAATTTTGCCCAGAATTGTGAAGTTTATCAGCAGTCAAAATCCCTCCCCCTACACCTGTGACACTCGAGTGCAGAATGAGCCACACACCTGTGAAACAACCAGGACCCAAGGTGTTATCAAACCAAGGAATATCTTTGTTTTATATATATATAATATATATATGTGATGGTCTTGTTGCAGGAAGTGGGAAAATAGGAGAATTTTTCCCCCGCCAGCACCAAATGGATTCTTTCCAAAAGAAAACGTGTTTATGTGTCATCTCTTCAGTGTTTTCACATGTGACTTTTGGCACCTCCTCAACAGGGGGAGGCTTTTTATGATCCTGGAATTATGCTGAAGATGTATAAGAGCATTAACTATTGATTGTGCTGAGTGGGGTCTCTATGTCATGTGAGGGTGGCTTTATGTGGGCCATGGGAGGTGACTCTCCCCACCAGCACCAAGGGCACAATTATCTGACACAAAACCTCTGGGCACTGCCAAATCAATGTATTTTATTATATTTTATTAGATTCATTACTAATTTTTGAGGGCCTTCAATCTGAAATTACAGACTCTCCTTGTTCCAGTTAGGGGTCCTGAGCAGAGCACATCCAGTTTAAAACCATGGGCATCAGTACCTGTATTTTTACCTGCCCATACACAGGCAGCATTCCTGCTAAATCCTGGATCTCCGACCAGGAGGGAGCAGCAGGTCAGGTCACAGTCTGACCTCACAGGTTTTAAATTTCACCCATGGTCTCCTAAGTGGAGTGCATTCACTTGGGCTGGTGATTCCCAGCCTGGCTGCTAAAGACAAGCATGAAGTGGAGAGTGGGAGCCCACTGAGACACCCCCCAAATCCCAAAAAGCCCCTCCAAAGGAAAAAAAAAATCATTAATTGGATTATCCCATGTACTGCAGTGGGATGTAAAAACCTGCAAATGTCTCTGGTGCTGTGGATGTGAAATAATTTCCTTTTAGCCCTCAAATACAGTATATCCTTTAGCTTCGGGCATGCCAGCAAAGCAGGAATTACAGAATCATGGAAAAGGTTGGGAAAGACCTCCAGACACCCAAAGGATGGGACACAGCATGCAGAAAATCTGCCCCTCTGCCAGGGACCATCCAAACCCATCAGCTGCCAGAGGAGGGAGGAGGAAAATGGAAATGGTGGACAGAGAAATTTTTTCCTGGCTCGTGAGGGGAATTTCAGTCACAGTTGTGGGAACAAGGCAAAGCAGCTTTGAACATGGTCTGACCTGCTGGTCTGTGAGAAACACACTCTCAGCCAGCTCTTTGCAAAATGTCAGGAGGGAAATGTAAAAATTTTACAAATTGCCCCGTAAAGTTGTCAAATGAAACTCTGAGTTGGAAAAATGGCATTTTCATTCAATCTTGACTGCAAAATAAAAGCATCACAATGGCCCTGAAATAAAATATTTCATTTTATTAGGTTCTTCGTTTTGGCATAATAACAAGTTCCATTTACTCTGAATTGACTTTCCTCTCCCCCCCCCATTTATGATTCATGGTTTCATTTCTATGGAACAAAAGAAATATATTTACCATCTCCTCTGCTCTAATTCTTACCCATTTTGTGCTTTGAAAGCTGCCATGAAAAGCCCTGGACAGCAGCTAGGTGGCATTGCTATTGTTTCTACTGCTTCTCTTGACGTTCCTTTTGTTATGCAAAGATTGCATTACCTCTGTTTCCACAAACTGATGCTCAGAGCACATTTTTGAGGCAATTATTTATGGTGTTTCATACACTCTCCTCTGAATCACTGCTTTCTAAGAAAAGTTGTCTGTTTTCTAGGAGCAGCCTTTCTTCTTTGTACCCAAAGAAGAACATTTTATTACTGTGTTTGCAAACGTGATCATAAACACTATTAATTTATGATTCCTAATAAGACTGTCCTAGCTTCCTCTTTGCTGTCATCTCATCACTAAACAAGGTGTTTTAGACAGAAAGTGTTTTAGTTTAGAAGCGTTACACATAAATCTCAATAATAAATAATCACTATTACTATTTTACACTGAACCTACTTTTCAATTTAATTCCACATGACCTTTGAATTTTGAAATTATTTATATTCTCTGCTAAAGTCGAGTAATCACACATAGCCCAAAGGCTTTATGTTGCTGTGTCAGTGATGCACAGAACAATGCTGAGACTGAAATCAGTTCAAAACCAAAATACACCTGGCCCTGAATTCCCTGTGGTCAGATTTTCCTTTCCTAAGGGATTATTAGTCTGATGGGCTGACTTTGATGGCAGCAGGACCCTCTTGGTGAGTGCTAATGCTCTCTCACAAGTTGTGCTGAAAATCAGCAAGGCCCATTCTCTCCATCCCCTGAAAAGTCTTCTGTGAACTGTGTGTGCCATCTGGCAGTCTCAGGTGCGAAAACACCACCAGTTTTCCACAAAGCTCTGTTGAGGGGCACAAGCCAGGCTGTGGTCCTTGAGGCTGCACTGGAGAAATCAGCAGGTGATGGAGAGGAACTTGCTGGGGCTTAGGGAAGCTTCTGCAGAAAGGGGATTTTGGTCTAGGGGGAAACATCCACCAACAAATCTGAAAATGCATTTGACCCTCAAGTAGGGTCAGAACCAGATGAAAAATGTGGTCAGGAGAATTCAGTGCTCCTCTGGGTTGAACAACAACTGCTGTCCTCCAGCAGTAATGCACAGTAAATGGATTGGGGTGGGGATATTTTGTAGACATCCCCAAAAGCTGAAAACCCTGCTGATCCCCAAGGCGAGTGCTGCTCCTTTCAGGGGGATGCAACAGCTGCAGTCATTCAGCCCAACTTGCACAGACACTGAGTGAGTTTGGAGAGGAAACGTGTTTTTTGTGGGGAGTGAGGTCACAGCCAGATCCATCACCAAAAACCAGGCACAGTGGGGATGATCTCACTGACATCCCCCAGTCTTCCTCCTGCCTTGCACCAGATGAAAGAGAGGGCAAGAGGGAAACTCTGTCTGTCCCTTTGCAGCCTCTTTTGGATTTTTTTTTCCACTGGTGGGTTTGCTCAAGCTTTCTGAGAAGGGATAATAACATTGTCCCTCCCAGATCCATTTTAAAAGCAATCCCCTGCTTTTGGCACAAACAGCATGGATCCCTGCTGGTGGATTTGTTTTTAGATATCCATGCAATTTCTTCCCAGCACAATCTGCTGCTAGACCCCAATTGCAGCAGTCATGAGTGAAGACAGACCCTCAAATGTTCTCCTGCCCTTTGGTGGTGCAGAAGCAGTGCTAGGAGCTCGTCATGGTCCTGTCAGCCAGGCAGCAGTATGCCAAGCAGCTCTTTCAATGGGCTTGGGTGCCCAAAAGTTCCTCTGTTCTTTCCAGCTCTGTCCCTTTTGTCCAAAAAAGCTGCATCCTCTTTGCAGCCCTCCCCAGTCCTGGATCAGGGAAGGGTTTGAGCGTGGCTCTCCATGTGGCAGAGGTTAAAGCAGCCATAAAGCTCCTCTGCCTCACATCTAAGCCAAATTAACTCCTCGATTCCCTGCCAAAAGGGAAGTTTTAAGTCACTCATAAACCTTTCCTATTTGCTTTGTCCATAAAGTGATGAATCCAGCAGTTTCAGAGATTTGCTGTGTGTCTTAGAATGCATCATCATATTTCTGTGTTGGTTTGAATATTGTTGTCATCTGCATCACTGTGAATCAGTAAAAATCAATGAGTATTTCTTACTGTCTGTTCCTAAACACAACATTTATGTGTGTAACAGATATAACACGCTCTTACAGCAAACCCACTTTTACTAAATATTCAGGGCAAAATAGCCTTCTTAAAAAATTGCTTTAGAGGAGGAATGAAGGGGAAAGACATTGAATTTTAAGTCCTACAACACTCAAGCCTTGAATCACCAGGGAAAAAAATTAAATCGCTCTGCACTGCCAAAGCAAAAAGATGTTGGGTCAACTGAAAGATTTTGACTTATTTAAGTAATAATAAATAATTAAATAAGCAGTTTTGTAAGGATTTATCACAGCTGGCTGGTTCCTGTGACAGAAGAGGCAGACTTGGGGTGCATCCAAATTATATTTGTGTTCCAGTGCCTGGAGAGGTTTGGTTGACAAGCTCTGATGGCTCTTGGAGAGGAGGACACTGCTACAAAAGTTGTGGGGAAGAGTGTTTTTGGATGAGCTGGTAAACAATCCTGAAGAACATGGAGGAAACCTTTGATGTCCTGAACACCTTTCTTTTCAAGGGATAGAGAAAGCTCCTTTGTGCCAAAACCAGAAGGTATTGGAGCACTCATCAGAGCCCAGGATAACCACAGAAATGGTGAGATTTAGCAACTAGCTTTACAGAAGAGAACACACCAAAAAAAAAAAAAAAAAGGGCAGCAAAATAACACCAAGCACTTGAGCTTATTTGGATCTGCTCCTGGAAGCAGATTTTGAGCCAAAGTGAATATAGTGTACTAACTCCAGCACGTACAATATAAACCCAAAAGCTCATGTGTCTGTAAAACAATATATCCTCACCAACACACACACACAAGGCACAAACAAATCTCACCAGACACCACCATTAAAAATCTGCTCTAAAACCATCTATATCTTTTAAAGTAAAAAAACCTGTTCTATTACTTGGATTTGTCTATGCACCTATTTATTTTTCCAAACCCCAAGCACATTAAGAAAGGTGGATAGTTCAGATTCCAGATCATGTTCCTTTGAAGCCCAGAGGCTCTTGGTGGATGGTGAGTTTTCTACAGATGCCAACCCTGCCAGAATAAATCTGATGTGACTCCAAATTACAATTAAAATTTGCATAATTTTGCTATCACCTAAAAATATTTAAAAAATATTTTATGCAGTATTTTATTTCCTGTCTGTTGCAGCTTAAAATATCACTTTTCTAGTAGTAGATTTTTTTGTCAGTCATTACAAGACTTTTCTCCCACAAGTTGATTTCATACTTGTACTTTGCAAAAAACCTCTCTTTGAAAAGTAAGTCTTAGAAGTATTATTTTTATAAACCCAGCTCCAATTTGCCATCTAAGTTATGTCAAGTTAGTTTTCTACAATGCAAACAATACGCTTCTTAATCAAAGTTTTTTACAATTTTCATTAAATTATGTTGTACTTATGCCTTTACTTATGCCTTACTTATGCCTCTAGTTTTTACTTATGCCTTTACATTAAAATTTTAAAAGTTTGTGGCTTTCTTTTGGTGTTGCCTGTGCCAGGATGAGAGCTGGACTTGATGATTTTTGTGAATCCCTTCCTCCCCTGTTCTGTGATTCTCTTTTGCTCCATTTGTTTCACAAAAACTGTAGTGAAAATGCCATATTTTTATATCAGTTCTGAAGCCACTTAAATGCTCACAAAAGCAATTTTATTAAATGAAATTATTGGGTTATAAAGATGTCCTGTTATGGACTCAACTTTATCAAGCTGCAGACTACAAAAGTGATATCACTGAATTTTTCATAATATCCCTCTCTTTCATACAGAGTAAGGTTATTCAAGGTCATGCCTTTCAGGAATAACTGAATAACTTAGGAGAGACAGTCCCATAGCAGGGAGAGAGTGGTCCTAAAGTAAAAACCCTAAAAAAAAAAGCCATAACAGAGGATTCACAAAGGTTCAGCTTCGTCTTGCCTGATACTTGATGTTGAACTTGAAATCAAAGTGTTTTGAGTTAAAGACAGATGAGGAACCCAAGGGAATATTTTCTCCTGGCAGAGCCTTTGGGAGTTTGTATTCTCATAAAATGCACCCTTGGCTTGGCTGCTTGCCTGTGTTTGATGACTGCACTGATAAGAAGAGGTCATAACCTTTTGGAATGCTCTGGGCTTGATAAAATCAAAGTATCTTCCAAGGCTACAGCTATGAAGGGGCAGCAAGTGGAAAGCTCTTCTTGAGAAAAGCAAAAAGTAGCATTAAGAGGTGCAGGAATTAAGGAAAAGAGGAGGGTAACAGGGGGCCAGAAAACGGCAGGAAAAGGTGGGATGGAAAAGATGAGACATAAAAAATGAGACTTGCAGGAAAAAAGGATGACAGCAAAAGGTGAGGAAAGGAAGTTAAAGAAATGTAAGGAAACTGAAGGTCTCAGCAAGAAGGAAAAGGAGAGAAGCAGAGATGATG